>NC_031982.2:4719515-5048735 GCF_001858045.2 Oreochromis niloticus | reverse complement strand
TTCACGTAAGTTATTACTATTCTGCTCAATCATAGTATCTGTTCTAAATCATTGTTATTAAGCTATATTGTAGGATTTCTGCTAAATCATAGTATTTCTACTATATTATATTTTTCTTTCTAAATATAGCATTTCTGCTATAGAATAGTATTTCTGCTATGTTATAATATTTGTGCTAAACTGGAGTATTTTTGCTAAAACATAGTATTTATATAAAATTACAATATTCATAGTATATTGCAGTGTCTCTGGTAAATTGCAGCATTTCTGCTATGTTGTACTGCTTTTCTAAATCATAGTATTTCTGTAATGTTCAAGAATGTTTGGCTAAATATATTCTTTCTGTTATCTTATACTATTTCTCCTAAAGTCTTGTATTTTTGAGAAGTTATAATGTTTCTGGTAAGTTGTAATATTTCTGCTAAGTTCTGCTATGCTATTGTATTCTGCCAAGTATTATGTTTCCTCTAAGATATTGCAGTTCTGCTAAGTTATTCCATTTTAGCAAAGTTCCTTTGCTTCTGCAAAGTTTTTACAATTTCTGCAACTTTTCAGCTTTTTCAGCTAGTTTCAGCAGACAGCTTCAGCTTTAAAGCATCCACACTGCATTTTCGCAGGAAATGCAAATTTTTCTAGTTATTATTGTTATTATTATTTTATAGTATTGTTCTGTTTATTTTTATCCTCCTGCTAAACTAATTTCCCCTTGTGGGACAATAAAGAAATTGAATTGAATTGAATTGAATTGAATTGTAACGATGCCACGTTCACGTTACTTCAACCAATCAGACGTTCCAAGGCCAAAACCCACGTGGGCCCAAATTTACTGCATATGACGTCTGTCCAGTCACGTGTCTATAGGTGGGTCTAAAATGGAGGTTGTTGACAGAAAACGGCTCTGATGCGGCTAGGTAGGCGTGGTAACTGCTGATAATCATGTGGCTACCGGCTACCGGCTACCGGCGAAATATCGGAGGAAATCTGGACGGTAAGCCAATTTCTGTCTTAGCACATTTACGCCGCTGTGTGCTTTTGTGGTCTTCTTTTGTGGCTCATTCAGTGAATTTTGGTCAGAGTGTGGTGAAACTTGGTGTTTGGAATTAGTGATAGCTCTGGAAGATAACCAGCTTTTCTTTAGACGGTTACATGAAGTCTGGAGAATTTCTGGTTCGCCTTGTTTGTTTAGCGGACTTGAGCGCATTTACATAACTGCTCGTTTAATCATGGCTTGTTTTCGTTGAGTTTGGTGGTTGTAGAAATGGTTTATATGACATTTTAGCTGAGATTCAGAGGTTTCTGTGGATACCACACATGTCTGGACTTATATTTCTCACCCCGTGTTATAACCGATTAAACGTGATCTCCTCCTTTTTGCTCGCAGTACCGGGGGCGTGGGGCTTAAAGCACTTGTTGCAGGCTGCTGAGTTTGCATCTTTTGCTGTGAAGTACAGCCAGACTTTTGACCGCTTCGCCTTGGGCATTTTTAATCTGTAGCTCTGCTCTAAAAGAACGTACGTACCTGGGCCCGCCTACTATGCTTGTAAAGGTAAAATGATTGGCTAAAATCCAAAGTGTATGACATCTCATGAAAAATTTTTTAAAAAGCACCAAAATAAAGCACCAAAATGTGCGCTGCTTTTCGGTCTGGTTACTACCGTTTATGTCAGAACCGGTGCCATATCGGTACACATCCCTACCTTAGAGTCCTGTTTATCACACATAATAAAAGCATTACTGTCTGGGTGTGGGGCTGTTTGTTTGTTTGTGTCTCCTGAGCAAGCAGAGAGACACGCAGCCTTTTGTCTCTGAGCCAGAGACACTGAGACACACACAGAGTCCATGGCACCATGTGAAACTCATTTGAAACTTTAACCGTTTTCATAGAAAATTGTGAAAACGTACAACATATTTGTCTTCTCTCTCATAAAATCCCTACAGGACAGAGAGAAATGGACAATGTGTCCTTGGTTTCGTATAAAACTGATATAGATATAAACTGATTTTTAGTTTTAATGAGATAATGGTTCTGTTACTAGTTAGCTAACAGAAACTAATCTAAGTCTATTAGCAGCAACCAACCAACTCAGTGACATCACGTTCTGTATTGGTACAAGACGGCACTAAACTTGTTCTAAAAACCTCAAACACATATTTTTAAACCCAGCTTCATAGTCAGTGTTAAACCTATGACAGTATTTGAGTGCAGGGATCCACAGTGTAAATTAGCCTTTTCATGTCACCTTTGAGTGGGCTATGCTATCACTTTCAGCTATGATTGCACAGTTTGGGCACAAGGTGGAAGCGATGATCTTTATTTCCTTTTCTTGTTAAAATGAACATGTTTTGTTATAATACAGCAATGAATACTTCTGAGATCTGTCTGTGCTATAACTACATAGTTCACTTTAGTTGATGCTTGAATTAATGTCCTAGAACTCTGATGCAAACTGCGAGTGCTAATGCTGGGTGATGGGCTCAAGGCTCTTACAATCATGCACATGCTGCAGCTCCCTCTGTCAGACACTGATAGTACAGTTTTGAGTGGTACAGATGAAAAGTGTCAGAAACTGTAACAGATGAGTGACAGAGACACAGCTCCATCCACCGTTGGCTAACTGACAGGTACTCTGTTAAGACCAGAGTTTATAAAGCCCCATGTGTGCGTATATCTGTTCTGGTTTAAGTCTAGGCTTTTCTTTTTGGAGATAGCTTAAGTTAGGGGTAGCTTACTTGCTTTTATTTTTGTCAAAAAATGTCAAAAAAGTTTGGCAAACATTTTTGTTGTTATAATTCATCTCTGTTAAATGTCTGATGAAAAGTGTTGAACCAAGTTAAAAGCACAAAAGAACATCCCCGTGTCTCTGCCATCAGGCTACATACAAACAGCAAACTCACCTTCTTGTCGGGGTCCGTGGAGCTCGCTGTGGAGCTTACTGAAGGAGACCGTAGGAAAAGATCTCTCCTCAACCTCATCTGGTCTTCATCATCATCCTTTCTTCCCACCCTGTATTCCTCCACCTCCACCTCTCTCTTCTGCTCTTGTTTTTTTGCATCTGCTTTGACTTCATTGTCTTCTTCCTCTCCTTTGACCTTCTCCTCTTCTTCAAATGTTACATCTTTCTTCCTCTCTTCTTCGATCTGGCTGGTGATGTCAGAGGGGGCAAAAGCTGACCACTGGTCCTCACCTGCATCGCTGTCTGAGTACACGATGACACGCTCTGCTTGGAGGCAGTCACTGAGGTGGCTGTCACTCAGGTCATCCCTGATGGTGAAGTCGGGACCCCAAACTTCTTGTGGCACGGCCTCCAGAGGATCTGAGGTGGCACCTAGTGGCTCAGATGGTGAAGGATGCAGCAGACTGTCTGAGGGGAAGAGGAGATCTGAAAAGACATCTTCTTTTGCCTCTTCCTCTATTCCTCTGATCCAGCGATCCTCTTCTTTTGTGTCTTTTGCTCCTGGGTCTTCTCCCTCTTCTCCACCCCCTACCTCCCCACCCTCTGTACTCTCTCTGGTTTCATCGTCTCCCTCTATCTCTCTTCTTTCCCAGCTATCACTCTCTGTTTCTCTTTCATTTCCATCTTCTCCCTTGAATCTCCCTCTGTCTTCATCCTCTGTCTCTATTTCTCTTCTTTCGATTTCTCCTTCTGTTTTTCCCCTCTCTTCTTCTTCTCCCTCTATCTCCCCACTCCCTTCATCCTCTCCTCTTTCACTTTCACTGACCTCTCTTCCTTTCTCATCTCCCATCTCAAAAATGAGATAGTCACACTCATCTCCTTTCCTATTTTCTCCTCCTACAGCCTTGTCTTCCACCCTATGGACCCCAGGAAAACCTAGTTCGTCCTCTTCCTGGTTGTGGCAACTAAAAAGGCTCTCTCCTCCGTCTGTTAGTGGTGCTGATGAGCTCATCTCCATGGTAACTGGACTGACTAGCAGTGGGGGAGAGGGAGGGCAGACGGGGTTATTGCTGCTGGAGCTACCGTTGTCGTGGTTAGCGTCTGTTAGCTCAGGTGTTGTCCTCCTTAGCCCAGTTGTAGCTCTCTGAGGAAACATACATGTAGTTCTAATTCATTTTGTGGTTATAATGGAGCAGAAATTAAAAAAAAACATACTTGGATAAAACAGCATGAAGTCAATTCAAAAGTCCAATCTACTAAAATCTCATAATTGTGATGAAAATGACATAGCTTATGGGTTTGCATTCTTTCCAATGAGCAGCAGTGACCAACGTGCATAAAGGAAGTCTGCGAGAGTTCAGGCTAACAGGTAGGTGGATACACATGGATGGCACACAGTGACACCCAGAGGAGGATGACAGAGTCAAAGAGGGCTATCTGAAGAACAGGACTGCTTTCCTGCAGAATCTCACAAAGCAGACATTGGTGTGGATCATGGATGAAAGTGCTCCTGTCACTGCTGTGGTGTGCTTAGCAATACGAGGTTCGAAAGGAAAAGAAAGCATACCTGTGGCACTAACCAGTTATGATAGTGAAAAACTGCTCTTCTTACTGATGCATATACAGGAAATACTTAAGCAAGGGTGGGGGTTACTGGAGGTGGACAGGCTGCTTCTAATTGGAGGCTGTTAACATTATAAATTTCATTTAATTTCATGTCAGCTTAGCAAGGGTCCGGATGGTTTAATCTACTTCACAGTTATTCAGTTAATAACACTGAAAACAGCAGGGAATAACTCTCTTAAGAAAATTCAGTTTTAACTTGGTATCTCAAATATGTGTTTCGCTAGCTGGGCCCACATCCTCATTTGAGGTTTGACAGCGTTTTAGTAGGTAAAGGTGAATGTCTTGGACAAGAATTGAGCTGTGGTTTGGGGAAGACCTCGACCGGGCCTGGGAGATCCCCATGTACTAAATAGAAGTGAAGAAGTTAAAGAATTTAACAAGGGAGGGAGGGTGGAGCACGTAAATGAGAATGAACAGCTTGTAGAACTGGGGGAACATATATAGATGAGAACCGTAAGGAGCGTCTTTGGAGGTGTTTTCCCACTCCTGAAATTCAGATACTTTATCTCCAATTTAGAATTTGACAATCACTCTAGTTAAAGCAAGTCTGCTTCGACAGTAACCTGTCTTTGGTGTTACAGGTCTGTTACATACATGTACATACATAATACATGAAGGATCAGTCCTAATCAGAGATTATAGGTCAGAAACATCATGAGAACCTTGGATGGAGGTGGTCTGCAAAGTGCTTTGCAGATGAGTAACAACTGTGGGTAGACTAGAGCATCTTATCGCCTGTTTGAATTTATCACCCTACATGGTTTAGTAAATTAGAAGTTAAAACTGGTAAATCTTTAGCAGCTGCACATGTTTGCACACGAGTAGGTGGAGACCAAACACAGAGCTAAGATTAAAGTACAAAAACCTGGTTAATTCAACACACACTGAACTACACTGTTAATCTTACACTATAATAAGGCATATGCAAATATACAATTACTCAACAATTACTGAATATATTTGAATATATAATTGTCCACATACTCATGAGTACATCAGGGTACATTAAAGTACTGCACATGGCCTCAAATATTTGATGAGCTAAACTCAAGCCTTCCTCTCGTTACCATGGTGGCACTGCGTTGGCTGTGAGTGGGTTTGCATATTATTATGGTCTGTCGTTCAAAGCATGTGCTGGTGACAGATGGGAGGTGTTGCTATGGTAACACTAAGTATAGCTGCAGAGGCAGGCAAGCTGCTAAAGTCAATTCCTTTTCAGTTCAGTCACACTGTGTGAAGAAAGATCACATTAACCAGATATTATAGCCCATCACTCTTCTTTGGTTGCATGCTGAATATAGTGACTTCATACAAAAACTTCTTTAGTTGCATAACAGCAAATTGATGGTATAACATTCATAAACAGCAAACATGGGAACTAAAATGACACTGAGCAAATATAAAATGTAAATATAAATATAAACTAAAACATGTGAAAGATGCATCCCTCAGGAGACAGAGGCCTCTGCATCACTGACACATGACATGCATACCTGCACCAATGTGTCAACTACAACACTGGATCAATGCCAATGCAGCTATAGTTTGTAACAAGTTTGTGGCAGTAAGGTTATTACAATTGCTGGGTGGAGTGATGCTTTTTTATGCAGCACCTCTCTGGTTTCTAAAAGTTCTACCTAACAGGATTTATCACAAACACTTATGAAGATGACCTATTTCTTGTCCTCTGCTGCATTTCCAGCACTGGAAATGATTCCAGATTAATTTTCACAAAACAGCATAAAGTTCATAAGTGAAAGGGGCTTAAGTTTTACTCAACAGAGAAACTCAAGTCCTCAATTAATTCTGATGTGATGAAACTCTGAAGGCATTTACTTTGAAGAGATGTCATTTCCAGTTTGCTGCATAACAGATGATTAACGTCTCTCTGCATCAGTCAGCATTAAGCCCAATGACTGTTTTCTACAATCATTGATTAAGCCGTAGTACAAACTGAGTGAATGGGCATAAGTGGAAGCCTTTACGTACATTTTGATTCATAGGGGAACAAAATTACTTTTCAACCCAAGCCCTCACTGCTTTATTTAGACATGTTGTTCTATCCATGGCATTTTTAATCAACTTCATGGAAAAGGTCGTGTACATCTACCGAGGCCAACCATCCCAGCTCACAAATCATTTTGTTTACACTTTAACTATTCACCCTGCACTTCCAGCTTCCGTAAAATTATCCATAGGTTTTAACTATGCTGGCAGTTAACCTATAACTGTTGTAGCCTTTTTCTGCAATTCTTCACCTACTTTAAGCTTTCCGAGTATAACAGCTGTCCATTGATTTTAGCTAACAGTTCATCTGTGGGCTTGCATGGATTCTATTCAGAAATTCCAGTTTTATCCCACAGCCCAAAGACATAAATGGTAGCGACTGGTTATTCTAAATTTTCCATAGGTGTGGATTTGAGAGTGTGCAGCTTTCTGTCTTTTTGTGCATCTGCTGTGGTGGACTGGTGACCTGTCCAGGATATACCCTGCCTCTGCATAAGGCGGTAAAAGCAGGAGGTAAAGTGGCGACTCAGTATTTTGAATATCAATTGTTGGTTATGTTCATAGTTGGGTTGGAGTAGTGGGTTAAGGGTGTGGTGTGAAGGAGGCTGACCAGAACACATGAGCGGGCAGCCCAGGCTGAGGGAAGAAGCTGAAATTTTAATTTTAATTTTAAAACTGTATATACTGTATATTCTGTGTATTTATTATTTCACTCCTATTGCCTGTTCTTATTGTCCTTATCTTCAACGTATGCTGCTCAGTTGTTTGTTAATTGCCCCTCTGGGATAAATAAAGTCTTCTGATTCTGATTCTGAAGCATCCCAACAGCACTATAATTAGAAAAGCATGATTGGAAATAAAGCCTGCAATAATCTCCAACGCTGTGGATACGGGGTCCTCACTTCACAAGTGATGCTGAAACCCAGGCGTTCTCGCACCCAGTCCGTGGAGGTGCTGGGCCAAATGGTGGCGGAACTGGTCGTCATGTACATGGAGCAGGCAGCGGCGCACCAGCACCAGCTGCAGGAGGGCAGGCTATGGTGGACTCTGGCTCGCACACACCCTGGTGTGGCATTATTGGAGAGCGAGTGGGTGGAGGTTAGGTAAGTGCATGGGGACATAAACAAATTTCAATGATGAGGATGTACACATCCTGGACAGGGAGGAACGCTGGTTTGAGAGTCAAGGAGGCCATTTACGTGAAAAGGGAAAGACCATCTCTGAATCGAGGACGGGGCCTAAGGGTACATCTGTCACCATCTTACAATGCTGTGATTGCAGCCATTCCCCAACTCTGTGTGAATGGGACTCATGGCCATTGATCAGTGGTACATTGTGCAAATGTACTGTTTATAAGGTTGGGGAACCCTGGATGAGTGACGAAACATACTGAAAACTCTACGTCCAGATGAACAAAATCAACTTTTTTGGGTTGGTAGAAGGTGGCCTGATAGGTCACGTTTTCTTTTACATCACATTGCTGGGTGCATGTGCGTAACTTACCTGGGGAACAACTGGCACCTGGATACACAATGGGAACAAAGCAAGCTGGAGGAGGCAGTGTGGCGCTTTGGGCAATGTTCTGCTGGGAAACCTTGGGTCATGTTACATTAACATGTACCACCTGATGGCAGCAGGTTAAGGTGTCCTGCCACAAAGCAAAAAGGGTTCAGGAATGGTTTGAGGAACACAACACTGAGTTTGATGTGTTGGCTTGGCCGTGGCAAATACCCCATGTGGAATCATCTCCAGACGTTTAGTTACTTAATGTATGAAGAAATAATAATTGTAAGTAATAATAATAACAACGATGATGATGATGATGATGATAATAATAATAACGACAGTAATAAAAATAATAATAATAATAATAAGCGGACACATTTATCAATTCAATGCAGTTTCATTTATATGCGCCAAATCACCACAGCAAATGTCTCAAGAGGCCCAAGGCCTTATACAACATGCTCATATACTCACCTGTCCATAACTGTACATTGGGATGCTGTGAATCATTGTGCATCATCCCTGACAGGTGACTGACTTGCAGAAGTGTCATTCTTGCCTCAGTACAATATAATTCTTTATATTGTAGTATTGCTAAATGTAAGTTAGATGCTGCTAAGATGATGTTTCTATTCCCCTTTGTTGATTAGTACTGCTGTAATATTGATGTAATATGAACATAATGTAAAATAATGGAAATATTATTGATGTTATATTGACCCACATTATTATTGTAGGGTGTTTATCTAACAAAGGACTTTGAAGTCACTACTTTGTGATTCAGTGCCTGTGACCCTGATAACAATAAGCAGGAGAGAATGGATGAAGTGAATTTAATTCATTTTGGAAGTCACTATTTAATGAAATTCATGTATACACTTTACATCTAGAATTTGCATTGGCAGTGGCACGGTGGTTAGTACTGTCACGTCATCTTCCTCTGTGGAATCTGCATGTACTCAACGTGTTTGTGTGGGTTCACTCTGGCTTCCTCCCACAGTCCAAAGACATGCAGTTAGTAGGGTTAGATTATTTGGTGAATTTAAACTGCCAGTAGGTGTGAATGTCATTGTGAATGGTTGTCTGTCTCTCTGTGTTATTCACAGCTTTAGTGAAGGTTACAAATGATCTTCTTATGGCCTCTGACAGTGGACTCATCTCTGTGCTTGTCCTGCTAGACCTCAGTGCAGCGCTCGATACTGTCGACCACAATATCCTATTAGAGCGATTAGAACATGCTGTAGGTATTACAGGTACTGCTCTGCAGTGGTTTGTATCATATCCATCTAATAGACTCCAATTTGTGCATGTAAATTGAGAGTCCTCTTCACCCACTAAGGTCAATTATGGTGTTCCACAGGGTTCAGTGCTAGGACCAATTCTGTTTACATTATACATGCTTCCCGTAGGCAGCATCATTAGAAGACATAGCATACATTTTCACTGCTATGCAGATGACACGCAGCTCTATCTATCCATGAAGCCAGGTAACACACACCAATTAGTTAAACTGCAGGAATGTCTTAAAGACATAAAGACCTGGATGGCCGCTAACTTTCTGCTTCTTAATTCAGATCAAACTGAGGTTATTGTACTCGGCCCTGAAAATCTTAGAAATATGGTATCTAACCAGATTCTTACTCTGGATGGCATTACCTTGGCCTCCAGTAACACTGTGAGGAACCTTGGAGTCATTTTTGACCAGGACATGTCCTTCAATGCACATATTAAACAAATATGTAAGACTGCTTTCTTCCATTTGCACACGTTTGCATTGAGGCGACTGTTGTTGTGATTTGGGGCTGTATAAATAAAACTGAATTGAGCTGAATTGTGTTAGCCCTGTGACATAATCATCTGTCCTGCCCTGGTGCTTATTTCATGACGTGCAGTTATGTAAATATGGAAATCAACAGTCACCCTCATTCTCGCGCCCTCACACACACACCAACATACTGGTGAGCAAAGTTGGATCCATTCATGACAGAAATCAAATATGTCCGTCCTCTTTCTCGCTGAAACTATTATTAATTTTGCAGTGACCCTGCTTTAATTCGCTGACCGATACAACATCTGCCAGTTTGAATCAGTATTGATGGGTTTGTTTTCCAGAGTTCATGTCTGGCCTGCAAGGTCATCATTCTGATCTGCAAAACTCTTTTAGCAAAATGTGACTATAACCTTTTTACAGCTCTGTTACAGGTGTGCTCTTAGCCATGAGACACAATACTCATGAACTTTGACCAGCATACCAAAACACAATAATGTCATGGTTATGGAGAATCCAGGACCCAAGATGCAGACTCCAAAGCACATTTACATAAACAAAAACATTTATTTATATGAGGCAGCGATTCCAGATAGCTGATATAAAGCGGGTAAAATAATCCAAACTGGAACACACAGGCTGACAAACAACACAACAAAGAACTGAGGAAAACTAAGGGTTTAAGTACGTACACACGTATGTAATTGGACATAATATCATGGAAAACCTGATAAATAGAAACTCTAAAAACAGGAGACTATGCAGAAAATATAACAATGAACAATACTGCAATATGACAGCATGGGTTGAAGACCCTGGATTATTGCAAATGAAACCTGCTGCAGGACAGTCCAGAGTTTTGCTGCTCAAAGTATATACAGGGAATAACCTTTCACAGTAGCTCAGACTTCATCTGTGCAACAACTGTTGGTTAGCAGCTGTCAACATCTGCTAGCCTCTCACAGAAACTTGAGCAGCAGGATGTGACGGTTTATGAAAACATCAGATCCGGCTGATATTTTCAAATTTAGTTTCTAATACACTACTAAAGCCATATTTATTGAGCAGGTTTGATTGTTTGATTGCAGCATAGAAATGTAGTCAGTACATGTGCTCCTGCGCACGTTCAAAATAGCATCGTTCCTTCTTCAGTTTCTGAGGACAGCCTGGACAGTCATTAGTGGTGTAGTGGTGCTCTGCTGTAATCCATGCCCCTACACTGCCTGTCTAGATTTGAACCAGCAGACTTTTGGATTATTGGTAGACCTCACTGACCTTTGTCAGCTGAACTTTATATTTAAAATATATTAAATCCACGACATGGAGTTATATTCCCTGTATAGTGAATATAGTGAAGTCTCTGCCCCCACATCAGCAGCTGGAGACAGCATTATGACAATTACTTAATCAGACACCTCTGTGTGTGTGTGTGTGTGTGTGTGTGTCTATGTTTTGAGAGGATTACACAGCAGCTTTAGGCATCATGTGTTTTACCAAAGATGAGTTATAAATGGAGCCATGATGCTGTTGCACTCGGTTCTAGCGTTCCATTTTCTCCTGTTCTGCTCTTTGTAGTTAAATTCTAATGAAAAATTCAATTATCTCCCTGGTTCTACTGCGTTCTGTCAGATGAGTGCTGTGCCAGCAGTGTTATATAAGACATTATTCTAAACTTGGGCAAAGCACCAAAATCGTGACAGATAAGCGTGCATACAGAACCCAAGCTGAGCCAGAGCCTCGCGCATACACCTCGTTCACAGGCTACACGGTGTGCATCCACACAGCTGCAAGAAAGACGCTGTTCGGCTTTATTATTCAATGTTGTTGATTGGTTTATTTACCTACCAACAGCTTCCAGCACAGCAGCCAAAACGAGATCATCTCCAGTCGGCCGCGGCGCGCACATTCCTCTCCACCTCTCCCCAACGGCAGCGCGAGCAGCCAGGCGGCCACTCTCTGGCGCGAGGAGGGACGCATACAAGCTGGCGGCTGCCGCGAGCGTACGTGCATGTGATGGAGAGAGATAGAGAGAAGGAGAGCAGCGGGGAGAGAGAGAGGCAGGCTATATCGACCTGAGCTAGTGTGTGAATTAGAGCAGAAGAGATCGATTTTTATTGGCAGACTCTTGCACATCTCTCTCTCTTTTTACTGTGTGCCTGGTTCCGACCCCCCCTCTATCTGCGCCTGCTGCATCCGCCGTTCACGCCCCCCCAGGCTCCAACACTGTAAAAGATAGCTATCTTAGCAAGTAGCCTAGGCCTGTGGGGATGTACAGTTAATATCTACTGCTAGCATCACGAACATAATCTTTCTTTGTGTAACTTTATGTTGTACATTAATGGTCATTACAGTTAGAAAGCAGGATAAACTAGGCTACTCTCTGTCATGGTCCCTATGTCTATGTGTTAATAGACCTCTCTGCATTGAATCATACTTGTTATTAATCTCTGTCTCTCTTCCACAGCATGTCTTTATCCTGTCTTCCTTCTCTCACCCCAACCGGTTGCAGCAGATGGCCCCGCCCCTCCCTGAGCCTGGTTCTGCTGGAGGTTTCTTCCTGTTAAAAGGGAGTTTTTCCTTCCCACTGTCGCTTGCTCATAGGGGGTCATATGATTGTTGGGCTTTTCTCTGTGTGTATTATTGTAGGGTCTACCTACCTTTGGCATGAACGCTACCATCACCTCAAATTTCTACAGGTGTGTAATCAAGAGCTTGCTGACGAGCTGCATTACAGTTTGGTACGAAGCTGCTCTGCCAGCAGCCGGAAATCTCTACAGAGGGTGGTGAAGGCAGCAGAGCACTTGCATGAGGCTTCCTGCCATTCAGGACATCTATCTTCAATGGTGCCTCTGCAAAGCACACAGCATCATCAAGGACCACAGCCACCCAGCACATCAGCTGTTCTCCTTGCTACCATCTGGCAGACATTACAGAAGTCTGTCTGCTCGGACTACAAGACTTAAACAGTTTTTACCATCAAGCCATACGACACCTCAACCACAACACTTAAACACACACACCAGAGATGCACTCAGAAGCTGTCCTACAGTTTCACAGGTACATTGTACACTCTGCACTGGTCACTTCATTCTTATTAGTATTTAAAGAAATAAAAAACTTATTCCATGCAATACTGTACTAACTGCCACTCAAAATTTTGTACTGTTCAGTTTGTACTGCTGCTCACTCCTGCCACTTTATCTCATGTGCAATATCCCATTTGCCCAAGGGCGTAGATTTGGTTTTGGCGTTGGTGGGGACGGATGATTCAACCACTGAACCCTGCCCCGTTTCTTTTTCTTCCTGTCTTTGCTTCTTGATAAAAAAGGAGAAATATACTTGCCTACATGTGCTATTCTACATGCTTTTAAACCATTTAAAATTACAATTCATAGTTTTATATGTGAATTATATAATGTTAAATTACTATTAAACAAATGACTGACTAAGTATTTTAGACTTTAGTTTACTTCAGCCATATTCCATATAAATTAAGTATCGTACAAAAATAAAAATAGCTTCAAATACGGTCATGACAATAAAAGAATATGACTTTAAGGACTTAACAACATTACTTCAGTTATAGTACACCAACATCTCTGATACATTAGCACTAAGGGAACACTGAATGACCTGCTGGTTTTTGTCCATAAAACTACTCATCTAAGATGACCACAAAGTAAAAGATCTCTCAGCAAAATTATGCAACATTTTAGGCACTATTGCCCCGATCAGCTCAGTGAGCTGTTTATTCTAAACATGAACTACTGTTACAGCAACAGACATGGACACAACAGCTCAATGTCCACTATGTGAAGGAGCCAAACACATGCCTTCTCCTCTCGTTAACTGAGATGAACTGCTGCCATATTGGTTTTACATCTATACTGTCCAGTCTCCCCTGCTGGACATGGTACACCCTCTGTAAACTAATATCCTGGCTTGCTCGAGGCTGCTGTTTTCTCTGACAGTTTCAATCAAAATTAGAAATGCTACTCTGAGACTGAGATAACTAATAGTTGTGCAGTTAGTTTCCAAAACACGTTATTCATGGTTACATACAATTTTAGACTGATGTGGGCCAAAGCCTAGAATAGCCTGTAACGTTATTATGACGGACACATTTTATGAGTGAACTTGACTTTACGTGACTTACAGGTTTCTTTGAAAAACACTTTCTTATATCCAGGTTCTTCCTTTGTGCTGCCATCCTCCTCTCCTCCTTGCAGCGCAGGCTTGCCGCTGCTAAAATTAAACAGAGCTCCCTGAAAGGCACAGCCAATCACATTGGCCATATTTGTCACATGACGCAGGACTCCAGTAGAGAACGTAATTTAACTCTTTCTGCACCGCAGGGTGAATGAGACGTTGACAGATCATTTTTTTCTTTCTATCGGGTTTATTTTTCTTTACTCAAAGAGATCAAATTATTGGTGGGGACATGTCCCTTCCGTCCATGCCAAATCTACGCCCTTGCATTCCCGCCCCCCCCCAAATACATGTCGACAGTCACATTCCTATTTAAGATTTCTTTTATCTATTCACAAGTGTGTACATATATTTATATATATATTTATATTTAGTCTGCGAACCTTTTTCTTTTTACTGTATTTTATAAACATTTTGCTCTTACTATTTTTTACTTACTATACTGCTGAGTTACTGTCTGCTGCTCGTCAAATACATTTAATTGCAATGCTGACCCTGTGCTAACTTGCATATGACAAATAAAACTGAAACTGAAACTGAACTGAAACAATATAAAGCACCTTGAGGTGAGTGTTGTTGTGATTTGGCGCTGTATAAATAAAAGTGAATTGAATTGATTTGGGTCTTGGACCCAGACTCTGAGTTTTTTATTCTTAGTGCAGAGTTTCCTGGTTTGTTTCCATATTTATTTACATTTTCAGTTTTTGGTTTCTCATCTAGTTCTGTTCGGTTGATTGTATTTTATTCCTTAAGTCCCTGCGTATTGCCTCCCTTGTTTTTGAGCTACAGCCACCCCTGTAGCTCAGGTGGCAGAGCAGGTCAACCACTAATCGAAAGGTCGGTGGTTCGATCCCAGGCTGCCTCCTGGCTGCATGCCAAATATCCATGGGCAAGATACTAACCCCATGTTTACCTACTGGTGGTGGTCAGAGGGCCCGGTGGCGCCAGTGTCCGGCAGACTCTCCTCTGTCAGTGCGCCCCAGGGCAGCTGTGGCTACAATGTAGCTTGCCATTGCCAGTGTATGAATGGGTGAATGACTGAATGCAGTGTAAAGCGCTTTCGGGTCCTTAGGGACTAAGTAAAGCGCTATACAAATGCAGGCCTTTTTACCATTTTCCATCTCTGTTTTTCCTTTTGTGTGAAGTCATTCATTGTTTACCTTGTTCTGTCATCTCTCGTGTTTTACTTTGGTAAGCATTTCTCTCTGTGTCATGTGCTGACTTGTACTTCCTCATTTCATTTGGTCTGGTGTCTGCAGCTGTGTTTCCCAACAGTTCCCTCTCCCATCACTATCTTTTGCATAAATTTTCTCAGTTTCCATTTGTCCTCTGTTGAGTTGTCCCACATAGCTGTGCTCTCCCTAGTTTCCCCAGGAATTGCTTTCTTTAGTTATTCCTTAAGGCTTTTGAATGTTTTCTCTTTTTGGACTGTGAGTTACTTTTGTCAGTTTTGCAGTAAGCACCTCTGTATACTGCATTATGCTTTTGGGTGGGTAAGCCGGCACCACACTTCGCACAGCTAAATCTGACGCTCTCACTGGCTCCATGTTGTTAATCACAAGGTGTTAGCCTGTAAGCATGAGTTACAACCAGATCCTCCCCTCATTCATCACATCCAGTTCCAAACACCAAAATGGTGCTGGCATAAACGCTCAGCGCTAGGCTTTATATCAGGACACCTTTTGGTGATGCCACACTGGCTATGGCCATCTTTTATATACTTTTGTGATAGAGGTTGACTAATGCTTAATAAGTAGTTTAAAATGTTGTTAGATAATGTTTGAATAAATTAATGTAATACTGTAACTTTTTTGATGTGATGTTGTCACAACAAATCGTATTTGCTTCTTCTCATGTTTTATTTTATTGTATTTATTCTCCTATGTCTTTCTCTTGTTCATTAACTAACTTGTAAATTACTTTGGTCAACTTTGTTGCTTTTAATTGTGCTAAAGAAATAAAACTGATACTAACTGATACTAGCAAAATAACTAAAATAAAAAAAAACCAAATGTAAATAGGTGTAACAGTTTATTGTCCCAATGTTGCAATTCCAGCAGAAGTAATGGCTAAAATAGAATCCCACATCAGGAAAATTTTTAACACTCTTATATTGTCTGTATTTGTTAGAGAGCAAGTTAGTGAATGAGGTGAGCTGAGGTAAGTTCAATTCAATTCAATTTTCCACAGAAGAGGGGCCTGAAAGCAAAGGCTCTGCCTCACATGCTACTTCTAAATACTCTAGGAACAACAAGTAGGCCTGCAGAGCGAGAGCGAAGTGCTCTAATAGGGTGATATGGTACTACAAGGTCATTAAGATAAGATGGGGCCTGATTATTTAAGACCTTGTATGTGAGGAGCAAGATTTTGAATTCTGGATTTAACAGGAAGCCAATGAAGGGAAGCCAATACAGGAGAAATCTGCTCTCTCTTCCTGTTAAAAGGGAGTTTTTCCTTCCCACTGTCGCCAAAGTGCTTGCTCATAGGGGGTCATATGATTGTTGGGTTTTTCTCTGTATTTATTATTGTGCGATCTACTGTACAATATAAAGTGCCTTGAGGCGACTTTTGTTGTGATTTGGCGCTATATAAATAAAATTGAATTGAATTGAATTGAAAACAGTAAAGAAAGGGAAAAAAAGCCACTTCTTTCCTATCGGTGGGAAATTGTACCATGTCGACCTTTTTTTTTTTTGAAAGTCACGTGGGATTCGGTTGTTTAGCAAGACGGGAAAGTTTTGGGAGTGATGGTAACGGCAGCAAGACAGAGCGAGCGAGTGAGCGAGAGAGTTTTTGCATGTGGGAGATTTGTGACATTTAGCGTGGAGTGTATCGTTAGTGTGTTGTGTTGTCTTGTGTAGTTGTTCTGTTGTGTAGTCATTGTTTTGTTTTGTGTGTCAGTGAGGGCACTAATGAATGTCACATAGATACACCTCCTTATGTCAGGCCTGCAGGTTTATCCCTGTGCTGTTCTCTGTCTTGTGGTGGACAAACAATTTTTTTTTACTGGCACACATCATTTGTGAGGCATCTTATTGGGACACCTGATTGTTCTCTCATTTTAGTTTTAGTAATATTTTTAAATGGTTGTACAAAAAAAAACTGTATTAAAAAAAGCTGTATATGTTTAAAAAATGTGTGCATAAGTTTTCAAAATGTACAATATACAATGGCTTGCAAAAGTATTCGGCCCCCTTGAACTTTTCCACATTTTGTCACATTGCAGCCACAAACATGAATCAGTTTTATTGGAATTCCAGGGGAAAGACCAATACAAAGTGGTGTACACGTGAGAAGTGGAACGAAAATCAAACATGATTCCAAACATTTTTCACAAATAAATAACTGAAAAGTGGGGTGTGCGTAATTATTCAGCCCCCTGAGTCAATACTTTGTAGAACCACCTTTTGCTGCAATTACAGCTGCCAGTCTTTTAGGGTATGTCTCTACCAGCTTTGCACATCTAGAGACTGAAATCCTTGCCCATTCTTCTTTGCAAAACAGCTCCAGCTCAGTCAGATTAGATGGACAGCATTTGTGAACAGCAGTTTTCAGATCTTGCCACAGATTCTCGATTGAATTTAGACACCAGACAGGTCAAGCCACCATTCAGAAATGGAAGGAGTATGGCACAACTGTAAACCTACCAAGACAAGGCCGTCCACCTAAACTCACAGGCCGAACAAGGAGAGCGCTGATCAGAAATGCAGCCAAGAGGCCCATGGTGACTCTGGACGAGCTGCAGAGATCTACAGCTCAGGTGGGGGAATCTGTCCATAGGACAACTATTAGTCGTGCACTGCACAAAGTTGGCCTTTATGGAAGAGTGGCAAGAAGAAAGCCATTGTTAACAGAAAACCATAAGAAGTCCCGTTTGCAGTTTGCCACAAGCCATGTGGGGGACACAGCAAACATGTGGAAGAAGGTGCTCTGGTCAGATCAGACCAAAATGGAACTTTTTGGCCTAAATGCAAAACGCTATCTGTGGCGGAAAACTAACGCTGCACATCACTCTGAACACACCATCCCCACTGTCACATATGGTGGTGGCAGCATCATGCTCTGGGGGTGCTTCTCTTCAGCAGGGACAGGGAAGCTGGTCAGAGTTGATGGGAAGATGGATGGAGCCAAATACAGGGCAATCTTGGAAGAAAACCTCTTGGAGTCTGCAAAAGACTTGAGACTGGGGCGGAGGGTCACCTTCCAGCAGGACAACGACCCTAAACATAAAGCCAGGGCAACAATGGAATGGTTTAAAACAAAACCTATCCATGTGTTAGAATGGCCCAGTCAAAGTCCAGATCCAAATCCAAACGAGAATCTGTGGCAAGATCTGAAAAGTGCTGTTCACAAACGCTGTCCATCTAATCTGACTGAGCTGGAGCTGTTTTGCAAAGAAGAATGGGCAAAGATTTCAGTCTGTAGATGTGCAAAGCTGGTAGAGACATACCCTAAAAGACTGGCAGCTGGAATTGCAGCAAAAGGTGGTTCTACAAAGTATTGACTCAGGGGGCTGAATAATTACGCACACCCCACTTTGCAGTTATTTATTTGTGAAAAATGTTTGGAATCATGTATGATTTTCATTCCACTTCTCACGTGTACACCACTTTGTATTGGTCTTTCACCTGGAATTCCAATAAAATTGATTCATGTTTGTGGCTGTAATGTGACAAAATGTGGAAAAGTTCAAGGGGGTCGAATACTTTTGCAAGCCACTGTATATTTGCATTTCAAGTTATAAAAATAATTCATTCAACATGTCTGTGTGTTTTATTACAGTAAAAAAACTACTACTAGGATTTTAAGTTCTTTGTGTGATTTCAGATCAGTAATACTAATGCAGTATGTTAGTAAAAAAACCAACTAAATTCAGACACGTGAGGTTGAGCTGAAAAGAATGATACCAAACAAGGCAAGGGGAAAAAAATTAATTGAAACAATTTGAGGGTGAAATACAAACGTAAACTCAAAAGGAGTCAAAAATGGCCGGTTGTATTTCGGACCTCAGAGGGTTAATCCAACAAATGAAAAATTAGGTTTAAATTTGTGTTCATGACAGTGCAGATTTCTGACATTTTGTGTAATTTAAGCTGTAACAATGTGATTTTTTTCTAACAAAAAAAGTGTGAAACTTAAGTTAGACCTGTGTTTGTAAATGATCCGCCCCATGTTGTGTAGCTTTCTGGATTTTATACTTATTAGGCTACATATTTATTTATTATACAGGCTATACAGTACATAAGATCAAAACTCACATGTTTTATGTAACTAAAGTGTTTAATTATGTGGGCTACAGACAATAATTGAGTTATAGACTATATTTATAAAAACGTGTATACTTACTGCATTTGAATTATTTTAACCATATGTAACCACCTGCATATGTGTTTGAAAAAAAAGCCTTGATTTTGCCACCCCATTTGATTTCTTTGCCACCCTCATGCAGTGTTGGGGAGTAACGGAATACATGTACCGCCGTTACGTATTTAGAATACAAAATATGAGTAACTGTATTCCGTTACAGTTACCGTTTAAAAAGGTGGTATTCAGAATACAGTTACTTTGTTGAAATAAATGGATTACACGGCGGTACTTTCCTGTTTCATATTGTCGCGGGTCAGGACTGTTTGGGTTTGTTTGACAGCTATGTTCTGTTGTTCCAGGCGGCAGCGTTACGGTTGCCATGGTTACAGGGTGACTCTCTCTCTGCGTGTTTCCTGGGTGAGAGAGCGCTTTTTTGTTGTTGTTGTGCTAAGCTAAAAGGCAGAATGCTACAGGCATGGCCCTAAAGAATGTAGCCTCATGGGCAGTGTAGTCCGTGCTGCAGGGAGAATGGACTGCCATACCCGTTATGTGTCTGAGCGAGGGAGGGAGAGAAAGGAAAAGTCCGAGCTGTCACGGAGCAAAAACGGGAGCTGGAAGCATGTAAATATAATAATAACCACTGCAGCCAAGAAGAGTGCCTGACGAGCCCAGCTGTAAGTAAGCTATTAAGACTCAACTGTGCACTGTGTTCGTGTTTTCCTCCGGAAAAAATAAGTTCCGTTGGAGCAGCCTTTCAACGCCTCTCTCTGTCTCTGGCAAGCAAAGTTGACCCAGACAACAAAGTAAAGCTATTTTTCGGCTACCAGCCTGACACGGAACCCACCGTATTAGCCAGAGGTCCCTTTATTACTGTTCGGAGCCGCGGACCTTCAGTAACAGTAATAAATCACAGCAATAGTACATTCACGTAGTTGTAAAAAGCATGATAATATGTTAAGTAATCCAAAGTATTCAGAATACGTTACTCTCATTGAGTAACGTAACGGAATACATTACAGAATACATTTTGGGGCATGTATTCAGTATTCTGTAATGGAATACATTTTAAAAGTAACCTTCCCAACACTGCCCTCATGCCACCCTAAGAAAATTTCTCTAGATCCGCCCCTGCTTTTCAGGGAGTGTAGAGGCTATGTCTACGCTTGAAGCCACTGAGGTGTTTAACAGGAGGGGTTGAAACAATGCCACTGTTACGAATGAAAATTTGAGGAAGTCCAATAACTCCGTGTTCCTTATCTTGTCTGCTTAAGCATTGACTGCTCACCATTGATTGCATTTGCTGTTCAACAGTTCATCTTAATATCCAACATAATCACAACAGCACAGCAGTCACAAACTGTTTGGTCCATCCGACCAACAACACCTGACCCTAATTAAATGTTCCTACCTTAAATGTAATCATTCACACACACAAAAAGTGACCTGATAGTGAATCGTAATAATCCAGTATAGAAGTAATAAATGCATGAACTAGTTTTTCAGCGTCACTCTGAGACAGGATATTTCTAATTTTAGAGATGTTGCGCAAATGGAAGAAAGCAGTCTTACATATTTGTTTAATATGTGCGTTGAAGGACATGTCCTGGTCAAAAATGACTCCAAGGTTCCTCACAGTGTTACTGGAGGCCAAGGTAATGCCATCCAGAGTAAGAATCTGCTTAGATACCATATTTCTAAGATTTTCAGGGCCGAGTACAATAACCTCAGTTTGATCTGAATTAAGAAGCAGAAAGTTAGCGGCCATCCAGGTCTTTATGTCTTTAAGACATTCCTGCAGTTTAACTAATTGGTGTGTGTTACCTGGCTTCATGGATAGATAGAGCTGCGTGTCATCTGCATAGCAGTGAAAATGTATGCTATGTCTTCTAATGATGCTGCCTAAGGGAAGCATGTATAATGTAAACAGAATTGGTCCTAGCACTGAACCCTGTGGAACACCATAATTAACCTCAGTGTGAAGAGGACTCTCCATTTACATGCACAAATTGGAGTCTATTAGATAGATATGATACAAACCACTGCAGTGCAGTACCTGTAATACCTACAGCATGTTCTAATCGCTCTAATAGGATATTATGGTCAACAGTATCGAACGCTGCACTGAGGTCTAGCAGGACAAGCACAGAGATGAGTCCACTGTCAGAGGCCACAAGAAGATCATTTGTAACCTTCACTAAAGCTGTTTCTGTGCCAATTATTAGAGATAGGTTTATCATATTTAAGATTGAAGCATTAATTAATGGCAGGACTTCTTTGAGCAGTTTTGTAGGAATGGTGTCTAAAAGACACGTTGATGGTTTGGAGGAAGTAATTATTGAATTTAACTCAGAAAGATCAATTGGAGAAAAAGAGTGTAAATTATGATCTATTGAAATATTGAAAGTAGCCGTACATAATAATATAGATCTGTGGGATGGTTATGAATAATTTTTTTGTCCAATTGTTAAATTGTATTTGTGAAGAAGTTCATGAAGTCATTACTAGTTAACGTTAAAGGAATGGTTGGCTCAACAGAGCTCTGACTTTGTGTCAGCCTGGCTACAGTGCTGTAAAAAAAAAAAGAGGTTGTATATGTTATTTAGTTAGTGATGAATAGCAAGATGTTTGAACTTGCTCCTGCTGTCTGTCCAGCAGATCACATCTAAACAGACAACAGTAATGCACATGCACAACAAATAACTGGGTCACCTTGGATAAAGACTACAGCTGAAAGAGAACAATACAGACTGAAGGGGAAGAGAGGGAAACTAGGGGGGAGAGAAAGAGAGGAATGGGTGGTAGCTTTGCTGCCATGATGGAGAGCAAAACTGAGATTTGACCTTCAGATACAAAATTATTGTTAAACTGCAACTGGAGTAGATTGTCAATGTAATGACTTCTGGATTTAATCTGGCACTAATCTGCTTTTAATCCCTTATTGGTAGAAAAGATTTTGATGAAGTCTTTCAGGCAGATTTGGCAGTGATTTTTATATAGAAGTATCTCTACAGGCTACAGCAGATGGTGACATTAACTGGACGAAGTCTAATTGGCATCCTTCCCAGTGAGGAGGATGAGCCAAGGGAGGATCAGCTATATCCTTCACCGGAATCTCAATATTGTTTCCTATTTAATCTGTAGGAAACGCCCACAATACTGAATTATTAACTAGGCTGTAGGTGTGGATGTGAGAGTATATGGTTGACTATGTCTTTGAGTCAGTCCTCTTATGACTGGGAACCTGCCTAGGTGATCGCTGCCCAGTGGCAGGTGGGATAGACTCCAGCTCCCCCACAACTCTAAATTGTTTGATTTGTGACTGAAATGGTGCAAAAGACGGGGCCATGTAATATTTGTTGGTTTTGTTTGTCTGTTGCCTCTGGCCTTTTCTGTTCTGTCTCCATCTGAATCTTTGCCAGTATAAATTTCTCTTTCAGTTACTTTTTTGATTTAATAGTTTTCTAGTTGTTGTTTCTGGTTTGCTTTCTTTTCCTTCTTATCCTAATTGTCTGCAATTTGTTAATTTCTTCCACCTGTGTCTCAGTTTATATCTTTCTCTATGTCTTTGTCTTTGTCTTTTGTCGTTTTACATTTGAAACTTTAAATTGTGAACACACCAGAAAACACACGAGTCCCACTGGCTGAAATGTTTCAAGGTATTTATAAATAAAGTATTGTGGCGACACACTGGTGCCTGGACTTCATCTTTGAAAGTACTCTTAATAGGCTACGTATATTCAAGTCACATATAACATCAATAAAGAGCTCCATCACAAGTCAAAGTGCTAGTTGTGACTTGCTAAAATGACATGTGTCATATGGCTTTAGCTAAAGAAGCTCAAACCTTGAACCAAACATGCCAACGATTTTCTGTTCTGACAAATATCTCTATAGCACCACATCCAAAAATATATTGTCGACATCATTTCAACACAATTTCACAACCACAGATTATACTGGTTTTATATATTTAAAAATGCTTATCAAGTAGGTCTTTGTACTATGTATGCCCAGCTTTCATCTCTCTCATTTTAGGCCAATCAGTTAATCATGTGATACTTACTCTGTTGTGCATCTCTGGACATTTCTTTTTAACTTATAACTGTTTTGGTATCGCACAGTGGGCTATATCTTACTTCAAGGCTTCTATTTGCATGTTGCATTCATGTGTAAGTTGCATGATGTAAAAATTATTAATAGCAACGAAACATTACTTGAGCTAAAAATGGTGTATATTTAACAAAATAGATTCAGTGCTGCAGTACTGATAATTACCAATACCATTTTGATGTGTCTGTAATGGTTCATCTACCAATACAGAAGTGCCTAAAATGCAATACCACTGAGGGTCAGTAGGTCTTGCCTGTTCCCACTTACACTCCCACTGAAAAATTGTGACCTTATCTCATGAGTTTCAATCCGATCTCAGTGCAGTCCTAAATCATAAGATTGTGGGTGTCCCCCAGCAACTCTATCCACTCTGCAAATATGGTCTGTTCCTACTCCGATAAATTAAGGCCACTATGTGGTCACAAGGATTGAAGCTTCAAAACATCAGTCTACAAATGGACAAAACCATGGTGTCTATTTTCAGGGATTTTTATAGCTACCCACTATAGAGGAATGCTGAAAGTTTGTGTTGGGAAAGTTTCAGTGACTTACCATTATTCTAAGTAGAAGACATGTCTTTTCAAACCATGTCACAGATCACGCTCTCTTTTTTCAAGTCATCATCTGTGA
This sequence comes from Oreochromis niloticus, assembly GCF_001858045.2. Lineage (NCBI taxonomy): Eukaryota > Metazoa > Chordata > Actinopteri > Cichliformes > Cichlidae > Oreochromis > Oreochromis niloticus. The sequence goes on along the minus strand of NC_031982.2, from coordinate 5,024,678 downwards.
ATCCTTGACTGTTTCAAAGATGATCATTTGGAGGAAGTAATTATTGAAGTTAATTCATTAAAATCTGTAACAGAGAAGTTTTCAGTGGGAGAAACGTTTCGTCCTCATCCAGGTGACTACTTCAGTCTGAGCTGACTGCAGGTTTCCCCAATCTTATAAACAGTACATTTGCATAATGACTGAAACCAGCCCACTGAAGGAACAGTGGGCTGTGAGGTCAGTATATTGATTATTAATATACAAATTGTCATGACCATTGGTCAACAACCACTGATCAGTAACCACTGATCAATGTCCATGAGTCCCATTCACAGAGAGTTGGGGAATGGCTGCAATCACAGCATTGTAAGATGGTGACAGATGGACCCTTAGGCCCCCTCCTCGATTCAGAGATGCTCTTTCCCTTTTCACGTAAATGGCCTCCTTGACTCTGCGCTCAAACCAGTGTTCTTCCCTGTCCAGGATGTGTACATCCTCATCCTTGAAAGAGTGTCCACTGGCCTGTAGGTGTAAATAGACTGCAGAGTCCTGGCCTGACGAGGTAGCTCTTCTGTGTTGTGTCATCTTCTTAGCCAGAGGTTAAGAGGCTTGTTGTACTCTGTTTGTGTTGGGGGACCCGATCCTTGGGGTCGACCAATTTTTAGCGCAGCGTGTTTTGGGGTCTGTTCCGATACTCCTGACACATATGGGATCACTACAGGTTTTCGCTTGGGCAGCGGTTGTCCTTCTCTCCTGGATCGGCTGGAGCTTTCTTTTGGCGCCTTCCCAGCTTTTACAAAAGTCCAGCTGGGATAACCACATTTACTCAGGGCCTTCTTGATGTGATGTTCTTCTGCTTGCCTGGCCGCTGTGTCTGTGGGGATGGTGTTCGCTCTGTGTTGTAGCGTCCTGATGACACCCAGTTTGTGCTCCAGTGGATGATGGGAGTCAAACTTTAAATACTGATCCGTATGCGTAGGTTTACGGTACACATCAGCTTTTACTCCCCCATTAGTACTGAATAGTACTGACCCTTGCTGAGGTTGGGGTCATCCTGTAACCTCTTACGAACTACCTCCAACGCTTCCGTGACTGGGATGCAAGTGAGGAGAGATGTAACGTTGTACGAGACCATGGTTTCATCTGCCTCCAGAATGACATCTCTCACCTTCTCAAGAAAATCCAAGGTGTTCTGGATGTGGTGTTCAGCACCCTGTTTATGTATCTTCAGTAAACCATACAGACTTGGCATAGATTCCCCTGGGTACAGCCTGTGGTATGAGGTCTGGTCGATAGCCTTGTCCTGTTCTTACTGCTTCAGACAATCTATCACCCTCTTCCTGTAACCACTTCCTGGGTCTCGTTTCAGGGGCTCATAAGTATTTTCGTCACTGAGCAGTGACAAAATTTTCTCATGACTGTCTTTCTGGTTTAGCAAAACTGTGCACCTACCCTTGACTGGCAGAAGGATGATAATGTTGTTGTCATTGCTAAGTGATGTGAGTGCCTTCCTCTCCTCCATGCTGATGTTCGACGCTGGGAGCTTTGCATTGCTGAGACAGCCTGAAACTTTTATCCGCAGCTGCTCTGATTACATGTCTGCATGTTGGTGTTTGAATTCCTGTTTCTGTGGCTGTGATAACTGATAACTGGCCTCTGTGGGAATAGCATTCAGGTAGCTGCTCTGCACTGTATTGGCACAAATTATATCTGTAAATTTCATAACAGTACTTTCAGAAAGACATCTACTGTGATGAAATCTATTCCCCACTGCATTTCTGTAAATAAATGCTATTAGTAAATGATCAGAGAAACAAGAGTTTTCAGGAAACACTGTTAAATGTTCAGTTTCTATGCCATATGTGAGAACAAGATCTAGAGTGTGATTAAAGTGGTGGGTGGGTCCAATAACAGATTAAATGTTGAGGCTGTCATTTTTAGCAGCTACATGGATGTTAAAATCACCTACAGTAATTATTTTATTTGAGAAGAGATAAAATCAGATAAAAAGTCTGAGAAATCAAACTGACTGAGGATCAGGTGGACGATAGATATCAACAACAAAACAAAACAAAAACGCTTTTTGATATTTCCAGCTGTGCGAAATGCGAAGCATCAGGCTTTGAAATGAATTCAAACTCTGTGTGGGTCTTTGGTTGATTAATAAGTTGGAGTGGAAGATTGCTGCCACACCGCCCCCTCGGCCTGTGCTTCGAGATTTCTGGTAGTTAGAATGACTCGGGGGTGTTGATTCATTTAAACTAACATAATCATCCTGCTGTAACCAGGTTTCTGTAAGGCAGAGTAAATCGATTTGTTGATCAATTATTAAATCATGTACTAACAGAGACTTAGAATAGAGATCCCCAGTGTTTAAAAATCCACTAATACATAATATAATAAAAACATCCAAGATTAAAAATAGTATATGAAAACTACAACAGTGGCTCCAGTGGACACTTTTTATTGCATTAAACACTCAGTTTCACTTCAGCTCTTTGTAACTTTCCTCTGCTCCACAGCTGCACTGTCTGTGCTTTTGATTCTGTATATATTTTATTTTATGTTTATCTGTGTTTATTTTATTCTTCTTCTGTCAACTCTATTCCATCAACTTCAGTTATCAATTAAACAAAGAGCTACAATATAAAATAATATTAAAATACTACTTTTTCTCTTACACTTACAGGACTTTTCAGCTTCACAACACTTGGGATGGAGTTGTTACCGAAAATAGAAAAATCCAAGGTCCCAACAAAGAATAATTTCAGCACCCGTTAGTTCACATTGTTGTCATCATGCGATCAGGCTTTCAGAAAACTTTAAAGGCAGGCACAAAATTGAAGAAGGGCTGATTCTTACCTGCTTTTCCTGCTGTTGGAGTGCTGATTGTGGTTGATAAGACTACTCTGAAACTAATAAATGATCTTGTGTTTCTATTTCTTTAACTCTTTCTGTTGCCCCTGATTTTATCCCGGTCTTTCCACGTTCACTCTAACCCCGAGTCTCTCGTTCTCTCGTGCATATATCTCACTGCCAGCAGGGTGCATTCTGAGTATGTGTGGGCAGCAGCCAATCAGAAAACAGCAGCCTTTGCGACACTGGTGGCACACACATGTTCAGCCTCACACTCTCATACTGACTCACTTTTTACAGGCTACATAGCAGACGATGCTCTCTCTGCCTCTCTCTCTCTTTCTCCAACAGAGAGAGAGAGGCACATCTGTCATCTGCTACTGTCTCACCCAGCCAGAGGATTTTTTGTATGTTAAAACTTGATAATCTCTTGGCAATGCATGGTTCCTGCAATGCTGAGATTTAATGTTTTTTATGTTTAAAGTTTCTTTGCAGTCCTTGTGCTTCATATAAGGCTTGAAAAAGCTGGTATTTACATGCTGGTTTCTATGTAATGTTGGGTTAAGAATGTTATATAATCTCTGATGTCACGTCAAGCACATCAATGGAGGGGTTTTTTTTTTTCTAAATTCAGAATAGTAACGGAGAGTGTCAGCTAAGCCTCAGGATGGAACATGAAAATATCAGTGATATGAAATAAAACATTAAGCTGTCACCATGATGAAAGTGTCCTGAAGGAGAATATAGTATATCCAACACACTACAGGCGCTTTTCTGTCTTATTCTCACAATATTAAGCATCTGAACTGGATCTTATGTATGAACTGAATTCCTTTATTGTCATTGTACACAGTACAACGGGATTTAAAGATAACTTCTCTTTAAATACAAACACAGTAAAATAAGAAAACAGAGAAAATAAACAAACAGACAGATCGTGCTAGAAAGAAATGGCACTATGTATCTATACTGGGTAATATGTCAGGAATGATGCAACATTGTTTGTTGGACATTAAAATGATTAGACTACCGAGTGACGAATTCAAAGACACACCAGAAATTAAAGTGGAAAAATGCCGACCAATTTAGTCCATTATGGTGGAATTTCATTGCAGCAACACAAACTGGTACTGGTAGTTTGTATCACTCCCATGGGCTTGTATGTCCACAGGATAATAGATTGTGTCCTGGGTGTCATGGTCCTGGGTCGGTGACCCAGCGCTTTAAGTTTATTATTATCATTCTTCTAGTTTATTCTGATTTTGTATTTGTTCTTAGGGTTTGAGTTGTGTGTTTCTGTCATCCCTACCTGTGTTCTGTTCGTGTCCCCAGTTGGTTGTGTAAAACAGTCTGTGTGTTTCCTGTTTTACTTTGTAGGTTTGTGTCTCGTTATGTCCATTAGTTCCAGCTGTGTCCCCGCCTGTCTGCCATTTCCTAATTACCTGGTGTGTGTATTTATACTGCGTGTCTGCCTGTGCTCCTCGTCGTGTCGTTTGTGTTCATCCTCCGTGTTACCCTGCGTACTCTGCATTACTCTGTGTCTCCTCTATGTGCTCTCCCTGCAGTTCTCCTCTCGTGTTTCAGGTTTGCTACTCTTTGGTTTAGTTTCTCCCAGTTTAGTTCATCCTTGGTTCTGTTTTGCCATCCCCACTTTATGTTCAGTATTCTTAATAAATCACCCTCACGTCTTAATAAGTGCTGCATTTGAGTCCTCCTTCCTCACCTCACACGGCCGCTGCCCCGAGCCGTGACACTGGGATCTCCTTCTAGATCTGGACCAGGGTATCACTTAGCTTTGGATAGTCCAAAGTGCAACCCATTGGCGCTGTATGGACAGAAACATAACGTCCCAGTGGTGTTCTATTGGTTTTAGGTTAGGCAACCAAGCAGGCCATTTAATAGTATCAATTCCTTCATCCTCCAGTAACTGCCTGCATGCTGTCACCACATGAGGCTGGGCATTGTCGTGGGTTGGACAGTGGGCCCAAGGTAAACATGCTCTATGAAAAGCACAGAGCGACAGTGGTGGACCTGTCACTTCTGGTGTTCTACGGCAAATAGCAATCAGTTTCCCCACACATGTATTAGTAAATGACTGCGATTGTCTGGATGGCATAGATATTGCTGTAAAACATGTATTTACCTTTCAGCACTGATCGTATCTTTCCAAATGTTCCAACTCCAAGTACTAATGTGTTTCAGTTCCATCAGAGATGCAGCACTGATAACAAGCCTGTTTACTCCAAAGGACATTGGAAACATATTTTCCAAAAAGAATTTCACATTTCAATTAATCTGACCACAGAACAGGTTTGTACTTTGCTTCAGTCCATTTTAATTTAGTTTTCTCGGGTGGCTCGATCGTAGGTCAGCAATGGCAGACATGCCCTCAATAAAATGTTAAACTAGTCCATAAATGACATGGTGAAAAGCCTTGGTCAAAATTTAAGCAGAATACCGACTGATAAACTGTATGAACCTGTGGACACTTCTTGGTCCAGAAGTGCAACTGCAGATGCTTGTTTCAGTTGGCCAAACAGTTCCTGGTGACACCAGCTTCTTCTGGTGCTTGTAAAAAAGTGTTCTCCACCTCTGTACACCCATGAGTGTAAAGACTAAAGCTTCTAGTAGAGAACCAAGTTTTGATACCATTTTTTAAAAAGCCTCAGAGCTTCATAAAGCTTTGCTTTGCTGTAGTGTGTTATCACCAGCTACAAGCCTAGAACATTTTCCTCTGTGCTCTGTCAGCTGGGTTCATTATGGGTGAGTCGTTCTGTCACGGACAGCTGGGTGGACCCAAATCCATGAAGTGAGCATTTACTGCCTGACTGGTCAGTCCAAAAACAGAAAACAAAATCCAGGAGCCAGGAGGATTTACTCTAATGGGAGACACCAGAGGAGACACCAGAGAACACACAGCAATGTAGCACAACTTGGCAAAGGCCAAGGGGGGACTAAGTCATCAATACATAAGGTAATGAGGCAAGGGGAAACAGGTGAGAAACCGTGGGAATAAATCAAGAATAATGAGACAAGGGATGAAGAACTCAATGTAAACCATGGGTGACAAAGTCTACCAAAGTAAAACAGGAAGTAACTAAACAGATGACGACAGACTAAAGTACAAGCTTGGCCCAGGAGGGGACTAAGAAAGCAACAATAGCCTATATAAACTAACCCAAATGCAGAATACTCGTGAAACTGAAACAAAGAACTAGGACTTAGTGACACTTCATCAAATGTGCCAAACAATAATAAACAATAGTGAACAAACTAATAATGATAAGAGTTCAACAGACAATCCTTAGTCCATAATCTTGGACCATGACAGCCTCTCTAAGATCTCTTATTAAGACACTTTAAAATAAAATCCATCCATCAACTTACACTGATTCTTATCAGGGTCGCAGGGGGCTGGAGCCTCTCCCAGCTACCACAGGGTAAAAGGCAGGGTACACCCTGGACAGGTCAACAATCTGACACAAAGCCATCTTCTTTCATCCCAAGCAGCGCTTTCATAAAGCTTCTTGTACAGGCAGTCTTTGCACTATATGGAGCATAGGTTTGACTCTGTTGTCTAAACACTAAACATTGAGAATCTTCCACCTCCACCAACAGTGAGTACTTCTGGAGTGGGAAGAGCTCTCCGTAGATGTTCGGGTGGTCGCAAACAAAGGCTGAGGCTGGGTACTGACTGCAGCTGACGATATTAACATACCTCCAATCACAGCTGTGACGGCGCATATTTTAGCTGGTGTTCTTACAGAGTGAGCACTCTGCAGAGGTCATTTTCTGACCTAATTGTTCTGTCATAACCAGTATGGGCTTAGTGTGGAAGAAAAGTTCATCACGTTTATGTGCAATAGTTAAAGGTGCATTTAGGAATTTGAGTTAGCAAGGCCCAGGCTCCCACAGACACATGCACAGTATGATCTCCTCTCAGGAATCTCTCTCCTACAACTCACTCAGATTCTGCTTCTGAGGTTTACTGCACAGGCGAGAAAAGAAAGTAAGATAAGAGCAGAGCAAAAGAAACCAAGAAGCAGGTGGAGAGAGTAGGAATCAGGTCATTACCAACCAGATGAGTTTGTAGTTATGCTGAATCCAAGGGTGGGAAACCAGAGGAGCACCTGTCCCTGAAACACAACACCAACACTCAAACAGATAGAGAGAGAGGAAAATGAAAAAAATACAGTAAAATAAGTAAAATACTTTAGCATTATGCTATAATATGCTGGTTAAAAACATATGCTGCTATTGTTATTATTGTATGTTGTGGTATTTCCATCTCACTTAGACAAATCTTTCATATTTGTCACATCTCTCAAACAATTGTTTCATTTAGACCACATATAAGTCCTGAATGTATAGAATTTGTCCTTTGTAATGCAAAGGTCACTACAACCCTCCTAGAAAAGAATGCACAAAATATCTGTGTTAATATTAATTTTCAAATGTTCAGCAAAACTGCAAGAAACAACACTGAAAACACTAACAGCAATCTAGACACATGATGCTGATTAGAAAGAAAACCAAGACTGTTTGTGAAGGAAGCTTTTAATGTTCCTAGCATAATGGCTAACCTTATAAATAAACATGTCATGAGTTATAACAGAAAATTCGATGCATCCAATTAGAGATACAAGCTTTTTTTTTTTTGTTTGAGATACAAGCTAGAACGTCTGATACCACCTGTGTGTTTCCACCATATCAATGATCCTGCTGAGCGACTACGATTAACAGGGTAGCAGACACATAATTATTGCTGTGAACATTTAAGTTTTTATCAGATATCAAAACAAACAAATAAAACAAAACAAACAAACAAACAAAAAACACAAAGCAACCACTAACAAAAGGGAAACAGAAAAACAAATTAGGGACAGTACCTGGTAATGCTACCAAGTAATCAGAGTACTGAGCATCCCACATCCCTTTGAAGTCGGCAGCATTGAACCAATGAATAACTGCCTCCTGGTGTAACTTTGTCCCCTTACATCCACAGGCCATGGTTGTCACTGTACTGGGTCTGTGACCCAGAATGATTCTGGTTTAAGTTATATTCTTTGATTTGTTCTTATTCTTGGTCTTGGTTCTCCTTATTGTTCTCTGTATGTGTGTTATATCCATAGTCGCTAGTTTCCAGATTTCTGTTACTGTGCCTTCCCTGCGCTCCATGTTTCAAGTCACTCTTGTCTCTATGTTCGTGCATCTCCTGTGCCTGGATGTTCCCTGTTTTTCCCCCTAGTCAGTCATGTCTCCGTGTCTCGGTGTCTGTCTCATTTTTCCTGTTTTTGGTTTTTGTATTTAGTATCTTTGCTACAGTGCAATAAAGGTTTTTAGTTTACCCCAGTGATGGCCAAATGAGGCTTTCTGAAACACTGAAGCCTGTATTGAAAAACGGTTCATTACTCCAAGCTTTACAGCACAAGCCTCTTTGGTGACATCTGGTGGCCAAAGGTATGAAGAGCAGCTTGAATCTACAACTTCTAATGAACTGCTTCATTATGACTGCCCACAGAGCTGAATTGACAGCTTCTGTTTGATATTATGTGACAGTTTGTCTAGTATCTGGCTGGTGTTTTGAACATGTGTTTTTTGGGGGGGAAAAAATGATGTTATGTCTATTTTAATAATAAATAATTTTGATGAATAAGCCTTCCTTGTTTTAACATGTACCATGGTGTGTTCTACTGTTGTTTGTGACTTCTCTATGTTTTTTATTAATAAAAAAACAAAAAACTATATATAACCAGGGCTCTAGACTAACTTTTTGACATGGGCGCACCGGTACGCCTAACTTTAAAAATTTAGGCGTACCGGCACAAAAGTTAGGCGCACTCAAATTTTTCAACCGCATCGCTTAACACCGCAGTTTTACATGTGCACTTTCTTTGGGGGAGAAGTCCATACAGACAATATTCATTTCTAAATTATTAACTAACAAACTTGTGCTTAAAGTGCTTTGTCAATATTGTAGAAAATGTTAAACTTAATCATCATCTTGGCTCCTCTGACGACCTGTTTGCTGCTGCCTGCTGCTGAAAGGCAGTGGGGAGAGGGGACACGGCAGTGCTTGCAGCATATAATGTGTTTTCTGGATACACTGCTGTTTTTTCAGCATTCAAAGATTGATGACACCGTGTCAGAGCTGGCTATGAATTTCAGACGGATCAGTCCTTAACTTAACACAAAAGTTATCAATAGTTCTTTTCATCTTTTCTTATTACCCACAGCTACATCCACTTCAGTCGGGCCTAGGCTGCTCACTAGGGCTGGGTATCATCACTGATTTCTATCATCCATTTGATTCCGGTTCTCAAAGTCCTGATTCGATTCAATTTAGCCTCAGACAGTCAGAAATATTATAATTCTGATCATTTATCAGTACTGATACACATGAGACTTCATCAGAATTGTGAACATCACAGCAGATGCCTTTGTGTCAAAGTAACTGAGAATAAAACACAGAAAAACATGAAGGAGATTTTCCTGGTCTGGCGTTTTATAGCAGATAACCTTAAAAATATTCTGCAATATTCTGCAATTTTGCATAATTTTAAAAAGTTTAAATTTCTTCAGTACTGAACAGCAGAAATTAGGCTTTCTTGTCCGAGGTCATTTAAGTGAAAAAAAGAAAAAGAAAAGAAAAAGACAGTGGCCGACAGCGCTGTAAACAACGGTAGACTGGTGGGTAATAAGCGAATGGATAATGCAGAAAACAGATTTGAGACGGGAAACTGTTCTTGAAGTACAGAGAGAGAGAGAGAGAGAGAGAGAGAGCTGTGCATGAAGTGTGATTTTTATCGTGGTGGAAGCAAAACAGCAAAAGTCAGAGGGAATTCATGACGACATTGATCAAATGTGAAGCGTAGTTTGCTGCTTCTTTTGCTGCTGGCTCGGCGAATTTTGGTTGGAGAGACAAAACCTGCAGCTCAGAATCAGCGCAAAAAAGACGGAAACACAGCGCGGACCCGACGCATCAGAATCGCTGAGCTCCGACAGCGTGTCCGTGTTCGGGCCGTGGGGTGAGAAAGCCGAGAAACACAAAGCTGATTCTGATGCATCGGGTCCGCTCTGTGTTTACGTCTTTGTGTGGAATCCGTTAATGAATTGATATCGCTTTATTCTCTCTTCCACCTGCACTTTCAACTGGACCACGGCCAATCAGAGAGGTCCCGCCCCTGACTATCTCTGACTGGTTTAGTCCACAATAGGGGCATAATGTGTGTCTGTTGTTGACCACACGGACAGTTGCAGAGATTTTTTTGTTTTTTTGTTACCCGAAAATATTTGGTCGCACCACTGAAAAATTTGGTCGCACTCTAGAGCCCTGATAACAATGTGCAACGCAATCTTATGATAGGTTGGGAGTAATGCTTCCTCTGTGAGGTCCCTGCCTCCACGTGATTATGTAGCTAACAAGTGAACAGGTACATTTATATATAATATACTATAACTTCTATAATTATAACTATATGTACTGTGTATTTCTTATGTTCATTTTAGACCTGGGAGCAGAATTTCTGATGAACTGGTTTCACTTTTTCACACAGGGTCATGTAAGTTTGGAGTTTTTCCCCTTAATAATAAAAACCTTCATTTAGAAGCTGCATTTTGTGTTGACTTCTGTTATCTTAGTCTAATATTTAAATTTTTGATGATCTGAAACATTGAAGTGTGACAAACATACAAACAAAATATGAAATCAGGAAGGGGGCAAACACTTTTTCACACCACTATAAATGTTTATTAGAAATTGAAGCAGAAAAAAGACAGGATGGAGGTGATTCTCATGAACAGCACAACCTGTGGATCTGTAGTAAGTGGACAAAGCTGCTCCAAGCTAAGTCTCCATTAAGGAATAATATATCTATAATATAGAAGGTGATCGAAAAGATCCGAGACAGTTGGATAAAGGGACTTGAATGGACGACACTGGCACTGTGTTTACGTAAATCTCATCAGATGCATAAACTGAGCATGAAATGGCTATACACAGTGCTTACAAAAGCAGATAAACCTAAAACCTTCTGTTATTACATTATCATACACTGAACTCAATTCAACCACTTACATCTATTTATCCTTGACAAGACTAGCACCTGATCAGAAAGGTAGATATGACAGCAAAGAGGTTGACAAAATAAATGTTAACTACTGGCAAACCCAGTGAGAAGCGAAGGTGAGACAAGAGATGAAAGAAGACAGAGGGACATACATCCTCCTAAGTTAAAGAAACATCAACTCTTTCACTCTTTTCATTGCAAATGTTGTAAATAACAATACCAACAGCTGGTAGAACATGTACCACACATTGTTATTGCAGTGGCCATGGATCGAGTCCAATTTCGGCTCTTTCCTGCAGGTCATGCCCCACAGGTCTCTGCTGTGTCTTCTGTCTACTACTGCTTCTGCCCAATAAAGTAGACATGCCACAAAATAAAGCTTTTATTATCAGCATCTGTTAAAAGTGTCAAAGCAGTCTCAGACACCAGTGTTAACAGGAGCAGATACATTGTGTCCAGGGGTTAACCTGGGAATTAGCAGGTGGGGGAAACCTAACAGCTGGTGTAATAAATAAAAAGAAGACATATAAATATGTATAGTGTGAACTCCTCTAGATTTTTCTTCTTTGCATACAGACTCTGATCAGCTGACATGCTGTGGCTCTATTTACTGCTCTTTGTGGTTTAGGTAAATTCATCAGGATAAAAACAGACAGATCAGCATAAATACCAGCCTAGTCCTTTAAGTTAAATTAATTTCACCTAATATTGGCCATTAACTTCACCACAACACTTCAAACTAACAAGTTTAGCCGGTGTTGTGCTGCGGATGCTGGCTGTGGGAAACAAAGCATAAAGGTGAGTTAAGCTTTTGCACAGTGCTATATATAAAGACCAACCTATACTTCTACTTTAGCTCAAATCTTTGTGGGCTGTTTTTGTTAAATAGGGCTTTCAAATCGGAAAATTCGCTTTACACATTTATTGCTCGTTTTTTCGCATCATTACGGTAAAGGCACTAAAATGTACGGTAATAAATTCCGCCCGGTCTGAATGCCACGCCCCTTTCCTACAGCTGCTGTCTATCCGGGAACATACCACAAACTGTTCTGTTGCTGTGACGGACCCCGGACACACAACGGACAGGTGAACGGCGTGGACATTTTAATGCGTTTGCTCGTGTTGTTAGACGATTACGATGCTAGCTTGGAAGACAAGTTGCTAGCTACGTTAGCTAGGCGACGTTTGCTTAACTAACGGTTGTGATGTTATTTGTAACGTGACCCTTTTCACGTTGCAGTTGTCTGTTCACTTTTAGAGCCTAGCGTGGTTAAACGGAGTGTCCGCTGCTTTGCTGGTAAACAGCATTTTCATTCATCTGTCCCTGCTGACCTCGTTAGTTTGTAAATGCAGGTTATAATTGAAATATTGGGGCCAAATCGCTCTGCTGTGTTATTTTCCGCAGTGAAACGGTCGCCTGACAGCACCGCCCACTACAGCGCGCTGTGCTACTGGCTGACTGTGTGTGTGTGTGCGCGCGCACAGCCTGTCACACTGTGTGAAACACAATAATTCAGCTGTTTTGTTGACCGTTTTTCTTCAATCACGCTGTGCCGAGCTGTTAAATAGTTAAACACTGGTGCTGTGCAGCGAAGCAAGGCAACAATAAACGAGCTCGCCTGTAAACTGAGCGCAGCCGCATGAAGGACGTTAGCTTTGCAGACTTGTGCCGACTCGTGTTTCTCCGTTGCAAATGCTTATTAACTTGATGTAAATGTCCGTCTCTGGGGGTTTGTAATGGCGTGGACCCAGTGTACCGAATGAGGTGGACGCTTTTAAAAATAGATGCTGTGACATTAACGGCAGAATTCCTGACCTTGTCCTGGCCACCCCTTAGCACTGCGCAGACTCGGAAGAGGGGTCAGTGGGGTTCAGTGACTTCAGATGCGTCAACCTGCTCCAGTTAGTGCAGAGCGAGGTTTGCAGTTGCATTGCACTAATCTCTGAATCCAAATCTAAAGCATTTGTTAGAACAGTAATATTAAGACTCACCATATCCATGTACTGTAGTGTCTCTGTCGGGTGTTCAATGGGCTTTACTTTGCAATCAGTAACATGTATTTTATACTGTAGATCTGATTGGTAGGAAGTGCTGTGAAATATTCTTTTAAAAATATATTTTTTATGGTGTATTTAGAAAAAAAAAAAAAAAAAGAAAAAAAAAGGTTCACAGTTGGATCACAAGATCATTGACCGAGGATAGTTGATGTCCAAATTCATGAGTCATTGTCAGTTTAAACTAACTGTAGTTACTTGCTGTATGTTATGTGAAATGAGGCCTTAACTTCCTCACTTTGTGTAAGAATGGATTGCTTAAAGCATGTCTTAATAAACTCACTACCTGAAATGTTTTTTTCCTTTTAACCACATCACCCTTTGTTGTCATCATGCCAGTTGCCAGAGAAACCCGAATCACCATGATTACTGTAGTGTCACTATAAGGCTAATTACTGAGCGTGTAGTAGCACAGACAGAACAGTGGATTTGTGTATGTGCAGGAGACAGGAGTGAGTTGTTGACTTTGCTTCCTAACTCCCCAAATCTGTTCCTGTTCAAGCAACTCTACGGCGGGCTTAAAAACATGTTGGATCCATAGAACCCAGGCTTCACGATTTCCGGGACTTGAAGGATTTGTTGCTATCTTGGAGTTCTCTCTTTTTGCCATCCGGGAATCCCTGTGATCCTGCGTTTGTAACACGGCGTGTAACAAAGATTAGAAAGTGCTGAAACCAAACTCACAGTAAATGTAAAGTAGTATATGTTAGCAGTCATGCTTTTCAGTTACTGAAACATTATCTGCTATTTATTGGAAAAGATTTTGATACCTGTTGAAATTTATTGGTAAATAACAAACTTTAATGTGATTATGACCACACTGGCAGTGAGGAACTACACTCTGAAACAACAGATTTGTAGATTTGTATTTAACTTTTAGAGGTTCAGAGTAGGGATGAAGATACTCACCCTTCAGTCTGATAATGTTGGGTGACCGTGGCGCAGGAGGTTGGGAAGCGCATCTGTAACTGGAAGGTCGCTGGTTCGATCCCCGGCCTCGCTGTCCTGGTCGTTGTCCTTGGGCAAGACACTTTACCCTACCGCCTACTGGTGTTGGCCAGAGGGGCCGATGGCGCGATATGGCAGCCTCGCTTCTGTCAGCCTGCCCCAGGGCAGCTGTGGCTACAACTGTATCTGCCTCCACCAGTGTGTGAATGTGAGAGTGAATCAATAATGGAATTGTAAAGCGCTTTGGGTGCCTTGAAAAGCTATATAAACCATTATTATTATCATTATTATTATTATTATTATTATTATAATGGCATACTGGAAAATGAGATGCCATTTAAAGATACCACCAGTGAGTGCTGTATATCTGTGACGCATCGATTTTCCAATGAATAGCTGGAAAAAGTGTTTATTTATTGATTTGACACTTTTTATAAAATCATCTTTCCAAAGACCAAACTGTGATTTTTAATCATCAACATCAGCCAGTCTTTAAAGACAGCAGGCACAAAGACAAGCCTTTAAGACTCTGCACCTTTCTATGTCAATACAGTGTTTAAGAACTTTGTAGTTGTTAAACCAAAATTTTGAGCTTGGATTTTTCAATTAGACTTGGTGCTACCTGAGGCCAGTTGGACTGCAATGCTGATATGGCACATACACTTCCAATATTAAGATTCCTGCTGGTGCATTGCTCCACAGAGTGGAATTTTGCTGATTAGACAGATGGCTCTCATTGTGTTTAGTTAGAAAATGTGTTTCACAGTAGGTCATGTAGTAACCTGCCTGTTTTTGTCCTGACAGGAGGGCAGGGATCAGTATAAATCTGAACCGATTCTCACAGTATGTTGCCTCAACACCTGAAGCAGATTAGAGTCCTCATGCTCAACGACAAGCAGAATTTAGAGAGAACTCTGTTCAGACTCGAGCAAGGTAAGAACCTGACTGTATTACTGAATGTACTGCACTGTACTGCAATTATTTTTAAAAATCCTGCATTTAATATACTGTTTAATATTATGCTGCAGTGGCTCCATCTACTAAGCTGCTTGTTGGTTGTTAATGTTTTTATATGCAACCAATTTTATACATTGAAAATTTGAATCAGGAAAACTTGCAGGGTCACTTTGGTCTAATGTGGATCTATTTGGATGTTGGTGTAAAAGTACCTCAGATTAGCTGCTTTTGAGCAAAATTGTGCAGAAAATTGTGTCTTGTTGTTTCTGTTGAAAAGGTTGGAAATGTTGAATCCACATATATATATTTATGTATTAATATTGAGCCAAATAGTCAGTAAACCACTGTTGAAGACCTATCCAGACACACAGCGTAGACATTATTCCTTGGTTTAAATGCAAGACTAAGCATAAACCAGTGGTTCCCAAACTTTTTTTGCTGGGCCCCCCTTGTTTAACAAGAAAAATGTTCGCGCCCCCCGACCCCCGCGCGTGCACGCGCGCACGCACGCACGCACGCACACACACATCCTTCAACCACACACACCCATATTTTGCTCCATTGCGGTTTATTTCACACCTCAAACATTTATTAAACAATTAAGCAAATACAAATAATCTGCAATAAATTACAGGTAGTAAGAAAATAAACTACCAACTCTTTTACGCTCCGTCCGCACCTACACGGGTATTCTGCAGGGAGACCTACCTCAGCACTTGTGCAGGTGAAACCAAAGGGAAGATATGCTTCGCCATATTTTCTAGTCTTTGGCTTAGAATGAAGTTGGTTTGGAAACATATTCAGCAATGCTTCATCTCCTGCTTTGCGTTTGTGTGGGCGCCCCCTGCTAGCATTGTCCAAGCGTTGTTTTTGTTTTTGTTTTTTTTCCCTTTTCATGCCACGCCCCCCGCAATAGCTCTGCGCCCCCCCTAGGGGGCGGGCCCCACACTTTGGGAACCACTGGTATAAACCTTTAAAAATTCTGCAACAATCCCTATAAATGCAAAAATCCCTGTTTTGTTTTGTTTGTTTGTTAGTTGTATTTATATTTGTTCATGTTGGACATAGCTCACGTAAATGTAGGTTAAACAGTTTAATTGAAACATAATAAGGGGATAAGACTGAAACAGTCATGCGTAGCCTGTCAGTGTTATGACTGTGAGAAAATGGCACAGACATCTGCATTGGAAGAATGGTGGTTATTGCATTACTGTAAGCAGATGCAGTTGCAGGTTATTATATATTTGTTAAAGGTAGGGATGCACTGATCCAATTTTTTTTCTGTTTGCATAAGGAATATATACCAGTGTTATACTGATGAGCTATAGTCCTCACTCTGAGGAAAGGAATTGAGGGAACCATTGTTTCATGTGGAAGTAGAGCTGGGCGATATAAGATTTTTTCATATCACGATATGTTTTTTTTCATTTCAGGCGATAACTATATATATCACGATATAAGCCAAATAACTATATTTGTAAGATTTAAATGTGCCATTACTCACAAGTAAAATGTGAAATAATCAGCAGCTTGTCTTGATTTGAATATTTATTTCCCATAATAAGTTCAACAGGGTAGATGTACTTAAGGAACATGAGACTTTTTCAGATAAATAAAGGCAAATATTGCAAACTACACAAAAGGCAGCCGCTAAAGCGTTTAAGTTTCAAAATAGAACAAACAAACAGACTAAATTGTCAATTCCACTTAGAAACAAAATATTAATTCTAAAAATAAATCTTAGGTCGTTTTATAGAAGAACAGACAAAATTGACTAACTTTTGTCAATATCAAATAAACTGAGAACTAAAAGGAAATTCTCAATCTCTCCTTGTTGTATAGCTTTCTGAACTTTCTGAATCCTTTATCATCCGCAACTGAAAATAGTTGTGGATGATTACTATACCTTTCTAATGTGATGTTGTTGTCCCTGGCTCTCTTTCTCTCTCTCCCTCCCGCTCTGTTCCTGTGCTACTGCGAGTGTAACTACCGCCCCTCCCCCCTCTTCCCAGCGCAAAGCACAAGGCTCGCGTGCGGAGTGAAGCGGGGGAAAAAAAGTGCGAGAGAGAGGGTGAGAGAAAGAAAGGAAAAAAAACCCCCAGGGCTCGCGATAAGGAGCCGGCTCGCGTCGTTCACGTCAAAAATCTGGCTCTAAGAGCCATTTCGTTCGCGACCGACACATCACTACGAAATACCTTCGCACTACGGAACTTCTGTGGCCCTTCCGTTCGACAATCTCTCCGGCATTGGAACCATCATCTCTTTTCTCTTCGGTCACCTGGTCACCTACGCTCTCGGTTGATTTTTCTCTAGTCGGCACACTCATTTCCTCCATTACCTGGGCAGCCCGGCTGGCTGCTTCCCAAACTACACATGTGCGGCTTGGCACTTGTGCTGTACGTAACAAGTCACGTGACGTGACGCTGCGGCTGTGATTGGTTCGGCTCTGCGCTACTTAATTTGGATTGGCTGTTCTTTTCTTTTTTCTTTTTTTTTTTAAGAGAGCAAGGTCTATCGCAATAGTTTATTTTTTCTATCGAGAAAAAGTTATTTCGCAATACATATCGTTATCGTTCTATTGCCCAGCTCTATGTGGAAGGTACCAAGGTTCAGCTTTAACACTTCTTGGTTACGTCTTATTTTAAAAAGTTTTGTAGAAAGACGTAGTACTGTATACGTGTACCTTTAATCTGCATCTGTAGTAATCTATACTGACATCAGGGGGATGTAATGGAAACGTGTCCATGTCTAAACAAAAATGTGGAATATTACCGACTGTTTGAATTTTTGTCATTATTGGCTTTTGTAACAGCATTCATGAAAATCATAAGTTAGGAAGGGCTTTTCTGAATGTATATAAAATCATGCAGAAAATATAAATCAAAGCCATTTCATTTTGTTCACGTGTCCACTCATTCCTACATCTTATTTCATAGTGCATCCTTCACACGCTTTATCAGAAATACAGTTTCTGAAAATTATATTTATCTTATTTCTCATGTTGTCTTTTGGATTTGTTAGTGTAGCATAGCTTTTAGCTTAACTCTTAGCTGAAATCAGTTGGGTGTGGCTTCGTCATGTGACCTTTCATCACTTTCCTACTCGGTGTATCAAATGTTTAGTTATTCCTCGGCCTCAGTGTTAAAGATGCGTTTCCAGCTTTGGAGGCCAAGCTCAGGGAATTGGAGACCTCAAAAATCCTGCAGTTAGCTAGGTGAGGGCGATGGTAACTTAGCCACCATTAGCTGTTCCCTAGCAAATCATCCCAAGCAGTCGGGAAACAAGCTAGGTAACTGAGGAGGTATTGTAGCCCTACAGTCATCCTGTCCATGGTTAAAATTGATTTTCCTCATTTGACAACACAAACACCAACAACAAACTCTGGTTATTGGTCACTTTGTTCTCTGAAATGTGAAGCTAGAGAATCAGTCAAATGTATTCCAGGGATCAGAGCATTGAAACTGCTGTCTGAGGGGAAACACAGGTTAGGTAAAATTGTAATTCACATCAGCAATAATATGTCAATTGGTGGTCAGCAGAATGATTTAATCATTGTGTAACTTAGCTACAATGATCTCTGTAGTTTTCTATGTCTGCAGTCAGAGTCACAGCTGCTGGCTGTCTGAGTGCTGTGTGTGGTCTTTCTGGGTGATAGTTGGGATGCACCATGTATGTGTGTTTGTGCATGCATGAAATGTTTGTGTGCGTGTCGGCTTGGCTGAAAGGGTTGAAGAGATGTGCCACTTGGCATTTAGAGGGCTCTGCATCTGATAAGGATTTTGTTGGCTACCTGTCTCATATGGGACTATTTATAGACAGACAATTAAACTCTGTCCTAACTCTGGAAGGACCAACAAGACCTACAGTTTTCTGCTAATGACTCTGTGTGTGTGTGTCTGTGTCTGTGTGAGGGATGTGGGATTGTCTTGTGAGTGGGTAGCAATAATGATTACTGCAAGAAGTGAATCTTTTCAGACTTATTGAGACACAAAGCAGTTGTGACATTTTAACAGGGTGAAGACAAAGTGGAATTTTCCTTACTGTCCAAATTCCCAACACAGTTTGTTCAGTTTGTGTCGTACTTTTGTCTGTCCAGGGTTTGAGCTGCAGTTCCGTCTTGGTCCAAGCCTTCAGGGAAAGAAGGTTATGGTGCACACCAACTATCCACTTGAAGGACAGCTGTTTGACCGAAACAACTTCCGTGTTTTGCCATGGACCTACCCAACAGGAAAAGAAGAAGACTCGGATAAGTTCTGCTCCCTGGACCTCAAGTTGGCTGGGTCCTATCAGTACTACTTTGGATATGTGTAAGACCCTCCTGACAGTCGCCCACATTTCATGAATCCAGGGTTTCAATGTCAAAGCTGAATTCAGGAAAATGCAGTGTAAAATATTCCAACAGTTAAATCATTTTGTTGGAATCATTCATGCTATCACTAAAGCCCGTGATAGCATGTCTTTATGTTAGACAGTTTGTTCTTCATTTGTCCATTTTTATTTAAAATTATTGTAGAACTATAAATTGTTGAAGAAGTGAATACTTTTTGAAACAGCCTGATAAAGGTGTCAGTCAGAGATGCCGGCCAGTCCTGGAATAACATGCTGAATAGGTCTGGCTAGGTGGGAATCAAACCAGAAACTAATTAACTATTTTTTAAGTTATAAATTAATATTCCAGTTGAAAGCAATCTCCCAGAGCACTTGGGGTTTGTATCTGGCCCAAGGATATTTGGCATACAGACTAGAGCAGCAACCTTAACCGGTCGCAGCAGATGGCCCCGCCCCTCCCTGAGCCTGGTTCTGCTTGAGGTTTCTTCCTGTTAAAAGGGAGTTTTTCCTTCCCACTGTCACCAAAGTGCTTGCTCATAGGGGGTCATATGATTGTTGGGTTTTTCTCTGTATGTATTATTGTAGGGTCTACCTTATAATATAAAGCGCCTTGGGGTAATTGTGATTTGGTGCTGTATAAATAAAATTGAGTTTAACTAATTTGAGCACTTTCAGATTTGTAACATTTAGAGACAATATTAAGAATATTACATTTATTGTCTTCATTTAACTGGAGCTGCATATGAACCATTCATTTGCAGTTATACTGACGCCCCCAAAACTTGTACGAGGGCAAACGCAAAAGTAAGCTCTCCTGTAGGAGAGCGACAGTTTGACAAGCGACGTGTGGACACGCGGTGTCATGGAGAAGCTTAACCCGCAGTGCGCAACTGTGTTTTGGGACAGAGGGTATTGTTGGTTGACTTTCTGCCTGTTGGGACCACAATAAACGCTGACAGATACTGTGAAACACTGGGAAAACTCAGAAGGACATTTCAGAAGCGGAGAAGAGGAATGCTGAGCAAGGGCGTAAGCATTCTTCACGACACCGCATCCCCACACATTGCCCGTCAAACTGTCGCTCTCCTGCAAAACTTTGGTTGGAACATCATCACCCACCCACCCTACAGTCCGGACTTCACACCCAGTGACTACCACCTGTTAACTAGTAATGACTTCATGAACTTCTTCACAAATAACATTTTTATCATTAGAGAAAAAATTACCCATAATCATCCCACAGATGTAATATTATCTACAGCTACTTTCAGTACCATTAATGTAAAGTTAGACTCTTTTTCTCCAATTGATCTTTCTGAGTTAACTTCAATAATTAATTCCTCCAAACCATCAACGTGTCTTTTAGACCCCATTCCTACAAAACTGCTCAAAGAAGTCCTGCCATTAATTAATTCTTCAATCTTAAATATGATCAACCTATCTCTAATAATCGGCTATGTACCACAGGCCTTCAAGCTGGCTGTAGTTAAACCTTTACTTAAAAAGCATCTCTAGACCCAGCAGTCTTAGCTAATTATAGGCCAATCTCCAACCTTCCTTTCATATCAAACATCCTTGAAAGAGTAGTTGTCAAACAGCTAACAGATCATCTGCAGAGGAATGGCTTATTTGAAGCGTTTCAGTCAGGTTTCAGAGCTCATCACAGCACAGAAACAGCTTTAGTGAAGGTTACAAATGATCTTCTTATGGCCTCTGACAGTGGACTCATCTCTGTGCTTGTCCTGCTAGACCTCAGTGCAGCGTTCAATACTGTTGACCATAATATCCTATTAGAGCGATTAGAGCATGCTGTAGGTATTACAGGTACTGTACTGCAGTGGTTTGTATCATATCTATCTAATAGACTCCAATTTGTACATGTAAATGGAGAGTCCTCTTCACACACTAAGGTCAATTATGGTGTTCCACAGGGTTCAGTGCTAGGACCAATTCTGTTTAAATTATACATGCTTCCCTTAGGCAGCATCATTAGAAGACATAGCATACATTTTCACTGCTATGCAGATGACACGCAGCTCTATCTATCCATGAAGCCAGGTAACACACACCAATTAGTTAAACTGCAGGAATGTCTTAAAGACATAAAGACCTGGATGGCCGCTAACTTTCTGCTTCTTAATTCAGATCAATCTGAGGTTATTGTACTCGGCCCTGAAAATCTTAGAAATATGGTATCTAAGCAGATTCTTACTCTGGATGGCATTACCTTGGCCTCCAGTAATGCTGTGAGGAACCTTGGAGTCATTTTTGACCAGGACATGTCCTTCAATGCACATATTAAACAAAAATGTAAGACTGCTTTCTTCCATTTGCGCAACATCTCTAAAATTAGAAATATCCTGTCTCAGAGTGATGCTGAAAAACTAGTTCATGCATTCATCACTTCCAGGCTGGACTACTGTAATTCATTATTATCAGGATGTCCTAAAAACTCGCTGAAAAGCCTTCAGCTGATCCAAAATGCTGCAGCAAGAGTCCTGACAGGGACTAGAAAGAGAGAGCAGATTTCTCCTGTTTTGGCTTCCCTTCATTGGCTTCCTGTTAAATCCAGAATTGAATTCAAAATCCTGCTCCTCACATACAAGGTCTTAAATAATCAGGCCCCATCTTATCTTAATGACCTTGTAGTACCATATCACCCTATTAGAGCACTTCGCTCTCACACTGCAGGCTTACTTGTTGTTCCTAGAGTATTTAAAAGTAGAATGGGAGGGAGAGCCTTCAGTTTTCAGGCCCCTCTTCTGTGGAACCAGCTTCCAGTTTGGATTCAGGAGACAGACACTATCTCTACTTTCAAGATTAGGCTTCAAACTTTCCTTTTTGCTAAAGCATATAGTTAGGGCTGGACCAGGTGACCCTGAATCCTCCCTTAGTTATGCTGTAATAGACGTAGGCTGCCGGGGATTCCCATGATGCATTGAGTTTTTCCTTTCCAGTCACCTTTCTCACTCACTATGTGTTAATAGACCTCTCTGCATCGAATCATATCTGTTATTAATCTGTCTCTCTTCCACAGCATGTCTTTATCCTGTTTTCCTTCTCTCATCCCAACCAATCACAGCGGATGGCCCCGCCCCTCCCTGAGCCTGATTCTGCCGGAGGTTTCTTCCTGTTAAAAGGGAGTTTTTCCTTCCCACTGTCGCCAAAGTGCTTGCTCATAGGGGGTCATATGATTGTTGGGTTTTTCTCTGTATTTATTATTGAGCGATCTACTGTACAATATAAAGCGCCTTGAGGTGACTTCTGTTGTGATTTGGCGCTATATAAATAAAATTTAATTGAATTGAATTGAATTCCCAAAGTTGAAGAAACATTTGTCAGGAAGGCGATTCTGCAGCAAGCGGCTATGACATGGGCATTGTAAAACTGTCACAACGTCTACAAAAATGCATCGACCAAATGGCGATTATGTAGGAAAATAAGTCTTCAAGTTTTAAAATGATGCACATATTATGGAAAATAAACGGTTGCTTGCATTTCTAAAACAATAGGAGACCTTACGTTTGGGATTGCTCTCTTATTTACTATAGCATGTAAATGAAAAATGGATGTCGCCACTTTGATGTCACCAAATGGTGTCTGACATCTGGAAGCCTCAGAGTTAGCTTTTCTCTGTACCGCCATCCAGAAAGGATCCAGTAATATTCAGACAACATTTAGAGCAGTGGGTGGAATGCCTAGTACAAACCAGTATAGTTTACTCGACAGGGTTCATGCACAACATGTACTGGTGCAATGCACAGACATCCTGCAGATTCATTCTAACAGATAGTTTTAATTGTGGAACTCTGTACCACTCAGCAGGTGATACCAAATCCTCCAAAAGGCACCAACAACAGGTGTGGTTGAAAGGTCCAGTTCACTAACTCGAAGCTCTGTTCCACCAACCATGTTCAAGAAACAGAGTTTCAAAATAAACTTCTTTTTTTTTTTTTTAATTAACAAGGACATGATACAATCTTCCTTTGTGTTTGTGTTTGAAAACAAAACTGACGAAGTTGTAAACCAGCCCAAAGAGACTTTTGAAGTAATCACCGCAGTGATTCATCAAAACATGTAGAGGTAGGAATGTTGCAAGCCTCAGTGCTCACCTTTGTTACCTGTTCCAGTTCAGGGTCTGGCTTTATATTTTACCAAATCACAACAACAGTTGTCTCGAGGCATTTGATATTGTACCGTAAAGTAATGGAGAAAACCTCAACAGTCAGACATGAGCAAGTACTTGGCGACAGTCGGAAGGAAAAACAGGAAGAAACCTCCAGCAGAACCAGAGACTGTGACGGGGAGCCATGTGCTGCGACTGGCCTGCAGGGGGAGGCAGACAGGACAGAAGAGAGCCATACTAATAACTAATGGCTGCCCCAGCAGCCTACGTCTATTGCAGCACACCTAAGGGAGGATTCAGGGTCACCTGATCCAGCCCTAATTAGAGAACAAAGTGCTCTAATAGGGTGATATGGCACTATAGGGTCATTAAGATAAAATGGGGCCTGATTATTTAAGACCTTGTATGTGAGAAGGATTTTAAATTAGATTCAGTGAAGAGAAGCCAATATAGGAGAAATGTGCTGTTTGTAGTCCCTGTCAGTACTCTTCCTGTAGCATTGTGAATCAACTGAAGGCTTTTTTAATGACGAATTACAACAGTTGAATCTAGAAGTAATAGCGATGATGTGTGTTATTTGGCCCCGTGGACAGATAAAACTGGGAATCATGTATCAATACCTAATACTAAGGAAAGCCTGCAGCACCCTGTGGAAGCCATAGTTAATATGAAGCAGCCTCCACATTTACATTAACAAACTGGACTCTATTAGATGGGTATGTTTCAAAGCACCGCAGTGCAGTACTACAGTACCTGTGGGATTTTTCTAATCTCTGTAATAAAATATTATGGTCAACAGTATAACAGTAATAATATCTAAAGTGATGTAACTCAGTCTGAATAATATTTTTAAACTGAAACCTCTCCCAGCAATGTGGCTTCTTGGCTCAGGCGTTTTAACCACTCGC
Organism: Oreochromis niloticus; assembly: GCF_001858045.2. Classification (NCBI taxonomy): domain Eukaryota; kingdom Metazoa; phylum Chordata; class Actinopteri; order Cichliformes; family Cichlidae; genus Oreochromis; species Oreochromis niloticus. The sequence goes on along the minus strand of NC_031982.2, from coordinate 5,000,451 downwards.
CCTCCGTTCCCATCATGTAGCCACATCGCTCATTTCCATCCATCCCTCTGCTCCTCCTGTCACAGACTCTAAGCAGAGAGTCCTCCAGCAACACTTACTTAAATGCTTTGTTTGCTTTTGGGTTGCATATCAGCAGCTACAAGTATCACCTCCTCATCCTCACTGTTAGGTACTCCATCATCATCTGAAACTGACTCGTGGCTCTCAGATAAGCCTGCGCTTGTCTCACTGTTGTGTTATCTAGAGAATGTAAATACATGATGTCAGTCTATCAATGACATTGTGATATGACACCTTTGTATATTTCCTTAACCTGGCGTATGTAATTTGTGTTGAATTTGATCTTTTTCCAACAGAGACTCGGAGCGTATAGGAGGTGGTTATATTGTGGTGGATCCAGTTCTCCGTGTCGGGGCTGACGATCACATTTTGCCGTTAGACTGCATCACCATCCAGACCTACCTGTCCAAATGTCTAGGACACTTGGATGACTGGCCAGATAGACTTAGAGTGGCCAAGGAGTCGGGTAGGTTAGCATGGATCGCCCACACTGGCTCTGGTTCTTTCTTTTGTGTTAAATTATAAAATGCAAATTCAGTCACATGCAAATCTTGGTTGTTATTGACGACCTTGCTTCATGTCATCTGCCTAAACTCTCTGAAATCAACCCTCCATTCTTGCATGTGTGTATACGAGTCTGTGTGTGCTACAGCACATGGACACAGTGCAGTGCAGGGGATTCATCACATGTCAGGACTATCAAACAAAATGTCGTACAGAAGGATTAATAGTACGTATGTGGGTTTGTCTTCCAGGATACAACATGATCCACTTCACTCCACTGCAGACTCTGGGGGAGTCCAGGTCCTGCTACTCCTTAGCTGACCAGCTGAGCGTCAACCCAGAGTTCAGCCCAGCGGGTCGCAGCTACGACTGGACAGATGTGGGGGCGCTAGTGGAGAAGCTAAAGACAGAGTGGGACATGCTGTGCATCACAGATGTGGTGTATAATCATACTGGTGAGTTGGTCACTGTTTGTGGGAGGTTTTTCTTTTTCATGTTGTTTTTTAAATATCATTGTAAAATGTTGATATCCATGTTGCCTTAGAACATAGTAGGAGCCACAAGGAGGGCCATTCATTAGTGTACTACAACACAGTTTCCTTCCCCTCAGAGGTGAAAGGTCACCTCCTGCATCTGATGTGAGGCGGCTGCTTACTGCTGTCCTTAGATTCTGACATCTCCCCTCTAAGCGCTCTACCCTGTGCTTTGCAATCAGACGTAACAAACATTGTTGTGACTGCATCGACGCAACATCCTTCAGAAATTTCATGGTCGGCTCGTACCAACCACTAACGAAGTTAAAAGCTTCAAGTTAACTAGGCACACCAACAGCAGAACATGTTAATGAAGAGTGCTAATTGGCTAACAAAGAGCAGAAATGCAGCTGTTTTCTTTCCTTAAAGGATAGTAGGGGAAGTGAATCACAAAGCTTCCTGAGCCAGTCCATGCAGCCGATCACTGACTGAACATCCTGTGCATCACTTTTCATAATGCATGGATTAGATTATAGACTAAGGATGGAGAAGTCCACATATGTGCACTCAGCGTACATGCAACAAGTTGTTTCATTTATTTGTGATCTTTGTTTTACAGCTCATGGTTTGTTATGCTGCACACACTCAGTCTTTCATTATTAAAGCCCACACTCACTTTTATTTGGCCTGAACATTTATGCAATCACATGTCTTTGTTCCACCACATGTTATACTACAAGAGGTTTTCTAACAACACATGCAGATTGTCAGTGAAAGCATATTTCTACAGGATTGAAAGTGTCATTAAACTGTCTTATAGGCGGGACTTTCAGACAGATCATTAACCCTATCCTGTAAAGTTTGACAGAACAGGAAAGATTGTTGTTGACTCACAATGATAAAGGGAAGTAAAGAGAAGCCGTTTAGGGAAAAAAAAGGGGAAGATCTTGGTTTTGTTACCTTTGAAGCACAGCAGGTGAACACTGTGCTGTGGGGAAGAGTGGAAACATTTGCTTTCTTATAGTGGGCTCAGTATTGACTGTGTGGAAGTGTAGCCTCACAGGTTTCTTCCCTGACCTCAAGCACACATTGAATTTTCTTCCATTCTGGATGTGCTATAACCACGAGGTGCAAGGCAGGAACATGTATCTGACTGACTGGTTGGCAAGTGGCAGTCGCTGGCTGCTGCTGGATGAAACTGTTTGCAAAGAGGTTGCTGCACCAAAATCCTTGTGATCATTTTGGTCATCCGTAGTTTGCACAGAAGATTTAAGACCTTGTATGTGAGGAGCAGGATTTTGAATTCTGGATTTAACAGGGAGCCAATGAAGGGAAGCCAATACAGGAGAAATCTGCTCTCTCTTTGACCCTTCACCCCACAGTGTCCAACATGGCAGTTAACTCAATACACCAAGACTTAAAAGTGCCATTTTTGCCACACTTAGTCAGACTTAGATGACCCGTGCAAGGTCAATGTTTGCTCCTGCTCACGTACTCTTGCTGTCCTAGCTGTAGCCCTGTCTAAGGCTTTCACTTGAAATCTATATAGAATCATGTCAAGATTTAAAGACCATTAAAAAGTTAGCTTGGTTTAGTTTAGTCTTGGTGGTAAAACATTTTATAGCAAAACTGGTTAACAGTTATTCTGAAAGAGTTTTTCAGAACATGTTGAGACTTTCTCATTTGACATGCTCGTTGTATCAAACTGTTTCTGTGTGCTGTCCTACTAGCAGTGACCACCCTGTGGATCTCTCTCATCCTCTCTCTCTCAGGAAAGGTCAAGCAGTAAAATGAGCCTGATATACAGACTGAACTTTGATTTATACAGTATGTCTGACTCACTGTCAGACTATTATTAGATCTTCAAAAAGCCATAGAGTAAAACAGTGATGAATAAAGTATTTAAACAGTTAATTTCTCTTCTGTGTCCTGCACAGCTGCTAACAGCGGGTGGATAAGGGAGCATCCAGAATGTGGATATAACCTGGTGAACTCTCCTCACCTGCGCCCAGCCTGGGTTTTAGACAGAGCTCTGTGGCATTTAACCACCAGAGTAGCAGAGGGACGCTACAAAGCTAAAGGACTTCCTGCTGACATTACCACGGAGAGTCACCTGAATGTGAGTTCTGGGTTCCTGCACATTCATTCACCTTTGAACTTTCACAAATGTCACAGGCCGTGGTGTCAGCCAATGACGGCATAAATTGAAATCTTATCCACAACCTCATCACCAAAGGTGGCTAGCTTTTTTTAAATTACTCAGGAGTATTGAGTAACTTATGAGTGATTTATATCAAAGCTAAGGGCCGTTTTCCTGGCCTGCTGTAAAACAGAGCAGAATATATCTTGTATGACATTTCTAGACACAATTTGAATTAAAGTTTTGTTAAACTTTTACATGTCAATTGAAAAAATAACCTGTTTTTACAGAGACATAAACTATTGCACCTGACGGTCTGTACTGCAGAGTAACGCCTGTGCAGAATACTCGAAGTTTCTATATTTAGATTTTATTTTATAGTTAATATAATCATTTTGTTATTTATATATGTAAATTTGCACATTTATTTTTTTACTCTTACAACTGGCATTTAAAACAACCAAAACCTAGCACCAAGCCCAGTCTCCCTTGCACACTGTAATTTGGTGCATAAATCTTTACTCCAGGTTTGGTGTTTCTTTGTTTAGAGTCTAGCTTTGTGTCATAGTTGGTAGGTAAGTGTTGGAAAGGACAAAGTCAGCTCATTAAACTAAACTAATGCTCTTCCTATGTTAACTGTGGCTGTACCCACAAATGAGCCACTGTGGACCAGATCAGTGTCAGTGGATAAAACTGGCTTTCGTCACACTAAATTTAGCACACTAGTTTGACGTGTGTGTGTGTGTGTGTGTTGCTACTTCAGTGGCTTACAGAAGTGCTGACCTAAAGGAGGGTTTGTAGAATTCCCTCAGAATAAACCAGGTAATAAATTACCTGTAGAATAAACCTCATGTCTATCCAATGAACTGAACTGGGTCAGTTCAGCTGATGGTTACAGGCATTTTTCCCAGCAGCATCGTACACGCTTTAAAGACGTGTTTGTGTAACGTGTGTTTGATTTGTTGTGTTTCAGGCTGTCCGTAGTGTGGTGTGGCAGGACGTGTTCCCTCAGATCAAACTGTGGGAGTTCTACCAAGTCAAAGTGGACAGTGCTGTGGAGGAGTTTAGGACCCTGCTGCAAAACGGTGTGTGAATCCACACAGAAGTCCCAGTGCAACTCAGTTTACAAAGAGTCGTTTTATGTGAGCTTCAAAAGCTCATCAGCATGTTTTCAATTTGATGGTGATGTCACTGTTTGCTCTGAAGCCCAAAATAAAACTCTGTATTTACTGTGTGTGCATGACAAAGATGAGCAGAGGGTTAAAATCCACATTCACTGTGTAGTTGACATATCTGTGCCTGCCATCAGGTACCAAGCCAGACCACAGCAAGACTGGAGGGAAGACGGGCCTCAGGATCATTCAGGATCCACAATACCGTCGCTATGGCAACACAGTAGACATGGACTCTGCTCTGGAGACATTTGTGCCTCACAGGTGAGACTCAGGGTCCACAGCACAGTCCTGGAGTGGGATGTTGGGCTGTTGTTGTTCAGCTGTAGTCCGTTCAACGTTTCTTTGTTCTTTTCTGTATCTTTTTCACACTTTTCAGATCGTCAAACACGTTTTTAACCCTGGACAAAGATGACCTGAGTAAATGTGCTGTTTTTACCACACAGTCGTAAAAGGCTGATGGGGTACTGTCAGCAGGCTCAAGTTTTATGAAAATCTTGGGAATGTATGTCTGTGAAGGTTCTCAGTCATCCAGGTCATCGTAGTCAAAGGAATTTGCAAAGAAAAGCGTCTGGACTTCTCTAAGTTAACTTCTTTAAGTTAACTTAAAGAAGTTAACTTAGAGAAGTCCAGACGCTTTTCTTTGCAAATTCCTTTGACTCTTGGGAATGTAGTGACTTGAGAACAAGGCGATGTAAGAGCTTCAAATTGATTCCACAGCTACAAAAAAGATCTCGTACATGTTTGAATCTCAGTGACCTCGGGGACCAAGGACGCAGTAATGTAATGCAATAACCTGAGAACAAGGCGACGTAGATACGTGTGTCTACCAGAGGCTGAGGGGTCGCACTGGCATTTATAAAAAGTATTTTTAAATTAAGATTACATTTATTAAGGCAAAACGAATCTGTCCAAACCCATCCGGCCATGTGTGGAACGAATGAATGAACTGATTAACGAGCCACACCAAAGCCTGCTCACTGACACACCTGTTCAATCAAGACCTAACTTAAATGTCTGTCTGACAAAGTGAACTCAAAAATCACATCGGACCAGGTCTTTTTACCTCATCATTCAGAAACAGCATTTTGTATTTACTTGGGTTATTTTTGTCTAATATTACAGAAAAACATGACAAATATTGCTCAAATGTAAAAACTCTGCAGATACTTTCACAGCACTCTAAGTCTACAGTTGACGGTTGGCTCGAAGATGTTATGCAGCCATCAAATTAGAGCTGCAACAGGAAGTTTTAAACATGCAATGTGGACAGTAATGTAGGCTGTATAAGAGTCAAGTGACATAACCACCTGATTAGACCAATGTGTAACCTTATCCTGCACCTGCACAGGTGTGGACCTGGGTGGGGATAAAAGCAGCAGCCTCCTGTCCTTGCATTTTAGCATTAACCACATTCAGCAAGATAATCTGACACACTGTGTGTGGGTACAGCTTACCCTGCATGTCAGACCCATGGACTCCTGTGATTGGCTGACAATCGTCCACAGAGTGTGTGAAAGAATGTGTTCTTGAATATGATGGTTCTGTTTGGTTTCCAGTCCAAAATAAATCATTCAGGTGACGTCACACAGTCCCTTTGACTTAACAGTGTCAACGTTAGTTCAGTATTAAATGAATCAGGACCTCTATTGTGAAAAGAAGACAGATGTTTGCATCTGCAGAGAGCACATGCCTGTTCCTCCATGCTCATGAACATTAGCACAGCATGGTTAAAAAACTAAACCTGCACCACAAATATTAAAAAATACATTGTTATGTTTCTTCATTGTTCAGATATGATGATTTACCTCTGTGCACCTCTTACACCTCTGTGTATATCTGTGTGTGCGGCACACAGCACTGTGATGTAATGTTGCTTCTCTCTGTAGCTTCTCACCTCAACACATCGAGGAGTGCTGCAGTTGGCTAAATCAGAAACTGACTGACCTGAATGCAGAGCAGTATCACATCGTGCACCAGCATCAGGAGCAAGTAAGGCTGCAAATCACAGGGCCACACCTGACATGTTGGCCAGAGGGGAAAAGCATCGAAAGGTGTTAAACCTGTCAGTCAGTCAGCATTGGGCCAATGCAGCCCCAGGTTTAGAGCAAAACGACTGATAACACAACAGCTACGTCTGAGACGATGCTGTCAATTTAACTTGGAGCCAGAGTCTGAGGATACACGCCGTGAAGAGTAAAGAGGCGGAGCTGTGAGCAGTAATCACCATTAAAAGCTTCACATAAAAAAGCTGGCGTTAGTCCTTCAAAGCACCTGTTCAACAAGGTGCTCCATCCACCGCTTTTTGCAGAAGTTACATTTAACTGAGTGAACTTGGTCTGATACAGGTTTAAACTAGGCAGCATGCTGAAGGCTGACGGCAGCGTCGCAGGAACCTGCTGCAAACAGGGGCGGAGCCAAAGGGGGCCGTGGGGTTTACTGGAGCTCAGGGGTTTCCTAACATTTAGTTTTTCACATTTAAAGTGAAATGAAATACAATGTTAGATTGATAATTAAAAACATGAATGAACATGGCTCAGCGTGTTTGTGTGACCGCTTGGAGGCAAAGTTAATACTATCAGATGTTTGTGGCTGTTTACAAGAAACGTCAGTTTCATTTGAATGTCAAAGCAGGAACCTGCAGGTGATTCAGGTCAAACCACTGGAGCTTAGCACCTCTAACACTAACAGCTCTGTAATAATGTATGGTCAGCAGTATGGACCGCTGCACTGAGGTGAGTCCACTGTCAGAGGCTGTAAGATCATTCATAACCTTCAGCCTCCTGTACAGTGATGGGCCCTGAAACCTGACTGTAACTCCAGATTAACCATTCCTCTGCAGATGATCTGTTAGCTGTTTGAAAACTACTCTGTAAAGATGAACTGTCACCACCACTGGGCTCCTGTGTGGACCGTTTCTATATGTGGTCATTTTCAGCAAACACCTTCTCTGTGACGTGTCAAATCTTTAGCGATCGTGTGTGCGGTTACTTTGTTTTAGAACAAATGTCTGATTTGTCGTTTTGCTCTGTCACAACCTTCTTCTTCTTTGTCCCTCCAGGCTGTGAACTGCCTTATTGGAAACATAGTCTATGAACGACTCGCTGAGCACGGTCCCAAGCTGGGCCCTGTTACCAGGAAAAACCCAATGGTCACCAGGTAGACCAGTTTAAAGAGTTGGCTAATGAGAGGAAGGCAGAGTACAGCAAAGTGTGTTAATAAGTCAGTACATTTACTAAAGCTTTAACAAAGACAGGAGGCAAGTTAGCTAAACACTTAATAATGCTAAGATATTATTATGGTAATGTTGGCTCAGACGTCAGTGGGTTGTATACCAATTAGGTGGGTGGTTCAACCCCTGGTTCTCCAACCTGTGTGTCAAACTCAGGGCAAGATGCTGAACCCTGAGTTGTTCCAGATGCATCAAAGTATGTGAGCACTGAGATTGAAGTACTCAGGCTTATTTAAATAAAGCACTTGGATGAATGTGTGTCGATGGTAAATGAGGCTCAAACTGCATAGAAAGCTTTATATCCAGTAGCAGTCAGTTGGATTCATGTGTTCTTTGAAAACGTGATGTTGGTGGATCCATCACATGATCCGTCGTCTAACAGGAAGTGTCCACAGCTGCACTACGATCACGTCACCCGGGCAGCGATAATGCCATGTTTCCATCTTCCTGTCAGGTATTTCACCTTCCCCTATCAGGACATGACTCTGGACCAGGAAATGCAGCTGCTGGACCAGCCAGACAAGCTGTGCCATTTCCTGGCTCACAATGGTTGGGTGATGGGCGACGATCCACTGAGGAATTTTGCTGAACCAGGTAAACAAGACGAGCCACAGCCAGGCACAAGGTGGTTTAAAAAGACTGTAAATAATGTTTATGTAGCTTAAATTTAGGTTGTAGGATTTATGATGCTACTTTACACTGACAGTGACTGTTGTTACTGCGAGCTGGGAGTAATAAAGTATTTGTATCAGTACTGAAGTGCTTCTCTTCCATAAAGGCTCCAACGTGTACATTCGCCGGGAGCTGATCTGCTGGGGTGACAGTGTCAAACTACGATACGGCAACACGCCTGACGACTGTCCCTACCTGTGGTATCACATGAAGAAATACACGCAAATCACAGCCAAGTATTTCCACGGAGTCCGTCTGGACAACTGCCATTCCACACCTTTACATGTTGCTGAGGTATCGTCACACCTCACTGCACATCACACACTTCATGTCAAATGAAATTATTCTACGTTTAAATCCAGGACATGTTTGTAATACTTTAGCTCCATGTTGTAGTAAAGTTGTTCTTCAGGCTTACATGTTAGAAATATGTTTGTGATATCTCACTGGAGCCGAACATCAGTGTTGAACTGGTCAGTTCTACAGACAAACATGTCGAGTGATCTCACAGTACATGTTTGTATTAGTAAGTCTTAAAGCATGAAATTGTTCCTTTATTTTAATCACTGATGTGCCACAGTTTAAATAGACAGTCAGACATCTGTGATAACAGCAGATCGCTGTGTAACGTCGCTGTGTGGCCCTGACATAGGAAAGTAGCCCTGCAGCTCCTGCTCAGTGTCGGGCTGCTTTAGTGGAAGTCTGGTTTCAAAAAGCTCCGTCATCATTCAGGGGATCATTCTGCTAAAGGCTGAGAGTCAGAATGTTTTGTGGTCACATGCAGATGCTGCTAGTCTGAAATCCAGTGTAGTCAAAGGAAAAAAGAAAACCAGTATGATGCTTGGTGCTTAGCATCGTTGCCTCACAGCAGGGAGGTCCTGAGACTGAGTTCAGCATCTGCATGTGGTCCATGTGATGGTGTGGGCTGTGTCCATCGATGCGATGGTTATCTGTTTCTCTGTTAGCCCTGTGACAGACTTGCCCTGTGGGAGTGGTCTGAATTGTTGAGGCTTTGTTACAGTATACAGGCACCATATAAATAACCCAGGCAAATTATTATTGGATGTCCTGGCTGTCTTTGTTGTGTTTTGCAGAGGATGTTGGAAGGATAGTTCGAGAGCCGGCTTGTTCCATCTGCAAGTGTTGAAGTAATACTTTGATGTGGGCCTCAGTGAGTCTAGTCCAGGTGCGAGTGATGTAGGGAGATGGTTTACATGTGCAAATGTTGCCGTCACGTACCCTTCTGCTTCGATATGTATTATCAGTTAGATTCAGTGTCAGTGAAAGAATCACAGGACGTCTGTACTACACTGTAACTGTCCTGACTATAGTGACAAATATGATTGTTGAATTCAAGCACGCTGTAAAAAGAGAGGATGCAGCGTCACTACAGCCGTGTTGTCCTGTATGAGCGTGTCCCTGCTAACAGCAGCTCTCTCTCTCCTTGTCCGTGATGTTGCTGTTTGTTGTCCAGGCCATGTTAGACGCAGCCAGAGCGGTCAGACCCAATCTGTATGTGATAGCTGAACTCTTTACAGGCAGCGAGCTCCTTGACAATGTTTTTGTTAACCGGCTGGGAATTAGCAGTCTCATACGAGGTACAGCACTGATGTGCAAGCTAAATGTGTGACTTTGTCTTTCTTCTCTTCCCACTGCATTGTTCTGCATGTCTCCAAACACTTTCTCTCTCTGTGTTCTTCGACTGCACGACTGCATGATTCATTCTCCTCCTCTTCCTCCTTCAATCTTTCTTTCATGCATGCCTCCTACCCCCCCCCCCCCCCCGCACTGGTTTGTCATGCTGTGGTTGGTTAGTTCATGCTGGATGTGGCCAGAACGGTGCGTCCTGACCTGTATGTGGTGGCTGAACTGTTCACCGGCAGCGAGGAGCTGGATAATATCTTTGTTACCAAGCTAGGGATTACATCACTCATACGAGGTAAAGTACTGTGTGTGTAACACACCCACAAACACAACACGTTCATTAACTGTTTACTTCATTCATGTTTAAATATTTGTATCAATTCCACATCTTCAGAACAGGCCACAAGTCAGCTTGAATAAATCCATGCAAGCACATTCAGACTCTGCTCCTGAAACTCAGACTGCTGAGAGCTCAGCTGTTCCAGGTGTCCCGCTCTCGTCACTGGCGATGAGCTGGGATTGTGCACACAGTTTGGAGCCCGTGATGAAGTCACAAAGCGTGCTGTGTAGATGATAAAAAATGAATTCTGAGCACTTCTGGACATCCCAGAGAGGACGCATCGAAGGGGAGATCAGCCACATTTCAGTCGTGCTAAACTCTTACTGTTGTGGCGCTGATCCTGGAGCACGAACAAAGTTTAAAGTAAAAACCAAAAATGTAAATTGAGGAATTATAACTAGATTTTTTGGCCATTCAGTGACATCTTTCAGTACTTGTAGTTGTGGTACTAAAACACGAGTTGAATAGGAAGTAACTTTAATATGTAGTGAGGTCCAACGATGGTCTCCACCAAACCCCGTCACAGTTCTGCACCTGTTGGAGGTCATAATAATAACTTTATCCTGGTTTGCTTCCTTCCTGATTCCATTTTTTTTTTTGCACATTTCTCACACTTCATCAAACAAATGTAAATGTTAGACAAAGATCACACAGGTAAACACAAAACGCAGGTGTTTATTATTCAGGTGTGTACACTGCAGGCCTGCGTGACTGTGCAGGTTACCAAAGTCACAGCTTTCATGGCCTGTGATCCACAGCTGTGTGACCCACTGACAAACTCAGCTCTGTAAAATCCTGGAATCAAACCAGGTAAACTCCAACAAACCTGTGCAGTTATGATCAGAAATGTTGCTGGACCGTTTGCACAGGTTCAGCTTTTCATCCCAGTCATGGTTCTGATGTCATTTGTACTCAGTTTAAATTGACATGAAAACAAATGTAACTGAGTGTGTGAGCGCACCTGGCAGTGATGCAGCGTGGCATGTGTCCACCTGTGTCTGCGTGCGCTTACTTTGGTTTTTCCCCCTTCACTCAATCATCAGAGGCGATGTCAGCTGGTGACAGCCACGAGGAGGGCCGCCTGGTGTATCGCTACGGCGGTGAGCCAGTAGGAGCTTTTGTTCAGCCCAGTCTCCGCCCACTGACGCCCTCCATTGCACACGCCATGTTTCTTGATGTAACCCATGACAACGAGTGTCCTATCCAGGTGGGTCTCTTGAGGTCAGCTGACAGTGAGCTTGGAGTCGAGCCGTTGTTCGATGGTTAATTGCCGGGTGTGTCGTTTACAGCTCCGCTCAGCCTTCGACGCTCTGCCCAGCTCTGCTATCGTGGCCATGGCGTGCTGCGCTACTGGCTCCACCCGTGGATACGATGAGCTGGTGCCACATCAGGTTATTATATATTTATCTTCTTACTATCATCTGACAGCATTTTGCTGAACACAACAGAACACAGTCTCTAATAATGGGGCGTATTTGTAAAAATGTGCCTAACTGCTCATTAATGTTTTTTCAGCTCAGGCTGACAGAGCCGTGGCTCTTCCACAGGCTGTCTTTAGTCCTTTGGGGAGTTTTTTGTGGACACAAACGGCCTTTAGAATCTAAAACAGCAGAAGCAAACTTAACATAACAGACGGACATCATAAAATCACTTTATAGTTTTAGATTTTTCCTTTTTTAATGCTGATGTTCAAATGAATTTAGATTCTTACATATGCTGCAGTTGAATCCGTCACGTATACAATAAAATGCAAAAGTTTCAAGTCAACCCTCATTTCTGTATATTTCCAGTTTAAATAGTGCTAATTCACAAGTGTGCTTTTTATATTTTATATTATGAGGCAGTTCATCAAATAAAGAAATAAGTGTTACTTTGAGGCCCTGTGACAGATGCTGTAATAAGAGCACACACTGACTCCATGCTTACCTGTGCACAGATCTCTGTGGTGAAGGAGGAGCGCTTCTATCCCAAGTGGAACCCGTCAGCAGTCCCATCCTCTTCTGGTGAGGTTAGCTCCTGTACCGGTATCATAGCTGGGAAACGGGCAGTAAACAAGCTGCACCAGGAGCTGGCTGCACAGGGATTCATACAGGTGTGTGTACACACACACACACACACACACACACACACACACACACACACACACACACACACACACGCGCACACACACACACACACACACACTCAGCTATCTTAGTGAGTACCTTCATTGACATAATGCTTTCCCTAGCCCCTTACCCTAACCCAGTGGTTCCCAAAGTGTGGGGCCCGCCCCCTAGGGGGGGCGCAGAGCTATTGCAGGGGGGGCGCGGCATGAAAAGGGAAGAAAAACAAAAACAAAAACAACGCTTGGACACTGCTAGCACGGGGCGCCCACACAAACGCAAAGCAGGAGGTGAAGCATAGCTGAATATGTTTCCAAACCAACTTCATTCTAAGCCAAAGACTAGAAAATATGGTGAAGCATATCTTCCCTTTGGTTTCACCTGCACAAGTGCTGAGGTAGGTCTCCCTGCAGAATTAGTTTTCCCTGCATCGGGAGCAGCGCTGGGCTGTTCAAATCAAGGACAAACAGTATCCCACAGTTGTTTATGTTTTTGAACCCATTTTGTAGAGGGTTTTTTTTGAAAAATGTATTGATAGCAATGTTGAACATTATTACACAGGAAAAAAACAACTACATGTAAAATAATTACACCGTGATGCCTCTGCCTTTCTAAATGCAGGGACAGTAATGGCCTGTATATGTAAGCGTGTAAAACCTGCAGAGTCAGATTAACAGTATTTTGTCTCTATCTGCCATTCTGCAATTCATCTCATGTAAACAATAACGTGGCGCACAGTGTGACGTGAAAAAGGCACATACCTTTGACATTGCGTGACAAACTCTGTATTCCTTGTCCACACGTAAACGCAAAAAAAAAAAAAGGAGTTTTAAAAAATCTCCGTTCTCGGTGATTCGATACGCCGTTTACATGTGCCCGAAACAGCTGCGCGTTCAAAAATACCCGTGTAGGTGCGGACGGAGCGTAAAAGAGTTGGTAGTTTATTTTCTTACTACCTGTAATTTATTGCAGATTATTTGTATTTGCTTAATTGTTTAATAAATGTTTGAGGTGTGAAATAAACCGCAATGGAGCAAAATATGGGTGTGTGTGGTTGAAGGATGTGTTTGTGCGTGCGCGCGTGCACGCGTGGGGTGGGGGGCGCGAACATTTTTCTTGTTAAACAAGGGGGGCCCAGCAAAAAAAGTTTGGGAACCACTGCCCTAACCATTAAAAATGAATGCCTAACCCTGACCTAAACCTAACCATACCCTAATTGTAACCCTGACACTAAAACCACATTTTGAGCCTCAAAAATGGCTTTAAATGCCTTCACATTTGTGAGGACCGGTGAGTGTGTCCTCACAAGCGACTGTTGGTTCTCACAAGTATAGTAGAATGCATATTTCGGTCCTCACAAAGATAGCTAGACAGGAACACACACAGAGGAAGTGCTTTCTTTGCTAAAGGCGACGTCTTCGTCTTCGATGCTCCACCTTTTGGTACAGTTTGTCCAACTCCTCCTGTCCAGGTGTACGTGGACCAGGTGGATGCAGACATCGTTGCAGTGACTCGTCACTGTCCCAGCACCCACCAGTCTGTGGTAACCGTGAGCAGGACCGCCTTCTGGGACCCCAAAACTCACCAGTACAGCACCAGTGTCCCGCCCATGTTCATTCCTGGTACAACAACATCATTACTGTGATTTTGAATCTTAGTGCCGCTGTTCACACTGACCACACTTGGTTTTTTTTTATTAATTATTTTCATTGATTTATGTTTTTTCGATTGTCGGATGTGAATAAACACGTCTGACTAATCTTATCATTGCATTTGGGAACAAGTACGCTCCTCATTCAGATCAGGTACTGCTAGCAGACCCGGGTGCACGTTCATGCTTTGCAGCATCTCTTTATTCACGTTGCTGTGCACACTCGGTTGCAGCGCTGCTGCTGCCAGCCACACACATCAACAACAACATGATAGGAGCCCGTTCAGTCTTGTAACCCAGCGAGGCGTGATTGCAGATGCCCTGCAGGTGCGTTCGGCTACCCTGCAGTGGCGCCGCCGACCACGCCCCGCCACAGTACTAAATATGTGAAAAGATGCAAATGATAAAATCCTGGTTTAAAAACGCTGTCCTGGGTCAGTCGGCTCTCTGAAACGTTTCTCCACCAGCTCAGATATGGTCCCACACTGACACAGCTTCAACATCTGCATCAAAACATGAAATTCTCTCTGCGTCTCATGGGAACTGGTTGAACCCAGAGTCTCAGTCCTGTTTAGAGACATGAGGACCAGCTCATAATTACTTGATATTGACTTTTACTTATTGTTTTCAGTGAATTTTGAGGACACATTTTCTACATAAAGGCAGTGCATATGGTGTGTGTATGTTACCTGGCAAAGTCAGATCTGGAAAATTTGTCACAACATGTTAGGTGTACCTTTACACGTGCCACCTTTTCCCTCTCCCAGGGAAGATAGAGGAGGTGGTGTTGGAGGCAAGGATGGTGGAAAGGAGCGCAGGGAAATATAAGAAGGATGAGAACTATATCAACGGCATGCCAGAATACACAGTGGAAATTAAAGAGCACATCTCGGTGAGCGCTGTCAGCATCGTGTTTAACACAGGTGTGTTTCTGAGCGTTAGTGGCAGACGGACGGTGTTAAACTGGTTCTGCTGTGTGCACAGCTGGATGAGAGTACAGTAATGAAGAAAGCTGGAGTGACGTCAAAAGGGCGTTCAGAGTTTGTGCACGAGATCACCTTCCAGAAGCTGACACCTGGCAGCATCATCGCCTTCAGGTAACACAAACGTCATGCATGATTTTGTGTTGTGGTCACTTTTCAGACTCACGTTTCTAGGGCTGCACAATTAATCGTTAGAAAATCGCGATCTCAATTCATACTTATGTGCGATCTCATTTCCAAATGACAACGATTTTTTTAAAAAAAAGAAAAAAAAAAAAAGATGACGATTGTACTGCATTTTGATCCGGGACATAATCTGCATGAAAACAAGCGCTCACTCTTCCTGCGCAACAAATGACAAGGGTGGAGCCTTATACCACGTGATACCGAAGCCAGCTGGTTGCTAAAATTGGCAGGGATAAAACAACGGAGAGCACGTCAGGGATGACGAGAAAGTGACAGGAGAAAATCCGTCCCGATCAACCACCCAAACATCAATAACGGGAACCTTATACAGCGCTTCCCCATACCCGTCGAACTCCCGCAGGCACAAAAAAATTACGGAGGCTATCCCTTATCACCTGGCTAAAGATATGGCTCCCATCAACACTGTGAAACGAGGGATTTAGGAAAATAATAAACACCCTAGACAAACGCTACACAGTGCCGTCCCGCAACTATTTTTCAAATGTTGCACTACCTGCTCTATACACGCAGTGTCGAGCAACGGTGGAGACTGAATTACAAGCAGTACAACATTTTGCCGCAACCACAAAATGTGAGACATTTATTGTTTTTATGTTCAGTCTCAACTGTTACGAAGTTGATGTGCAGTTAATAAGTGCAATAAATATTTATACTGGAAAAGAAAATCGTGAGAGAATCGTGATCTCATTTTATGCAAAATCGTGCAGCCCTACACGTTTCTCTTTTCTCTCCTTCTCAGGGTCAGTTTGGACCCCAAAGCCCAGAAGATGGTGGGACTGCTGAGGTACTATCTGTCCCAGTTCAGCCCAAAGTACAGGAGAGGCAGTGTAGCAGATGAAAACCCACCAGACGCACTGAAGAAGCCCCTGGCACAGTGAGCGCACCACATACTCAATATAGGCCTTTTTAGTTTGTGGTACGGATTAAATGGAGCTTCTTAGTAAACGTGTCTCGCTAAGATGAGATGCAACGGTACAAGCTCCAGTGTAAGCTCTGAAAGGTGAAGCTAGTATATCAGAGACACAGATATGCAGAGTACTTCATTCTATTAAGGAGTACAGTGTTTACATACTCTGTACCCGTACACAGACCCAAAAATTGAGCGTTTTTGTCGTCATAGCTTGATGAATATAATTGGATACCAGCTGTCATGAGCTCCAAGAGGATGGTGTAAATGCTTTTAGCTTTAGGTGAGGTGCAGTCAGGAGTAGTTTGAACGAGCAGCACAATGGAGACTGATGGCCTGTATCAGCTTCTTATTGAAACTGTGTTTAACAGGCTCATGTCTAAGCTGACACTGGCAGACATGAATGTCCTGCTGTTTCGCTGCGACACGGAGGAAAAAGAGGAAGGTGGAGGCTGTTACAGTATCCCAGGCTGGGAAACTCTCAAATACGCAGGACTTCAGGGTAATTTTATGTTCTTCAGTCCAGTTTGTACTTCATAGAGGATGGAGACGGTGTTTTGAAAAGAGACCAAATCAGTGTTACTAAAGTGTTGCTGTGTTTGCAGGTCTGATGTCTGTGTTTGCTGATGTTCGTCCCAACAACGACCTGGGCCATCCTTTGTGTGCCAACCTCAGAGAGGGAGACTGGCTCATAGACTTCGTCGCCAATAGGCTGATGCACAGGGAGGGGCCACTGGCAGAGGTGAGACTGGGACTGGTTTAAGGCTCCTGTTTGTAATGACCTCTTACCACCACAGGGCACCCCACACAGGTCGGCTGTACTCCAGAGACCCTGTGGGAGGGAATCACCACTAATGTTCATTTAGATAACGATGAAGTACTCAGTGTGCTAAAGGACTGGAGCAGTTGTGTTGAGAACAAACATGACAGAAAACAATGAATGGATGAAATGTATTTGAGACTTTAATCACTGAATAAAAACAAGATGAAAATAAAGGAGGGTGTGTGGAAGTGATCCGCCCCCAGGAAACAATTACAACTAGCTGCCATGCTGTTTCTCATGAACAGCATGGCATCCCATAAAGTCTGTACTGCAGAAGAAGAGAAGAGTGCATACAGACTCTTTGTAAACTGTGTCACTGTCACCGGTAAAAACATGACAAACTTTATACTCTCCAACAATCTCATGATATTTAGTCGGCTAACACTAAAATAATTTAAAAGCCTAAGCTGACTAAAGCTCAATGAAATCCACATTAGCACTGGAGGAAAAGTCTGCAACATGACTGACACAGAAACACAGAGTTATGTATCTCCTTAAATTGTGCTACAAAAGCCTAAAATCACAGGCTGTTAGCTACAAAGCGCTAAAGCTACAAAGCGCTAATGCTACCGAGTCATTTGCTCAGGCCCATGTGTGACCCAGCTGACTGAGACACAAGCTTAGATATTTCTGTCCCTGTCTTGGACCATACCTGACCCCGTGTGGGAGCTTTGCATGGTTTGTTTGAGGCAGGTGCTGCTGAGCCTTCCTGCGTCTCCTTCATATACTCGTTCTTCCTCAAACACTGCTGCTTGTTTCTGTCAGACACAAGTTTTCATCTCTGCAGCTCTGTGTGTCTGCAGGTGGGTCACTGGTTGGTAGCCATGTTTAATTTCCTCAAACACATCCCACGCTACCTCATCCCCTGCTACTTTGATGCCATCCTAGTTTCCACCTACACCACAGCCCTCGATGCCACCTACAAACTCATGTCCAGGTAGGCTCTGCTCGTGTCTGTCGACACAGCAGATCTCTGTTTGTTGTACTGAAATGTTAGTGTACAGCTCATCTTCATCTCTGTGTCCGGTTCGCTGCGGTCGAGCGATGATGCGTACCTGTCTTCTGTCTGAAAACAGCTTTGTCCAGAACGGATCTACCTTTGTTCGTCACCTGGCGCTCGGTTCGGTTCAGATGTGCAGCGTTGGACGCTTTCCTGCTCTGCCTCCTGTTTCTGCTCAATTAGACGACGTCCCGTACCGCATCAGTCCGATCACGGGCCAGAAGGAGCAGTACTGCGTCTCGCTGGCTGCAGGTAACTGTCACACACATCTGATGCTGTGTTTCCTGATAAAATCCTGTTTTAAGTCACATCTCTTCGCCAGGTCTTCCTCATTTCTCTGCGGGGATTTTCCGTTGCTGGGGCAGAGACACCTTCATCGCTCTCAGAGGACTGCTGCTCCTCACTGGGAGACACGTCGAGGCTCGGTGCGTGACCCTGTGCACCTCATCTGATTCTCGTGACACATGAGTGTATTAGTTACATTAGATTTCCTTACAAACTAAATTCCTTATCATGGTCTCCATAGCAACATCATCCTGGCCTTTGCAGGGACCTTGCGCCACGGTTTGATCCCCAACCTGCTGGGGGAGGGTCGATGTGCCAGATACAACTGCAGGGACGCTGTGTGGTGGTGGCTGCAGTGCATCCAGGTGGGAGCTGCTGTGAAGTGACTTCACAGGTGTAATTAAACTATAAACAAGAGAGAGCAGAGGGCGGGGGCACGGCGCAGAGGGCGGGGGCACGGCGCAGAGGGCGGGGGCACGGCGCAGAGGGCGGGGCGAGGGCACGGCGAGACTGAAGTACTTCCTCACGTTCAGCCATTTGGAGGACTTAAAAACTTCATGTATGGAACAGTACTGAAACTCCTTCAGTGAGACGGGAGTTCAATGATGCTAAACGTCAATGTTTAACTTTCAGGCTGCTCATTAAATCTGTGTTTAAACAAACACCTTTGTACGTACGTGCTTCTGTTCAGGACTACACTACCCAGGTTCCCAGAGGGCATGAAATCCTTAGCTGCCCTGTCACACGCATGTACCCCACTGATGACTGCGAGCCTTGTAAACCTGGAGAGGTGGTACGTATATACACACACACACACACACACACACACACACACACACACACACACACGACTTTCAGAATTTGGATCCAGGAGCTCAGGCTGGAGCGCACCCCTGGCCCTTCAGCCAGTATTAGTCTCTCTACATTACAGAGGGGGGGACACGTATAGAGGACTCTGCAAATGTCTAATTTCTTTATATTTTAGCTTCTTGTGATTTTTTTTTTTTTTTTTTTTTTTTTTTTTTTTTTTTTTTTTTTTTTTTACTGCTCTTGAGGAATAGGAAAGATGCCAAAGTGACAGTTTGAAATAATAATGATAATACATTTTATTTAAAAGCGCCTTTCAAAACACTCAAGGACACTGTACAGAACAAATAAGACAAGCATAAAAACAGGAAATGAACACAATAAAAGGCACAAACGAGTATTTTTGCACCAATTAAAAACACACAGGCCAAAAAGGTGACACGTCCTTCCCTCCCCATCTCCAGCTGCCTCCCTCTTCCCGCTCCACCACAATCACCCACACATGGAGGGCCTTGGGGTAAAGGTGTGTCACCAGGGTGCAGAGGAGGCATCCCCCCCTCTGTCCCCTTCTGGCTGCCTGTGCCTCAATTTTATCCCACAACTTAGACATTCACATTACTCACACTCTCATAACACATACATATAGGACCTTGGGGGTGGGCACGCTACACGGAATCCAAAAGACCATCAGAGTGTATGACCTCACCCCTCGCGTCGTTGCCCACCTCTCAATTTTAAATACACGTAGACATTGAGGATTATCAGGAGGGGCTATGCGCTTACCTGCTGCTCTCTGGCAGGTAGCTCCATGCCCTCCTGGGTTTTAAATGCACCTTAGAACACACATGCATCAACACTACATATGAGCGGGTGGAGGGAGGTTTGGAGTCTTCACATTCCCCCGTTCTCTGTTGCCTGTTGGGGCGGGGGGGCTGGGAGGAGGAGTTGGCCGTCCGACTGGGGTCTGGAATGTGGGGCCTCCCTGCTGCTGCGGAGTCGGGGCAGTCTGCTTCTCTCCACCACAGGGAAAAGGGTAACACTACCTGGGTCTGGGTGCCGTTTCCCCCTCCAGGGGCAAGGGTACCTAGACCCGGTTCTTAGAGTACACTTGGGGAGTGTGATTGTGTGTACAGTGTCTCTCTATGTCTGTCTCCACGTTGGGTGAGTGTTGAGTAATTGCATATGAGAGCATGAGGGTGGGAATGGATGTTTGTATCTGTGTGTGCCTGTATGTCTGTGTCTATATGTCAGGTCGGGTATCAGACTCTCTGGGGACATCTCAGGCCCTCCAAGGTTTGGAGGCCTATCTCCCCCCACCACTCCCCCTGCCAGTGGCAGGGGTGGCAGACGCCCTCAGACATCGGTGCGTTGGTGGTTCTTTGTGTCGGGGGATGGGCGTCCAGGTACACACCGGCTCACTTCTGGTGGCTGCTTATCGGGGCCTGGAGCCTGGGGCTCGCTCGGGCCACTTCGGGGGTGGGGTGCCCTCGGCCTCTCGGCCTGAGGCTCGGTCACTCTGGCACAGCTGGCTGCCGACAGAGCTCACGGGCACGTCACTGCAACCCCCCCCTGGCTTCTGCTCCGCGGCTGCTGAGTGACCCCTCATCTGGGGCTCTCCTCAGCTCTTTCTGGGATAGTGGCGCGGCTGCCCCTCTGTTGGTCTTCCTTGGTCTCTTGTGCTCTGAGGGCCTCTGGATGTCTGGAGTCTTGATCTCCTCCATACCTGCTTCATGCCCTGGAGGACGGGGCTGTGGCCCCCCACACCCTCTAGCAGATCATTACATGAAGGAACCTTTTAAAAACAAGCGCGCTCATGCTCACAGATGTACACACGGGTGCTCACACACACAAACTACACCTTTTTGGCTCCTACCTCAAAGCACATTGTGCGCTGTCGATCTTACGTGCTGCACAATAATATTCAATATTTACTGCTATGTACACAGACAGGGCTCTAGAGTGCGACCAATTTGGTTGCAAATGCGACCAAATTTTTCAGTGGTGCGACTAAAAAAAAAAATTGGTCGCGCCGGTGCGACCAAATATTTTCGGGTAACAAGAAAAAAAAAAAAATCTCTGCAACTGTCCGTGTGGTCAACAACAGACACCCATTATGCCCCTATCGTGGACTAAACCAATCAGAGATGGTCAGGGGCGGGACCTCTCTGATTGGCCGTGGTCCAGTTGAAAGTGCAGGTGGAAGAGAGAGGTGAGTAGCTTGAATAAAGCGATATCAATTCATTAACGGATTCCACACAAAGACGTAAACACAGAGCGTACCCGACGCATCAGAATCAGCTTTGTCTTTCTCGGCTTTCTCACCCCACGGCCCGAACACGGACACGCTGTCAGAGCTCAGCGATTCTGATGCGTCGGGTCCGTGCTGTGTTTCCGTCTTTTTTGCGCTGATTCTGAGCTGCAGGTTTTGTCTCTCCAACCAAAATTCGCCGAGCCAGCAGCAAAAGAAGCAGCAAACTACGCTTCACATTTGATCAATGTCGTCATGAATTCCCTCTGAGTTTTGCTGTTTTGCTTCCACCACGATAAAAATCACACTTCATGCACAGCTCCCTCTCTCTCTCTCTCTGTACTTCAAGAACAGTTTCCCGTCTCAAATCTCTGTTTTCTGCATTATTCATTCGCTTATTACCCACCAGTCTACCGTTGTTTACAGCGCTGTCGGCCGCTTCTTTTTTTTTTTTTTCTTTTTCTTTTTCTTTTTTTCCACTTAAATGACCTCGGACAAGAAAGCCTAATTTCTGCTGTTCAATACCAGTGTTGGGGAGTAACGGAATAAATGTACCGCCGTTACGTATTTAGAATACAAAATATGAGTAACTGTATTCCGTTACAGTTGCCGTTTAAAAAGGTGGTATTCAGAATACAGTTACTTTGTTGAAATAAATGGATTACACGGCGGTACTTTCCTGTTTCATATTGTCGCGGGTCCGGATTGTTTGGGTTTTGTTTGACAGCTATGTTCTGTTGTTCCAGGAGGCAGCGTTACGGTTGCCATGGTTACAGGGTGACACGCTCTCTCTCTCTCTGCGTGTTTCCTGGGTGAGAGAGCGCTTTTTAGTGTGAATGCTTGAAAAGCATTCACAGTATTGTTGTTGTAATTGTGTGGATGCCCTAAAAGGGCTTCCACACTATTGAGTTCCTGTTTCTCTTTATTGTGGGATGCCCTAAAAGGGCTTCCACACTATTGAGTTCCTGTTTCTCTTTATTCTTTATACTTTATTCTTCAAGTTGCTCCGTTCTTCGCCGCTTAACTACTTCCTCAGTTTTCAGCCGATTTTCTCAGTTCAAACTCTAAACTGTTCTGCTCTTTCTGCTAATTCCTGCTATGACTTTTGGTGTTTATTACTATTATACTTTTTAAAATATTACACTTTTTTCCTTTAATTTGTCCCATTGAAATGAATGGGAAACTTCCACAATTCTGCTAAAACTTGCTTGTTTTTGAAACTTAACTACTTCCTCATACTTTCACCCAGAAACTCCATTCAAACTTTAAAATGTTCTCAGATTATTGGGCTATTCCTGTGTGATTCAGCTTTTTCAGATCTTCTACCGTTTTAATTTTATACCTCTTTAAGTTTTCAGTTCCAAAATTGTGATTTTTCAGAAAATACATGCGTTGCTATGGTTGCTATGCAATTAACTCAGAGTGAGCGCAGGTCTGTTCTGAATTTTCTCTTCATGTCTGAACAACTTCTTGCTACTCGCTCAAATTCCACTCAATCCCCACAAATTATACATCAAAACGTAGGTATTTCTGCTGGCTTTCAGAAAATGTCACTATCATTGTTGTGGGATTTACACATCTTTTACAAATCTCCTCAGAGCAACACAAAGTCTGAAAACTCTCCATAGAGAGTCAATGGAGAGCTTGTTCAAAATCACCGCTGAATTTTTCTAATGAGAGGCATTTTCAAATCGTCATATCTCCTTAACGAAACAAAGTTGAGACATGAGGCTTGTGCCAATATATCTTCAGACTCTCCTGATGCTCACAATTCAAGAGTATTTTCCTCACCTATTACCGTTTGGCCATGAATTACATTTGTTTGAGGATAGGAAATTTGTCTCTCGCTCAGATCTCTTCAGATTTCAAACTCTGGAAATGAGGCACTTTTTTCTCTTGTCAGATCTTTTTGATGGATTTCCACAGAGACCTGAAAATTTCCATGACTGTTCACCAAAGCCTGCTGTTTCTTACGGTGAAAGAATGATTTTGATGCTCCATATAGATTTAGAGTTACAAAACGTTGTTTGAGGGCAAATCAAGGCAGTTTTGCTTTGCCTCTACTCAGTTACAGTGTATTACAAGTCATATATCCTCAATAATTTATATTTTATCTCTGAATTATGAAGACCTGCAGATTCCCCATCTCTTCTGAACAAAACGGTGTCAGAATGAGCGTTCTAGCCCCTACGGTTAGGAAATTATGGCCATTTGTTCGAGGGGAATCCTGAATGTGAGAAATACACTGCAGAAAACTTATACCTCTCTCGGTGTCTGTGTGTGTAAGGGCTGATTACAGCAGGTGCAGCTAATTTAACTGACCTAGATATACCAAGCCCAGACTCTTAACAGCTCCTGTTCACTTTGCGCTCTGTGTTTGTGTGTGTGTATCAATATTTCTCTCATGTTAAAGTATTACTCCTCCATAATAGTATTTCTGCTAAATCAAAGTACTTCTACTACATCTCAGAACTTCTGCTCAATCATAGTATTTCTGTTAAATCATAGTATTTTTCCAAATCATAATATTTGTGCCAAATCATGGTTTTTGTGTCAAATCATGATATTTCTGATATGTTATAGTATTACTAATAGGTGGAGGTATTTCTGTTATGTTATAGTATATGTGCTGAATATAGAATTATAGTATTTATCCCAAATCATAGTATTTATGCCACATTACAGTATTTCTGACAAAAGGCAGAAATAGTACCATTTAGCAGAAATTTCTGCCAAAAGATAGTATTTATGTTAAAACATGGTATTTCTACTAAATCATTGTATTCCTGTCAAATCATAGTATTTGTACTGAAACATAGTATTTCTGCCCAATTATAGTATTTGTACCCAATCATAGTATTTCTGCCATATCATAGTATTTGTGCCAAATCATGGGATTTTGCCAAAACATGGTATTTGTGCCAAATTATAGTATTTGTGCCTAATTAATATTTCTGTTATGTTATAGTATTACTACTAAGTCGTAGAATTTCTGTTATGTTATAGTATATCTGCTGAATATAGTATATGTGCCAAAGCATTGTATTCATACCAAATCAAAGTATTTGTGCCAAAACATAGTATTTCTGCCATATTGTGGTATTTGTGCCAAAACATAAAATGTCTGCAAAATCATAGTATATCTGTTATGTTATAGTATTACTACTAAGGCATAGTATTTCTACCAAATCATAGTATTCCTTCAAAACCATAGTATTACTGCAATTTCATAGTATTTGAGCGAAATTGTAGTATGTGCAAAAACATACTATGTCTGCAACATCACAGTATATCTGTTATGTTATAGTATTACTACTAAGTCACAGTATTTCTGCCAATTCGTAGTATTTGTACTAAATCATACTACTCGTGCCAAATCATAGTATTTGTTGCAAATCATAGTATTCAAATCAAAATATAGTATTTGTACCAAAGCATTGTATTTATACGAAGAACAGCATTTCTGCCAAATCATAGAATTATTGCAATTTCATAGTATTTTGAGGAAACCCTTTTGTGATAGTATTACTTCTAAGTCATAGTATTTCTGCTTTGTCATAGTATTTGTACTGAAACATAGTATTTCTGCCAAATCATAGTATTACTGCTATTTCATAGTATTTGAGTGAAATTACAGTGTTTCTGCAAAAACATTGTATTTCTGCTAAATCATAGTATTTCTCTCATCTTAAAGTACTTGTACTCAATTATAGTATTTGTGCCAAAGTTTAGTATTTCTGCCAAATCATATTATCTCTGCTAAATCATAGTGTCTGCCAAATCATAATATTTGTGCCTAAGCGCAGCATTTGTACCAAAACATAGTATTGCTGCTATATCATAGTATTGGAGCCAAATCATAGTATATGTCCTAAAACATAGTATTTCTGCCAAATCATAGTATTTGTCCCAAAGCATAGTATTTCAACAAAATCACAGTATTTCTGCTATGTTATAGTATTTGTGCTTGTAGAAAAACCTGTGTTAGTGTGAACTACATTACCCAGCAGCCTCTGAGCAGTGAGGGAATTCATGGGACTTCTGAGCTAGATGGTCTTCCTTCGTTCCTGTGCTAACGATTGAGGAGAGAGCTGCTGGGAAGGGGAGCAAATAGCCCATCCTGTATTTGTTGGGGATGGTGTGTGTCACATAAACGTGAGTTAATGTTCCATGCTTAAGATGTTTACCCTGCTACTTGTGCGTATTGGTTTTAGTTACCTTTAGCGTATGTGCTAGTTAGCGATAGCTATGGCAGCACAGTTATTTGATTGTTTTGGGCTTGTTCCTGCTTTGTTTGTTCCCCCTGCAAATTTATGTGAATTTGTACACTGTAATATCGCTGTATTACATAGTGGCTAAGTAGGAGGCTGACTGTTACTAAGTGCATCAGTGTACATAGGTCATCTCTTGTGTTGGAGTGCCCTCTTGTGGCGCCTTTTGGGTAGTGCCTTAGTAAACGTGAACACTGTAAGAAGTGGTATCAGACTGGTTTGTAGTGGAGGAATTTGTTGCCAGTTTCTTTCATCTTTAATCCGTATTCATGTTGTAATGTAGTAACTTTTGTGGCACAAATACCACAATATGGCAGAAATACTATGTTTTGGCACAAATACTTTGATTTGGTATACTTTAGCTTCTTCACCCCTTTTCAGCAAAATTTTCATTTTTTTCACCCCTTTTCAGCACAAATTCCAGCTTTTTTGGCTGTTTTCAGAAAAAAACTCTTTTCAGTAGAAACTCTGCTGATTCACCTCTTTTCTGCAAAATTTTCATCCTTTTCGCCTCTTATTAGCACAATTCTCAGCAGCTTCTGATAATTTCAGCAGAATTGTCAGTCTATCCACCTCTTCTTTGAGAGAATGAGTTTGGCTCAGTGAGATGAGTAGCTTCCTTGAGACCAGGAGGGCCAGGTTCAAATCCTGCTCATGGCCAAATTTCTTTTCACCACTTTTCAGCAAAGATTTCTCCGTCTTTACCCCTTTTCAGTAGAATATTTGGCTTTTCACCACTTTTCAGCAAAAATTGGTGCTGCTTCACCTGTTTTCAGCAGAATTTTCAGTTCTTCACCGCCATACAATTTTTTTTGCAACTTTTCATCTTTTTCAGCTATTTTCAGCAGACAGCTTCAGCGTTAAGGCATCCACACAGCATTTTCGCAGGAAATGCAAATTTTTCTAGTCTTTATTTTTATTCTCTATTCCGTACGTTTTTTGGCATGTAACTCCTTCAAAACCGTTCAACTTAGAAAAACCATTCAAACTCCGTTAGATTCCTCTTCTTTTGGACATGACTGCTTATATTTTTCTCATTTTTAACATTTATATTTTTAAAATTATTCAACTTTTTTCAACAAAAATTTCCCATGTATTTCAATGGGGAGACCCTTCAAATCCTCATTCAACTTACTCATTTTTAAACTCTTACTACTTCCACATACATTGACATAGAGCCACCATTCAAACTTTAAAACGAAGACAAGACATTCAACTATTCAACTTGTATTTATCTTTTCAATATCTATTATACTTTTTCTTCAGTTTAAGTTTCATGCGGTTTTTTCAGCCGTTTCAGAGTTTATAATGGGTGTGTATGGGACGGAATGTTGCCGCTAGAGTGAGACAGCTCAACTGCTAGAGTGAGAGGAGGGGGGAAATTAATCTTAAAATCTTTTCTTAAAACTGCTGCTATGTCCACAGCGTTTGCTCTACAGGTCTGATTTTACCCTCAAAACGTAGCCATTGCTGTCCTCTTTCATCCAATGTGTTTATTATTGTAATAGGTGTTATGGTTCTGTCATAAATGTCACCGATGCGCAGCCTCCTCCCTCCAACTCCTCCATAGACTCTAATGTTAAAATGGCTCAGAAAGTTGGTCTGAAAATCAGAAGTACAGGCTGTCTTTACACTGTCACCACATCCATATAATAAACTCCACAGGCATGAAAACTGAGAATTTGGTAGACTGGACATTGCTGCCGCTCACGGTGAAAGAATTTTGTCAATACAAGTTGTCGTTTTCTTTTGGGAACGATTTGTTTCGAGCTGACGTTTCTGTTCATTTTAAGCAGCAAAAGTGAGGTACATGTCTGTGTGCATGTGTATGGAGCCACTGGGTGCAGTCACTATAGCAACCAGGCTCACACCTGCCTGCTTAACGAGCTCTGTCTCTCACTGTGCCAAGATTTATCTTAAACACTTCTTTTTCAACTGCTGCTGTGTCCACAGTGTTTGCTCTACAGCCATCATTTTACCCTCAAAACGTCGCAATCATTGTTCTCTTTCCAACACCGTGTCTTTCAAAGCTCAGACATTTAAACTTTTTTAACGGTGTGGATCCAAGTGGAGGGATCACATTTTAGTCATTCAGTGATTCAAAGAATATGAACTTTTAATATTCATTCAGATGTTTTCTGACTCTAAATTTTCTTTTCTCATTTCTTAGGCTTTTCTAATTTACAATTAAAACATTTTCAGCTATTTTCCAACTTCTTCTTCTGTGTAAACGTCAGCTTTTAGCACTTCAGCACTTTTGTTTTCAGATTAAATTCTGTTTCTTTTTATCTCATTCAAAATTTTTAACTTAAATTCAGCAATTAATTCATTTCAGTGCATACGTTCAGATTCAAGCATTCACACTGCAGTTTCTTCAGAAAATGCACTTTCTAGTTAAGTGTGCCTATGCCAAGAGGCACACTTATTACTATTCCTCGGATTTATTATTGTGTGGATGCCCTAAAAGGGCTTCCACACTATTGAGTTCCTGTTTCTCTTTATTGTGTGGATGCCCTAAAAGGGCTTCCACACTATTGAGTTCCTGTTTCTCTTTATTCTTTATTGTGTGGATGCCCTAAAAGGGCTTCCACACTATTGAGTTCCTGTTTCTCTTTATTCTTTATTATTATTGTGTGGATGCCCTAAAGGGCTTCCACACTATTGAGTTCCTGTTTCTCTTTATTCTTTAAGTTGCTTCCGTATGTTTTTTGCCGCTTAACTACTCCCTCAGTTTTCAGCCGATTTTCTCACTTCAAACTTTAAAAAATTCTGCTCTTTCTGCTAATGTTTGCTATGACTTTTGGTGCTCATAACTTCTATACTTTTTGAGATATTGAATTTTTTTTGCAATATTTTTTGCCCATTTTTGCACATTATCAGTGGGGTCACTAGTTTTCCTTGCCCGGTTGAGCCGTGTTTTAGCTCAGTGAGATGAGCAGCCGTTCTCAGACAGGGAGACCCGGGTTCAAATCCCGCTTATGGCAACATTTCTTTCAGTTAACAGTTAAACTTTTTTAACTCAATTTCAGCTTTTTCACCCCTTTTCAGCAAAATTTTCGTTTTTTTCACCACTTTTCAGCACAAATCCCAGCTTTTTCAGCTATTATCAGCAAAAACATCTTTTCAGCAGAATTCTGAAAAGAGTTCTGCAGAACTCTTTTCAGCAGAAATTCTGCTGATTCACCTCTTCTGCAAAATTTTCAGCCTTTTCTCCTCTTATCAGCACAATTCTCAGCAGCTTCTGCTCATTTCAGCAGAGTTGTCCGTCTCTCCACCTCTTCTTGGTCAGAGTGAGTTTAGCTCAGTGAGATGAGTAGCTGCCTTTAGACCAGCAGGGCCAGGTTCGAATCCTGCTCAGGGCAATGTTTTTTTTCACCACCATACAACTTTTTGCAACTTTTCCTCTTTTTCAGCTTTTCAGCAGACAGCTTCAGCGTTAAGGCATCCACACAGCATTTTCGCAGGAAATGCAAATTTTTCTAGTTATTCTTCAAGTTGCTTCCGTACGTTTTTTGCCGCTTAACTACTCCCTCAGTTTTCAGCCGATTTTCTCAGTTCAAACTTTAAAAAATTCTGCTCTTTCTGCTAATGTTTGCTATGACTTTTGGTGTTTATTACTATTATACTTTTTAAAATATTACACTTTTTTCCTTTAATTTGTCCCATTGAAATGAATGGGAAACTTCCACAATTCTGCTAAAACTTGCTTGTTTTTGAAACTTAACTACTTTGTCATACTTTCACCTAGAAACTCCATTCAAACTTTAAAATGTTCTCAGACTATTGGGCTATTCCTGTATGATTCAGCTTTTTCAGATCTTCTACCGTTTTAATTTTATACCTCTTTAAGTTTTCAGTTGCAAAATTGTGATTTTTCAGAAAATACATGCGTTGTTATGGTTGCTATGCAATTAACTGAGAGTGTGCACTCGTCCTTTCTGAATTTTCTCTTCATGTCTGAACAACTTCTTGCTACTCGCTCAATTTCCACTCAACCCCCACAAATTATACATCAAAACGTAGGTATTTTTGCTGGCTTTCAGAAAATGTCACTATCATTGTTGTGGGACTTATAGATTTTTTGCAAATCTCCTCAGAGTAACATAAAGTCTCAAAACTCTCCATAGAGAGTCAATGGAGAGTTTCTTCAAAATCAGCGCTGGAATTCTCTAATGAGAGGCATTTTCAAATCGTCATATCTCCTTAACGAAACAAAGTTGAGACATGACGCTTGTGCCAATATATCTTCAGACATCCCTGATGCTCACAATTCAAGAATTTTTTCCTCACCTATTACCATTTGGCCATGAATTACACTTGTTTGAGGGTAGGAAATTTGTCCCTCACTCAGATTTCTTCAGATTTCAAACTCTGGAAATGAGGCACTTTTTTCTCTCGTCACATCTTTTTGATTGATTTCAACAGAGACCTGAAAATTTCCATGACTGTTCACCAAAGCCTGCTGTTTCTTACGGTGAAAGAATGATTTTGATGCTCCATATAGATTCAGAGTTACAAAACGTTGTTTGAGGGCAAGTCAAGGCAGTTTTGCTTCGCCTCTACTCAGGTACAGTGTATTACAAGTCATATATCTTCAATAATTTATATTTTATCTCTGAATTATGAAGGCCTGAAGTTTTCCCCATCTCTTCTGAACAAATCGGTGTCAGAATGAGCGTTCTAGCCCCTACGGTTAGGAAATTATGGCCATTTGTTCGAGGGGAATCCTGAATGTGAGAAATACACTGCAGAAAACTCATAGCTGTCTCTGTGTCTGTGTGTGTAAGTGCTGATTACAGCAGGTGCAGCCAATTTAGCTGACCTAGATATACCAAGCCCAGACTCTTAACAGCCCCTGTACACTTTGCTCTATGTGTATGTGTGTGTGTGTATATCAGTATTTCTCCCATGTTAAAGTATTACTCCTCCATAATAGTATTTGTGCTAAATCAAAGTACTTCTACTACATCTTAGTACTTCTGCTCAATCATAGTATTTCTGCTAAATCATAGTATTTTTGAAAAATCATGTTGTTTGTGCCAAATCATGGTTTTGGGGCAGAACCATAATATTTATTTTATGTTATGAGATGACTACTAAGTGGAGGAATGTCTGTTATGTTATAGTTCATGTGCTGAATATAGTATATCTGCCAAATCATAGTATTTATCCCAAATCATAGTATTTGTGCAAAATTACAGTATTTCTGCTAAAAAGCAGAAATAGTACCTTTTAGCAGAAATTTCTGTGAAAAGATATTATGTTAAAACATAGTATTTCTGCTAAATCATAGTATTTCTGCCAAATCATAGTATTTGTACTTATTCATAGTACTTGTGCCAAATCATAGTATTTGTACCCAATCATAGTATTTCTGCAATATGATCGTATTTGTGCCAAATCATGGTATCTTTTTGCCAAATCATGGTATTTGTGCCAAATCATGTTATTTGTGCCCAGTTAAAATTTCTGTTATATTATAGTGTTACTACTAAGTCGTAGAATTTCTGTTATGTTATAGTATATCTGCTGATTATAGTATATGTGCCAAATAATAGTATTTATAGCAAATAATAGTATTACTGCCCAAACATAGTATTTCTTGTAGTAGTTGTAGTAGTAGTTGTTGTAGTATTTGTGCAAAAACATAGAATTTCTGCAAAATCATAGTATATCTGTTATGTTATAGTATTACTACTAAGGCATAGTATTCCTTCCAAATCATAGTATTACTGCAATTCCATAGTATTTGAGCGAAATCGTAGTATTTGTGCAAAAACATACTATGTCTGCAAAATCACATTATATCTGCTATGTTATAGTATTACTACTAAGGCATAGTATTTCTACCAAATCATAGTATTCCTTCAAAATCATAGTATCACTGCAATTTCATAGTATTTGAGCGAAATTGTAGTATTTGTACTAAATCATGGTACTTGTACCAAATCATAGTATTTTTTGCAAATCATATTATTTGAACCAAAACATTGTATTTGTACGAAGTCATAGTATTTCTTCTAAATCATAGTATTTCACCCAAATCTCAGTAGTTGTGCTAAAACCCAGTATTATTGCCAAATCGTAGTATTTGTACTGAAACATAGTATTTGTGCCAAATCATAGTATTTCTGCCATATTGTGCTAGTTGTGCAAAAACATAGACTGTCTGCAAAATCGTAGTATATCTGTTATGTTATAGTATTACTACTAAGTCACAGTATTTCTGCCAATTCATAGTATTTGTACTAAATCATACTACTCGTGCCAAATCATAGTATTGAAATCAAAATATAGTATTTGTACCAAAGCATTGTATTTGTACGAAGTACAGTATTTCTGCCAAATCTGCTATTTCATAGTATTTGAGTGAAATTACAGTGTTTCTGCAAAAACATTGTATTTCTGCAAAATCATAGTATTTCTCTCATCTTAAAGTACTCAATTATTGTATTTCTGCCAAATGATATTATCTCTCCTAAATCATAGTGTCTGCCAAATCATAGTATTTGTGCCAAATTATGGGATTTTGCCAAAACATGGTACTTGTGCCAAATTATAGTATTTGTGCCCAATTAATATTTCTGTTATGTTATAGTATTACTACTAAGTCGTAGAATTTCTGTTATGTTCTGCCAAATCATAGTATTACGGCTATTTCAAAGTATTTGAGTGAAATTACAGTGTTTCTGCAAAAACATTGTATTTCTGCTAAATCATATTATCTCTGCTAAATCATAGTGTCTGCCAAATCATAATATTTGTGCCTAAGCGCAGCATTTGTACCAAAACATAGTATTGCTGCTATATCATAGTATTTGAGCCAAATCATAGTATATGTCCTAAAACATAGTATTTCTGCCAAATCATAGTATTTGTCCTAAAGCATAGTATTTCAACAAAATCACAGTATTTCTGCTATGTTATAGTATTTGTGCTTGTAGAAAAACCTGTGTTAGTGTGAGCTACATTACCCAGCAGCCTCTGAGCAGTGAGGGAATTCATGGGACTTCTGAGCTAGATGGTCTTCCTTCGTTCCTGGGCTAACGATTGAGGAGAGAGCTGCTGGGAAGGGGAGCAAATAGCCCATCCTGTATTTGTTGGGGATGGTGTGTGTCACATAAACGTGAGTTAATGTTCCATGCTTAAGATGTTTACCCTGCTACTTGTGTGTATTGGTTTTAGTTACCTTTAGCGTATGTGCTAGTTAGCGATAGCTATGGCAGCACAGTTATTTGATTGTTTTGGGCTTGTTCCTGCTTTGTTTGTTCCCCCTGGAAATTTATGTGAATTTGTACACTGTAATATCGCTATATTACGTAGTGGCTAAGTAGGAGGCTGACTGTTACTAAGTGCATCAGTGTACATAGGTCCTCTCTTGTGTTGGAGTGCCATCTTGTGGCGCCTTTTGGGTAGTGCCTTAGTAAACGTGAACACTGCAAGAAGTGGTATCAGACTGGTTTGTAGTGGAGGAATTTGTTGCCAGTTTCTTTCATCTTTAATCCGTATTCATGTTGTAATGTAGTAACTTTTGTGGCGCAAATACCACAATATGGCAGAAATACCATGTTTTGGCACAAATACTTTGATTTGGTATACTTTAGCTTCTTCACCCCTTTTCAGCAAAATTTTCATTTTTTTCACCCCTTTTCAGCACAAATTCCAGCTTTTTTGGCTGTTTTCAGAAAAAAAAACCCTTTTCAGCAGAAACTCTGCTGATTCACCTCTTTTCAGCGCAACGTTCTGCTTCTTTGCCTCTTTTCTGCAGAAATTCTGCTGATTCACCTCTTTTCTGCAAAATTTTCATCCTTTTTGCCTCTTATCAGCACAGTTCTCAGCAGCTTCTGATAATTTCAGCACAATTGTCAGTCTATCTACCTCTTCTTTGTGAGAATGAGTTTGGCTCAGTGAGATGAGTAGCTGCCTTGAGACCAGGAGGTTCGAGGGGAATCCTGAATGTGAATGTAAGAAATACACTGTGTCTGTGTGTGTAAGGGCTGATTACAGCAGGTGCAGCTAATTTAACTGACCTAGATATACCAAGCCCAGACTCTCAACAGCCACTGTTCCCTTTAGGCTCTGTGTATGTGTATGTTTGTGTGTCTGTATCAATATTTCTCCCATGTTAAAGTATTACTCCTCCATAATAGTATTTCTGTTAAATCAAAGTACTTCTACTACATCTTAGTATTTCTGCTAAATCATAGTATTTTGGCCAAATCATGGTATTTGTGCCAAAGCATAGTATTTCCACAAAATAACAGTATTTCTGCTATGTTATATTATTACTGCTCATAGTATTTCTGCCAAATCTTGGTATTTGTTCCAAAGCACAGTATTTCCACAAAATAACAGTATTTCTGCTATGTTATATTATTACTGCTCATAGTATTTCTGCCAAATCTTTGTATTTGTTCCAAAGCATAGTATTTCTGCCATATCACAATATAACTGCAAAATAAAGGGGTTTTTTTTTTTTTTAGACAAATCATAGTGTTTGTGCTAAATCCTAGTAATTCTGCTCAATCATAGAATTTCTGCTATGCTGAAGTGCTTTTTGCTTGATTACAGAATTTCTGCTAAGTCAAAGTATTTCATGTAAATCATAGTATTTATACCAAGTCCCAGTGTTTCTGCCAAATCATAAATCATAAATAATGTGGCGTGTTGGGGGAACAGCTAGTTCTCTCCCATCATGCCTTGGGACATGTGCTGCATTTGAGATGTTCTTGTTTCATTGTTTATGGTTACGTTACTTTTAACTGTTGTCTTGAATGTTGTGTTTATACTACGGTACAAAGTCACTGACAGTTATTGTTTTATAGGAAGAATGCAGTACCATAAGTGAGTTCTGTTATGCTGTTATTGACCCTTGAAGCACATTGTGGCACAAGCAAGCAAGGTTATTATCGTTAACTAAAACTAACGAAATAACGAAAACTAGAAGTGAAAAAACATTTTCGTTAACGGAAATAAAAATAAAAACAAAAAAAGGAAAACTAACTAAAACTGTAATGAGTGTTCACAAAACTAACTAAAATTAACTGAATTTATAGCAAAAATGTGTTTAGTTTTCGTTGATGTGTGCGTGTCATACAATAGTCAAGGGTGAAAATGAAGTTTAGTTTCCAGGTTTTTTTCTTGCTGTGTCTCATTATGCCAGCAGGTGGCAAGTACGTTAGTCGAGTCGTCTGTGTCGCTGCTCCGTCCACGCGCAGAATCATGTCAGGAAAAGTCGGGAGAAAGCGCCAGAGTCCAATTTGGGATTACTTTGAATATGACTGTGTTTTGGATAAAGGAAGTGTCTTGTAGTGGAAAGAGAGAAATTATGAGGGACATTTCTAAAGGGAAAAAAATCCCACAAACCTTAAAGTGCACTTGAAAAGCTCACACAAGAAGGCTAACCTAGCTTACCTTGAGAAGGTAAGGGGCACGCCCAACCCTCATCTCCAGAAAAGAGAAGCTAACCCCAGGCAAGGCAGCGTGATGCATCCCGAGACAACAGGACTGGGATATCTACATAACTCTGTGAGTCAATTGCCTTCAAAAGGTTTATCAATTCACTTGAACCAAAATTACGAACACCCGGTGCTGCAAGAGTTAATAGTCTCATTGCGGCCAAGATATACATTTTATAGTTGCCTGGTATCAACGGTTGTTCATCTGCCCTAATTTATTTATTTATTTATTTATTCATTTATTTATGTATTTATTTAAAGAACCCATAGGTGGGAATGTGAGTTGTCTGTCTCTGCGTGTTAGCCCTGCGACAGACAGGCGACCTGTCCAGGGTGCAGGGTATGGTAGCTGGAATAGCAACATACCCAAGGATAAGCAGAAGAGAATGACTGATATGATGAAACTGGGATTTTGTTACACTTAATTATTGCAAACACAACTAAAACTATAACTGAAACTAATCAAAACTAAACTGAAACTAAGGATTTTCAAAAAAATAAAAACTAAACTAAACTAGCAAACAATTGGTAAAAACTAATTAAAACTAATATAAAATTGAAAATCTAAAGTCAAAACTAAATAAAAATAAAAACTAATGAAAATTGCAAAACTATTAAAACCCTGCAAGCAAGTATGTTCAATAAAAAACTCCCCCTACCAGCTTGGGGTGGAAATACAGGCTCAATCTCTCCCTGTGACCTTCTTTGCAAGATTCATCTGCATGCCACAATAATTTTAATAAAGCAAAGTTAAGATGAGAGGCTTGTGCCAATTCATCTTCAGACACTGCTGACACTCACGGTTGGAGCAGTTTTTACTGTCATCTTACTGTTGAGCCATAAATTACGTTTGTTTTCAAACTCTTGAGCCATAAATTACGTTTGTTTTCAAACTCTTAAAATGAAGCCGTTTCTTCTCTCGTCATATCTCCGCGACGGAGGTACAAAGAGCTATCGCAGTCAAAGTTCATGAAATTCTGCTGATTCACCCAGTAAAGGAATTGTGCTTCTATCCCACCTAGTTTTTGAGTTACACGACATTTTGTAACTCCAGAAAACGGCGCTTTACGCCTCTCACCGCGATCTAATTCTGACTGCTCATCTCCCTGTTTTCCAGGCACTGGCTCTCTTTGCCGGTGGCGCATTTGGTAATGACACGGGTCTGCAGCCCAAAGGTCGTGGGTTCAATTCCACCTTGGTCCACATGGTTTTTTTTCACTACAAATTTATACACTATCACAGACCTGTAATTTATATTGCTAATTTATTACAATTCTGCAAAGTTTTATGATGTTAGCAGTTTGTCTAATACAGACCTCAGATTCTTGTTAACGCTCCATGGCAGAAATACATACAAGTACACAGCCTGATGAAGCAGACAGAAGCAGTACCTCTGATTGCAGAAAGTATTACTACTCCATAATAGTATTTCTGTTAAATCAAAGTACTTCTACTACATCTTAGTACTTCTGCTCAATCATAGTATTTCTGCTAAATCATAGTATTTTTGCCAAATCATGGTTTTTGTTTTCACAGTATATCTGTTATGTTATAGTATTACTACTAAGGCATAGTATTTCTGCCAATAAGAGTATTTGTATTAAATCATAGTAGTTGTGCCAAATCACAGTATTTCAGCCACATTGTGCTAGTTGTGCAAAAACATAGACTGTCTGCAAAATCATAGTATATCTATTATGTTATAGTATTACTACTAAGTCATAGACTTTCTGTTTTGTTATAGTATCTCTGCTGAATATAGTATATGTGCCAAATCATAGTATTTATAGCAAATCATAGTATTTGTGCTGACACATAGTATACTGCCACATTATAGTATTTGTGTAAAACCAGAATGTCTGCAAAATCATCATATATCTGTGATGTTATAGTATTACTACTAATGCATAGTATTTCTAACAAATCATAGAATTCCTTCAAAATCATAGTATTACTGCAATTTCATAGTATTTGAGCAAAATCGTAGTATTTGTGCAAAAACATACTATGTCTGCAAAATCACAGTATATCTGTTATGTTATAGTATTACTGCTAAGGCATAGTAATTCTACAAAATCATAGTATTCCTTCAAAATCATAGTATTTCTGCAATTTCATAGTATTTGAGTGAAATCGTAGAATTTTTTGCAAATCATATTATTCGAACCAAAACATTGTATTTGTACGAAGTCATAGTATTTCTTCTAAATCATTGTATTTCACCCAAATCTCAGTAGTTGTGCTAAAACCCAGTATTATTGCCAAATCATGGTATTTGTACTAAATCATAGTACTTGTGCCAAATCATAGTATTTCTGCCATATTGTGCTAGTTGTGGAAAAAAATATACTGTCTGCAAAATCATAGTATATCTATTATGTTATAGCATTACTACTAAGTCATAGACTTTCTGTTTTGTTATAGTATATCTGCTGAATATAGTATATGTGCCAAATCATAGTATTTATAGCAATTACATTGTATTTGTACGAAGTCATAATATTTCTTCTAAATCATAGTATTTCAATCAAATCTCAGGAGTTGTGCTAAAACGCAGTATTATTGCCAAATCATAGTATTTGTACTCAAACATATCAGTTCAACTTATTTAACTCTTCTCAACAGCCCAACACCTCTTCTTCACCCCGTTTCAGCAGAATTGTGAGTGTTTTCACCCCTTTTCAGCACAAATACCAGCTTTTTCAGGTGTTTTCAACAGAAATCTCTTTTTTAGCTGACATTCTGCTGATTCACCTGTTTTCAGTGCAACGTTCTACTTCTTTACCTCTTTTCAGTAGAAATTCTGCTGATTCACCTATTTTAAGCAGAATTTTCAGCCTTTCACCTCTTATCAATACAAATCTCAGTATCTTCTGCTCATTTCAGAGGAAACCATTTCACCTCTTTTCAGTAGAAATTTGAACTTCTGTACCCCTTTGAAGCAGAATCTTTGCCTTTTCACCTCTTTTCAGCAAAAGTTTCTGTTTTTTCACTTGTTTTCAGCATAATTTTTCAGTTTCTTTACCGCCATACAATTTTTGCAGCTTTTCAGCAGGCAACTTCAGCGTTAAGGCATCCACACAGCATTTTCGCAGGAAATGCAAATTTTTCTAGTTATTATTATTATTATTGTTCAGTTTCCGCCTGAAATTTTGCAGCGAAACTCGCCCCGCAGTTTTGAGACAAACTTCATCTATGTTACCTCATTTTGTGCGGCTGGATCTAGAATGGTGTGCTATGACTTTTGGTGTTTATGACTATTATAGTTTTTTAAATATTAATATTTTAGTGAAAATTTTCCCGCGCTCCTCTGCCGAACAGTTTTGACAATAGGGTTACATATGTTAGATCATTTTGTGCGGCTGGAGCTGGACTAGTATGGTACGACTTTTGGTGTTCATGACTTTTATAGTTTTTTAAATATTAATATTTTAGTGCAAATTTAGAAAGATTCTTCTTTTGGCGCCATAGAAACAGACTTCATTTGTGGTGTGTTGGCTCCATCTTTTGGTCCCACTGAAACAAATTTCAAACTTCATTTGTGGTGTGTTGGATCTCTCTAGTGGTATGCCGGGAGTGGTACATCCTGTCTACCCTTATTTGGATACCGTAATGACGACAATATCAATGGCGCGCACAGCCTCGCTGCTTTCAGGAACCATTGGAAGTTTTAAGGTTGCGCGAACCATTGAATAGTTACGGTAACCGCAATGCTTTTCATAGCACACCTCTGCCGAGTTAAACAATGGCGGACACGTCTTTGTTTTAAATGTCTTTTATTAGTGTTTCTAGGTCACAAAATAAACTTTTAAGATATTTTCAGGCGAGAATGTAGGTGTGTAAACTTCACATATCTGCTCGTTTTGTCAAAACATCCCATATTAGCAACAGTGTTCTGACGATGTTACTGCTAGCCGGCTAGCTAGCTAGCGCCGCTAGCGACCCTTCGAGCACCCGGGCTTGCCTTCAGTGAGACTGCTGACCATCACCCGATCGCTCGCCAACAGTCTGTGTCTTAGGTGGACTTATTTTTCGTTTATATGGGCCGATGATGCTGGTTGATGTGGAAAAAATAACTGAGTTGTTTGGTCTTGGCTAACGCGGAGCTACAACCGAGAGCAGCTAACCACCGGTGTGTGTCAGAAAGAACATGCGGGGAACGAGACATACGAGGCGGCGAGGCGACCGCCGATCGACCGGTGGTAGATCGTGGATCAGGGAAACCTAAGGCAGGAGCATGAGGTGAACTGAATTTCAGGTAAGAAGTTATGAATTGCACTCTATTTGGGTCAGATATAAACCGAGTTTAGGTGTAGTTTATTTTCGTTGTGCTGACCTGTGTGCGCGCTAAGTTACTGACGTTGAACTTTACTTTATTCACAAGGGTTAGTTCATAGAGTTGCCGTACAAAGGGAATTGTCCCACATTCAGAGAAAATATTACGATTTATTCTGTCGTTACGAAGCCTCCGGTGTGATTCTCTCGCCTGTTGCAACTTCAATCGTGAAACTGATCAACGATCGGCTTTTCGCTCTTGTTTATTGCGCTAAACAACAGCAGCACGTTTAAGCTTGATCAGCTGTTGTTAGAATTCATTTGATTTTAATTTCTAGTATCAGCTGATGTTTGCTGGAGCCACAGCTGTAGAAGCGGCTGGTCCAAACCAAGAGATGTCCTTACTGAATCATCAGAGCTGAACTGGTGATGGAGAAACAGGTTTACCTTTTAGGTGACATGAATGAGTTGAAGGGAAGTTATGAACTGTTTCTGAGAGACAAATAAACACCAAGCTCCTGTTTTTGTGTAGCTGACAGCTGGTAACTGTGCAGGGGCGGATCTAGCAAAGCTTTTGCCAGGGGGCTAGGTAGGGCATTAACAGGGAAAGGTGGACACAAAGTTATACTTTGATTTCTTACTCTCATATAAAATACTTAGCTTTTATTAAATAGTTATCTGAATCTTACAACCAAAGTTTGTATAATAATACACAAGATTGGCTGTAGACCATTGTTAATCATTCAGAACACTGTGTAAAAATAACAAAAAACAAAAAGTGAATGCGAAAGTGCATAAATATTTATTTTACGTGTTTGATGTGTGTGGCAGGGCGTGGTCTGCAGTGCCGCTGCAGGGGAGGTGGACCCACCTGAGCGGCACCTGCAATCACGCCTCTCGGGCGTTGTCTGTGCTCTCTCGGCTGTTTTTTTTGGTGTGTGTCGGGCTGTGAGTTGAAAAGCTACAGCCGGCTGTTTGGGTAAACCAACCATGTGTGAAAAGTGGTCCATAACGTAATGCTTCAAAGCGTGTTCATGCAAACATTGTAGGATCTGCCGTGGTACAATGGGACTTCTGCTCATGAACCTGTGTGCACAGCGTCTGCAAATCGGCGCTGTACGAAGTAACTTCATCTTTACACAAAACTGTAAGCTGTCATCTGTGAGGCGCGAGCAGTGTTTGTTTTTACCATAGTTCATGGTGGAGAATGGCTGCTCTGCTGAGTTTTGCTCTCTGTAGCCATATGAATGGCAAACTACACTGATTAGCAGCGGCATAGGCACACTTAAAATTTCTTCTGAAATTTTCGCTTTCTAGTTTGTTGTTGTTGTTGTGCTAAGCTAATAGGCAGAATACTACAGGCATGGCCTTGAAGAATGTAGCCTCATGGGCAGTGTAGTCCGTGCTGCAGCGAGAATGGACTGCCATACACGTTATGTGTCTGTGAGCGAGGGAGGGAGAGAAAGTCCGAGCTGTCATGGAGCAAAAACGGGAGCAGCCAAGAAGAGTGCCTGACGAGCCCAGCTGTAAGTAAGCTATTAAGACTCAACTGTACACTGTGTTTGTGTTTTCCTCCTGAAAAAATAAGTTCCGTTGGAGCAGCCTTTCAACGCCTCTCTCTGTCTCTGGCAAGCAAAGTTGACCCAGACAACAAAGTAAAGCTAGTTTTCGGCTACCAGCCCGACACGGAACCCACCGTATTAGCCAGAGGTCCCTTTACTACTGTTCGGAGCCGCGGACCTTCAGTATCAGTAATAAATCACAGCAATAGTACATTCACGTAGTTGTAAACAGCATGATAATATATTAAGTAATCCAAAGTATTCAGAATACGTTACTCTCATTGAGTAACGTAACGGAATACGTTACAGAATACATTTTAGGGCATGTATTCAGTATTCTGTAATGGAATACATTTTAAAAGTAACCTTCCCAACACTGTTCAATACTGAAGAAATTTATAGTTTTTAAAATTGTGCAAAATTGCAGAATATTTTTAAGGTTATCTGCTATAAAACGCCAGACCAGGAAAATCTCCTTCATGTTTTTCTGTGTTTTATTCTCAGTTACTTTGACACAAAGGCATCTGCTGTGATGTTCACAATTCTGATGAAGTCTCATGTGTATCAGTACTGATAAATGATCAGAATTATAATATTTCTGACTGTCTGAGGCTAAATTGAATCGAATCAGGACTTTGAGAACCAGAATCGAATGGATTATAGAAATCAGTGATGATACCCAGCCCTAGTGTGCAGCCTAGGCCCGACAGAAGTGGATGTAGCTGTGGGTAATAAGAAAAGATGAAAAGAACTATTGATAACTTTTGTGTTAAGTCAAGGCCTGATCCGTCTGAAATTCATAGCCAGCTCTGACACAGTGCCATCAATCTTTGAATGCTGAAAAAACAGTAGTGTATCCAGAAAACACATTATATGCTGCAATAAATGCACTGCCCAAGTGTCCCCTCTCCCCACTGCCTTTCAGTAGCAAACAGGTCGTCAGAGGAGGCCAAGATGATGATTAAGTTTAACATTTTCTACAATATTGACAAAGCACTTTAAGCACAAGTTTGTTAGTTAATAATTTAGAAATGAATATTGTCTGTATGGACTGCCCCCCCCCAAAGAAAGTGCACATGTAAAACTGCGGTGTTAAGCGATGCGGTTGAAAAATTTGAGTGCGCCTAACTTTTGTGCCGGTACGCCTAAATTTTTAAAGTTAGGCATACCGGTGCGCCCATGTCACAAAGTTAGTCTAGAGCCCTGACAGAGTATCACGATGGTGTTGTTTATTATATTGCTGTTTTTGTTTGCTTGTTTTCTTTCTTTTTTTTTTTTTCTCTCAACAGGTGATCCAGGTGATGCATATAAAAAATATGTAATTTTTGCCCCCCCCCCCTTTTCCCTTTTCTTTGCCCTTCATCACTATTCCTCTTCCCCGCTGTCTTTGTTTCCCTCCCTCTCCCCGGTCATGTCTGTCCTGTCTGTAACAACTGAAAATAATGTAAATAAATAAATAATAACAACAAAGGTAAATCAAATGGACCAATACGGCAAGGCAGGGATGGTCCATTTGGTAAAGTAATTCCGTTGGGCTTCTGTTCTTGCCTTCAGACAATAATTCTGATGGCAAAAGAACCAAACGGGACAGGCGGCCGGGAAAAAAAAAAAAAAAAAAGGTGACATGTCTCAGTGTGGGGTGCAGTGTGTCCTTTAAATAGATTTGGGGAGACAGGACACGGTGTTCTGGGGGACGGCGTCTGGTTTATTTCGTGTGCTGTTCACCAAAGGTCTGAAACTGTCCTGGTGCCAGGGTGCCCATTCTTAAGGGAAACAGCTGAGCTATGACAGATGACCTGAACATCAGTGGCACCGGGTCTTTTGGACTTTGTGGTCCAAGTTGTCCTCTGTAAGCACAGAGTTAGGCATGACACCAGTGTCTGTAGCCCTGTGTGTTCATGCAGCATGCGTGAGAGTGGAACAGAGAACTGTTCTTTAGGGTTACTTAGACGAGCTGTTCAGCTTTTCTTTCAGAGTTCAGGCTGTGTTACAGGATAAAGGGATCGTACCAAATACTGACTTTGTGCCGTTTGACTGTATTTCTGTGTATTTCTGGATGTTTCAATGAATCGCAGCACCTATTATCCCTAAAATATGAAGAAATGAGGGGGTGGCTCAAGATTTTTGCACAATACTGTAAATATTTGCCTTCAGTTCACTTTCAGGCGGCATGCTTGGCTCATGGCTTTACTAAACACTGCAAACAATCTAACAAAGCAGTCAGCACTCGTACACTGACATACCGTCATAGCTAGCTCGTGTGTAACCTTTGACCCAACATGAGGCTAAACTACAAAGACCATGATCCTAACGAGCTGTTCCTCTTATTAATCAGAGCAGCTAATAGTACATTTAACAGGTGCACACCTGGACTGGTACACCTGCTCCTCCTGTGTTCCAGTAGCCTCGGCGTCTCTTTAATGCGACTGCTCGCAGTCACCAAATACTTGAGTGTCCCACACACGGGCCCGCACAGACCCACACAGACCAACACACGGGCCCGCACAGACCCACACAGACCCACACACACCCACACACAGACCCGCACAGACCCACACACGGGCCCACAGACCCGCACACGGGCCCGCACAGACCCACACACGGGCCCACACAGATGCTGAGTATTGTGTGTTTATGCTCAGAACGTTCTGTGTGTTCATACGTGTGCAGGAGCAGCCTCTGTATGATGTGATCCATGAAGCTCTGCGGCGCCACCTGGAGGGCATTTCCTTCAGAGAGAGAAATGCTGGACCCAAAATAGACATGAACATGAGAGATGAAGGTGTGTGTGTGTTAAATGGGTTGTGTATTCAGAGTACTTGTACACATTTTAAGAAAGTCATTTCTAACAGCTGTTAAGCCGATGACATCATCTGGTTTTACTAAGTTCTTACTACAAACATTTTTCGGGTACTGCACCTCACTACTGAACCTTTTGTTGTTTGCAGGGTTCAGCGTCGTTGCTCGGGTTGACCCCGCCACAGGTTTTGTGAGCGGAGGAAACCGCTTTAACTGCGGCACATGGATGGACAAAATGGGAGAGAGCGAGAGAGCCCGGAACAAAGGCATGCCTGCTACTCCAAGGTAACACAAACTCCTCACGTTGTGCAGTAAGATACCAGCAGACTCCAGCTGCTCAGATTCTACTGTCTCTTCTGTTTCAACTGAAGTCAAATCATCAAAAAAAGACTTGATCTGTGAATCGCTGAAACCCTCCGTCAGGTTCAAAGTAGTAAAAAGATTTAAACCTAATAAGTAACATATTAAACATGCTGAGACAGCAGCCCTCACAGAGTGCCACATCTGTGGTTGAACATCAGAGTTTAGTGTTTGGGCTCCT
The DNA here is from genome assembly GCF_001858045.2 of Oreochromis niloticus. Classification (NCBI taxonomy): domain Eukaryota; kingdom Metazoa; phylum Chordata; class Actinopteri; order Cichliformes; family Cichlidae; genus Oreochromis; species Oreochromis niloticus. Next base: position 4,956,292 of record NC_031982.2, on the reverse strand, counting down.
CTGAAACTTTCCCAGGGTCCTCCCTTCTGCTGGTGTCCATCTCTCTGTGGTGGGGGTGGGGGTGCCACGCTGCCTGCTAGTGTTGCACTAATATTTAGTTTCTGGGTCTCATCATGGTGCACTCTGCTGGCTATTATGAAGTTCTCTCACACTCACACACACACACACACACACACACACACACACACACACACACACACACACACGGGTAATAATGTATCAGAATAAATAAACTGTGTAGTTTCTGCAGGCTACAATTATCTAACACAATAAACGACACCAAACAGGAGGAGAGGAAGCTGCTGAGATCATTTGGTGTTGTTCACAGGTGTAACCCACAAATCCACGGTCCTTCTAAATGTGGCACAATTCGAGCAGCATTGTTACAACAACGATAATAACTGACAAACACAAATGTCCTTACTCTGTGTGCCAAGTTTGCTGTTATAAACATGCAAAAACACAGAAGTTTAACAGGCTCAGAGAACTTTATATTACAAGTTGAACTGATAACATCAGTGAATCAAAGGAACGTCCAGGTTGGTGCTCATATCATGTCCTGTGCCTTTTGTGCAGAGATGGAGCAGCGGTGGAGATAGTTGGTCTGAGTAAGTCTGCAGTTCGCTGGGTGGTGGAACTTCATGCCAAGGGCCTGTTCCCATACGATGGAGTTAAATTACACAGAGATGGTATGTGACAAACTCCACTGTTTGTACATAAACGAATTCCCCATCGCCATTCACCCAAAACCAAACCACTTTATTCCAGGTAAGGAAGTGTTCATCTCGTACTCCCAGTGGAACAAGCAGCTCAACCAGTCCTTTGAAGCTGGCTTCTGGGTGTCCGGTGACCCTGATGACCCCAATGAGAAGCACCCTGAGCTGGTGCACAAGAAGGGCATCTATAAGGACAGTTACGGCTCCTCCAGCCCCTGGTGTGACTACCAGCTCAGACCCAACTTCACTGTCGCCATGGTGGTGGTAAGCCAACCACAGCCAACACCTCGCTTTGATCGTCAGTACTGTGTGAAAAACTCTCAGTAATAATTACGTACGTACGTGTGTGTGTGTGTGTGTGTGTGTGTGCGCGCGCGCTCCAGGCTCCAGAGCTGTTCATGGTGGAGAGAGCCTGGAACGCTTTGGAGATAGCTGAGAAGAAACTGCTGGGACCACTGGGAATGAAAACACTCGATCCTGAGTAATACATTCAAGCTTCTAATTAAACGTGCACGTCACAGCACAAAGCGTGTTCAGTAAAAGCAGTTAAAGACTTAAATGGCTCTTATTGTGTTGTCTCAGTGACCTGGTTTACTGCGGCGTCTATGATAACGCACTGGACAATGACAACTATAACGTGGCCAGAGGCTTCAACTACCACCAAGGACCGGTGAGTCCCACGTCTGTTACTGCAGATGGTTGAACACAGCACAAGTGCTGAACAGAACACCAACCAGAAGAAATGTTTAAAAGTAAAGGAAGCCTTTAATAATCCATCAGATGTCCACTGGTAGAAAAGTCAGAGACATGGACTCTGTACAGGGATAGCAATCATCCACCTACAGGCTGCACTCGGAGGATTCACTGTCATATTTCGGATACATTACCTGTAACATGTCACACAACCTGTTACACACTTTGTGTTTGTTCATAGGAATGGCTGTGGCCAGTCGGGTACTTCCTGCGTGCTAAACTCTACTTTGCAAAGATGCTGGGAGAAGACACGTACGCCAAAACGGTTACCTTGGTGAAAAATGTTCTGTCACAACATTACACTCACCTGGAGAGGTAGGCCGCTCTCCCCTGTACCTCTGATGAAACGACTGCCTTTTATTGCTTTTCTTTACTAACCTGTCCCTACCTGCCCACCAGGTCTCCATGGAAGGGTCTCCCAGAGCTGACCAATGAGAACGGCCAGCACTGTCCATTCAGCTGTGAGACCCAGGCCTGGTCCCTAGCCACTGTGCTGGAGGTCCTGTATGACCTGTAGACCTGTGCAGAGGGCCACCTGTTGCTCAGTTCATCACCAGCCAATCACATCATGCTCTGTGATTGCATCCACTCAGAAAAGTGGACAACAGCGTCAGCGTGGATGGAATCAGAGTTCATGTTTTCTTTTTTTTTGAGAGGGGGTGTTCTGGTAGCATTTCCAAATAAATACTGCAGTGCTTAAAGTGTTTACTAACAAGCCTTGATTGCATTTATTTGTAGTTAAGTTTGCAAGCTAAATAAAAGCTAAAGTCCCAGCAGAAAGCTGAGGTGATGTAGCTCATATTTCCTACGTTTCCCATCTGACCTGAATGCAGCATGTTTTAAAGTCCAGCCAGTCTTTAGACCGTAGCAGCTGCTAAGCTGATATTTGACAGTGTGGTGAATGGTAACGTGTCTGATCCTGCAGACATCCATACCTAAGACATGACCTAGGTTTGGATGAAGAGGTATTATGTAGGCGCTGACTCGCAGGGTTGGTGTTAAACCATCACGAGCCACTGTGCATTCTCTCCCCATAGCAATTATTTTAAAGAAAGAGTTTTTTGTTTTTTTTTGTTTTTTGTGGGTCATTGCTGTTCACCAAGGCTCATGTTTGCTACTGAAATCTACAGTGTGCTTTTATCCTACATCTGTCACAGCGTCCTAACCTGCAGTGAACACCTGCTCTACGAGCTGTAGCAGCACTAATAGCGTGTTAATGTTGGTGTGAGTGTAGGTTAAGTTTTTCTGTTCCATAGAGTAGCTAAACCCTCCAGCCCGTGCCTTTACACCGCTGTCATATAATACACTTCATGTGATGCAGTCAGTATTTTTGTACACCACTAAGTATTCACACGCGGCAGGTAAGAAGTGAACACGTCACCTAAATAAATATGTTTAAAGGTGCTATTGAGATGCTGGTAATATCCAGTGTACACATACACAATTTTATGGATATTTGTAGCTTGAATTCTTTGTAATAATGAAAAATGACAAAAAGTATTGGACAGTCCTGACACCAGCTGAAATCTTAGTAATTAGAAAGCATTTCAAATTAATTAATATCAGCTGGTTCAGGCTCATCAAATATATATAAAATGGAATTGATGCCATCTTGCTACCAAGGTGTCACACAACATGTATAAGTTGGTTTTCAATAGTGCACATCTAAACAGAGGTCCACTGAATAAATGCTGGACCCCCAAGACTGTAACTGTGAAACGTATGTGTTGTTCACACAACAGCAGTGCTGAATAAACTGTTGACCTGAGTGCTCTCGCCCCTGTGTACGTGTGGCTATGTGACTTTACAGCTCTTCAATTCAATGTTATTTACACAGCGCCAAATCACAACAACAGTCGCCTCAATCTTTATATAGACTCTACAATAATACATACAGAGAAAAACCCAACAATCATATGACCCTCTATGAGCAAGCACTTTGGCGACAGTGGGAAGGAAAAACTCCCTCTTAACAGGAAGAAACCTCCGGCAGAACCAGGCTCAGGGAGGGGCGCGGCCATCTGCTGCGACCGGTTGGGGTGAGAGAAGGAAAACAGGATAAAGACATGCTGTGGAAGAGAGACAGAGATTAGTAACGGATATGATTCAATGCAGAGAGGTCTATTAACACATAGTGAGTGAAGAAGAAACACCCAGTGCATCATGGGAATCCCCCAGCAGCCTACACCTATTGCAGCATAACTAAGGGAGGATTCAGGGTCACCTGGTCCAGCCCTAACTATATGCTTTAGCAAAAAGGAAAATTTGAAGCCTAATCTTGAAAGTAGAGATAGTGTCTGTCTCCTGAATCCAAACTGGAAGCTGGTTCCACAGAAGAGGGGCCTGAAAACTGAAGGCTCTGCCTCCCATTCTACTTTTAAATACTCTAGGAACAACAAGTAGGCCTGCAGTGTGAGAGCGAAGTGCTCTAATAGGGTGATATGGTACTACAAGGTCATTAAGATAAGATGGGGCCTGATTATTTAAGACCTTGTATGTGAGGAGCAGGATTTTGAATTCTGGATTTAACAGGAAGCCAAGGAAGGGACATTGCAGACATAGAGGACAGTTACCTGGGGATCCCACAGGCAAATGGGAACCATGAAGAGGCCGCTAGGAAAGCTGCAACCACCAAGCCACTGTGCTGGAGGTCCTGTATGACCTGCAGAGGGTCCGGCAGGTCCAAAGGAATCAGCTGAACGGTAAGAACAAGATCCGGGCTATCAACACCTACGCCCTGCCCGTGATCAGGTACCCGGCTGGGATAATAGGCCAAAGGAGGAGATAGAAGCCACTGACATCAAGACAAGGAAGCTCCTGACAATGCATGGAGGGTTTTACCCCAAGTCCAGCACCCTGAGGCTGTATGCTAAGCTGAAGGAAGAAGGCCGGGGACTGGTGAGTGTCAGCACCACAGTCCAGGATGAGACAACAATACATCAGTAAGATGGCTCCAACTGACCACATACTCAGCGAATACCTCAGGAAGCAGAAACCCAAGAATGAAGAGGAAGAGGAGGCACCATCATGGAAGGACAGGCCCCTGCACGGTATGTACCACCGGCAGATAGAGGAGGTGGCTGATATCCAGAAATCCTACCAGTGGCTGGACAAAGCTGGACTGAAAGACAGCACAGAGGCACTAATCATGGCAGCACAGGAACAAGCTCTGAGCACAAGATCCATAGAGGCTGGGGTCTATCACATCAGGCAAGACCCCAGGTGCAGGCTGTGTAAAGATGCCCCTGAGACAATCCAGCACATAACAGCAGGGTGCAAGATGCTAGCAGGCAGGGCATACATGGAACGCCATAACCAAGTGGCCGGCTTAGTGTACAGGAACATCTGTGCCGAGTATAACCTGGAAGTCCAGAGGTCAAAATGGGAGACGCTCCCAAGGGTGGTGGAGAATGACCGAGCTAAGATCCTGTGAGACTTCCAGATACAGACGGACAAAATGGTGGTGGCTAACCAACCGGACATAGTGGTGGTAGACAAACAGAAGAAGATGGCCGTAGTGATAGATGTAGCGGTTCCCAATGACAGCAACATCAGGAAGAAGGAACATGAGAAGCTGGAGAAATACCAAGGGCTCAACTGATCACACTCAGCTATCCCATCCTGAGGTTTTGATAAAGAGGGTACAGAGCGCTACAACCACTCAAAGTCCCTTAGTCAAAGTCGACCTATAGGACGTCACTGCCATTGGGGTAGAAATGTTTTACTACAGGATAAAGGATCACTAGACCCAAACCATGGCAGTAAAATCCAGTCCACAAGATTCTGTATGGATTTCACATAATGTGTCACGTTTGTAGATTAGTAAATAGTCATATTGTTTGAAATTGTTTCTCCTTCAGTCACCTTTTTTTTTTTTTTTTTTTACTCACTAACTTGAGCTCCTCATACATCTGTCTGCATTTAATCATTAGTTATTATTAATCTCTCTTCGACAGCAGGACTTTGTCCTGTCTTCTTCCACTCATTCCCAGATGGCCCCGCCCCTCCCTGAGCCTGGTTCTGCCGGAGGTTTCTTCCTGTAAAACAGGAGTTTTTCCTTCCCACTGTCATGAAAGTGCTTGCTCATAGGGGGTCATCTGATTGTTGGGGTTTCCTCTGTATTAGGGTCTTTAACTTACATAAATCGCCTTGGGGCAACTGTTATTGTGGTTTGGCGCTGTATAAATAAAACTGAATTGAATATTTGTATCTGATGTCATCTATAAAAATCCAATGTTATGACTGTTTGTCTTTTATTTTGTGAGGATGTCTGTTAATTATCTACCTTTCCAACCACAATCATGGATAATATTAATGCACAAAAAGGGCTCTGTGGGGGGCGGGGGCTGGGCTGTAGCAGTGGAGCAGCGGGCTCAGGGTGTGGTGTCGGAGGAGGCTGGGGCCTGAGATTTCACCTTTTCTAACGTCGATGTTAACTGTGAAGGTCATGAAGGGTGAAACTGATCAAATGATTAACTTTGACACTCATCCACACAAAGGGTCAGAGCATGTTTCACAGCTAGCATAGCTTCACTTCTGTGCTTCTTTTATTCACACACATACAACCTAGCTTGAATTACCACATTTAAGCTGGACACCACTAAAGTTTAAGCTCGTTCCTTCTATTTCACAACTACACCTTGGTATCCAACAGCATTGCTAAATGCAAGCGTCAGTCCGACTACAAAGAAGCAGTGGGTCAAACACACAAACACAAAAACACTCACCTTTAATTCTTTCAGTGGGATACAGTACAAACAGTCAGAGCAGCAGCAGCTCTGTGGGCAGTGTAACATCAGGTAAACAAACAGTGAACTACGTGGACGAGAGTTTGGCCCGGGCAGTTTTCACTGGCAGCCAGTCTGGTGGCAGCAGCGTGTTCCTGCTCCTCTGTTTGCACGGCTGACGTGTTGTCCTTCAGCTGTTGCAGGCTGAAAAGCCTACAGACGTTACATTTACTACGTCACTTTCCAGGAGTCACAACTGTTTCTTGACTCCTCACCAGTAAACTTGTACCAGCTTTCCCAGAGCCGGCTTATTTACAGAGGACGACCCCGTGTGCAAACTAAACAATCACTTTGTGCACTGCAAGTCATCAACACCAGCTGGGAAATAATCTTTAGAGATGCTGCAGTGAAAACGCTGCCTGACAATGGCTCCAAAGGCACATTAATCCCATGTGCCTCACAGCACTAAAAGGCACGTTACAACGTTACATACAACGTGAAGCACTTTGAGACGACTGTCATGATTTGATGCTGTATAGATAAACTGAGTTAATACTTTGGATTCTTTCATTAAACGGAAACACAATGAGCTGGTTTTTCTGTGCTGTGTTCAGGTTCACTTTGAATATCGGACGTGTTTCCATTTGAAGTCAAAAGGGCTGAAAATATTGTTTTCATATTATTTTGTTTTCATAATATTGTGCAGTTTGATTTGAAGACAGAATTAAGCGGTATGAATACGACAGGTGACAACATTATGGTAGCCGTGCTGGGCGTAGCGGGGAGGACGAGGAGCTGCGTTCCATGGTGGCAGCAGGAGAACAACCTGCCCAAACTCCCGGTTTGTGTATATTAAAGACAGCGCCGAGTTTCCCCGCCTGTCTCAGTCTGTTGTCACAGTAACAACCATCGCTTTAGGCGCTGATGTGTTTATATACAGCTTCTTTAGCACCGTAGAAATGAGGTCGACACATTTGTTATCTGGAGCGATGAACACAGAAAGAACTGTTTCCTCCTCCTATCACCCAGCTCCGCCCCCTAAAGCTAGTCTATCTTCACATTGTCTGAGGTGGAGGTTGTGACTAAACTAGTACACAAACAGTAATATAATTCAGAAAGGATGCTGGGAGAAGACCTCGTACTGGTATACTTCCTACAATGATAAGGACAGAAGAATACTGACAAGTAGAGAATCATACAGTGACCATAAGTTGACCTTTGACATCAATGATTGGATAAAAGTAATCAGGTTATGTTGATGTACTGCGGTCTTTCATTGCTAGCAGCGAGCTTTGTGTAGCACCAATAAAAACGTGACCTTTGGTACCAGTGGCTGATGCTGAGGTGAGAGGTTACAGCGAAGGCTTCAGGCTCTGGGTGCCTTACAGGACTGGCAGCAGGCTTTCCTGTAGTACCAGTGGGAGCACAGCTTCACCTTTAGAACCAGGGCACAGTTGGCTGTTGCTTTGTCCTGGCAGAAGTCTGCTCCTTGTGATGCTGCCAGGATAAACACACACATAACAAATCTGCTCCTATTAGAAAGTCATTGTCTAACTGCGGCATCATCTGCTCTTTGCGTTTTTATACCTGGTGCTTCTGTTGGGCAGCTCTGGATTTCACAGCTCTGCTTGACTTCCGGCTTGAGGGCAGAGTCGCAGCTGTGACCCCTCGTTACCAGCTCCTCCCCCTGATAACACTTGACCTCTCGAACCTGGACGCCACGCCCACAGGTCTTGCTGCACTGAGTGGACAAGAGGTCAAACTTGCAAATTGTAGTTTGTTGAGTAAAGTTTGAAAAATGTGAGATGGCTGTGATTATGTGCTGGGTGGCTGATGACAGGCGTCGCTACCTGAGACCAGGATGTGGTGAACCACTTGGAGCAGGGTCTCCGGAAGCAGGATGAGCTCATCTGCGGTTTGTTGGTTTGGTTACAGCTGCTGTCTGGAAACTCTTTGAACACTCCTCCTTCCAGGCCAGCACACACCACCTGACGCTGCCGCACGCCGCGGCCACAGGTAGCGTTACACTGAAACAGAGATGCAAAACTAAAGAGTGTACGATCCTTATATAGCATTAAAATATGATGTATTCACGTTTGCCACAGTCACCTGTTGCCACTCCTGCTCAACCCAGTGTGGAGCACAGTCTCTGTCACCGCAGGGATAGATGGCCAACGGGCGTAACGGCTGGTCACACTGCCCGTCTGACATCACAAGTCCGCCTGACGAACGGCAGGTCACAGAACGCACCATCCTGCCCTCCCCGCACTCACCTGAGCACTGACACGATGCACAGACATTTTCATGCAAAATACATTTACACACTGGACAAAAGCTGCTCATAACCTCCACCTCTGAAAACTACAAAACTGCAAATAGAGTCAGATTAATCTGCTGTTTATCCCACTGTAAGGCCTGTATCCACTGGTTTTCAGCCCAGTAACTGACAGCTACCATTCTACTGGGACCATTTCAGGCCGAAGCAAAGAAGAGACGGATCGAGTGAAGGCCCAAAGGCTTCAAATGTTCACAGTTCTTTGTTGCCATATATAAAATCTATTTTATAACCTGTTAAACTCTTTTATCTTTGTCAGTTTTTGTAGACTAAACAAAAACATTGCAAACTAATTCTGCGTTTTTGTGCTAATAACGAATAACCTTAATATGCAGTTTCAAACTGGTTTTTTGCTAAGCTGTCTGCACACTGCTGCTTCATGCCCAAGTTTTTGAGTGTTTAGTGGCTTAACAACAAAAACCATTCAGGTTCAAGTAAACGAGTGAAAAAGCAGTGAGTGTCCAAAGACGTTCATAAAGCCTGGAAAACTTTAAAAATGACAAGAAAGTCAAAAAATAAAGACCTGAGTGACTCGAGACTGGTTTCTTACCACAGTTACGTATCTGGTGATACCTCTCACAGAAACACTGTCAGGTGATCAAAATGACCAAAATGTACAGTTTCAGGCTTTGAAACAGAAACCTTGAAGCACAGGCCGAGGGGGCGGTGTGGCAGCAATTTTTCACACCAGCCTATTAATCAACCAAAGACCCAGACAGACTTTTAATTCATTTGAAAGCCTGATGCTTAGCCTCGTCCACCCCAGCTGTAAAACTCAGAAACCAGTCTTACTTGTTATCATATATCGTCCACCTGGGCCTTACACAGAGTTTCTGTCTGATTTCTCAGACTTTTAATCTGATTTAGTGCTCAGCTCAGATAAAATAATTATTGTGGGTGATTTTAACATCCATGTAGATGCTAAAAATGACAGCCTCAACATGGCATTTAATCTGTTATTAGACTCAGTTGGCTTCTCTCAAAATGTAAAAGAACCCACCCACCACTTTAATCACACTCTAGATCTTGTTTTAACATATGGCATAGAAACTGAACATTTAACAGTGTTTCCTGAAAACCCTCTGCTGTCTGATCATTTCCTGATAACATTTACATTTACAATAATTGATTACACAGCAGTGGAGAGTAGACTTTATCACAGTAGATGTCTTTCTGAAAGTGCTGTAACTAAGTTTAAGAATATAATCCACCCACTGTTATCATCTTCAATGCCCTGTACCAACATAGAACAGAGCAGCTATCTGAACGCTACTCCAACAGAGGTCGATCATCTTGTTAATAATTTTACCTCCTCACTACGTACGACTCTGGATACTGTAGCTCCTGTGAAAACTAAGGTCTCAAATCAGAAGTACCTGACTCCGTGGTATAATTCTCAAACACGTAGCCTAAAGCAGATAACTCGTAAGCTGGAGAGGAAATGGCGTGTCACAAATTTAGAGGATCATCATTTAGCCTGGAGAAATAGTTTGCTGCTTTATAAGAAAGCCCTCCGCAAAGCCAGAACATCTTACTATTCGTCACTGATTGAAGAAAATAAGAACAACCCCAGGTTTCTCTTCAGCACTGTAGCCAGGCTGACAAAAAGTCAGAGCTCTATTGAGCCAACCATCCTTTTAATGTTAACTAGTAATGACTTCATGAACTTCTTCACAAATAAAATTTTAATCATCAGAGGGTCTTGATGCATTCTCAATCATCCAGGAAAGTAAATCTCCAAAAGTTGAATCTGTTCATCTGGACGTAGCGTTTTGTGGGAGAAACGTTTCGTCACTCATCCAAGTGACTTCTTCAGTCTCAGCTGACTGCAGGTTTCCCCAAACCTTATAAACAGTACATTTGCATAATGACTGAAACCAGCCCACTGAAGGAACAATGGGCTGTGAGGTCTGTGAGATTCAACTTTTGGAGATTTACTTTCCTGGATGATTGAGAATGCATCAAGACGTTTTAACCCACTTTGGCAAGGACTGCCTAAAGCTTGTACGTCAGTATGAGCAAACAGCACGTAAGATGGCGGACTACAGGAACCACCTGAGATTCAGCCTCAGATGCCGACAAAACAGGATTACTCCTAAAAGTCTGCAAATGAGCTCTTCAGTTAAAGGCTTCCGGGCAACAAAAATCCTCCAGAAGGCACAGCATCAGTTGCTTAATGAACGGGTGAGGCAGACAAATTTTACCATCGACATGCTAAAATCTCAAGAGGAGCGGATCCGACGGAGACTGACTATGCTTTTAGATGAGAATACTCTTAAAAAGGTGTTTGACTTCACTGAGAAGGCTCGTCTAGCACAGCACAAGAAGTCTAAGACCAGGCAACAAAGGAAGTTTGACTTACTTGTTGTACGTCGGAAACCACCACAAAATACGGAGAGTGTCCTCAGTGGCCAGAAGAGACAAGGATGCGACATGGAGGATGTGGACAAGTGGGTGAAGAATTTGTCTGACAGACAGCTCACCCAAACAGAGAAAAACATCCTTGCTAAAGGGTTGAATTTTGCCGTCACACCGAGACAAATCCCTCTAGTGGAGCTGATCACAGCCACAGAAACAGCAATTCGTAACAACAATATTGCAGAAGTGGAAGCAGAGCAACTACGGACGAAAGTTTCGGCCTGTCTCAGCAACGCAAAGCCCCCAGCATCCAACATCACCATGGAGGAGAGGAAGGCACTCACATCACTTAGTGATGACAACAACATTATTCAATTCAATTCAATTCAATTCAATTTTATTTATATAGCGCCAAATCACAACAAAAGTCGCCTCAAGGCGCTTTATATTGTACAGTAGATAGCACAATAATAAATACAGAGAAAAACCCAACAATCATATGACCCCCTATGAGCAAGCACTTTGGCGACAGTGGGAAGGAAAAACTCCCTTTTAACAGGAAGAAACCTCCGGCAGAACCAGGCTCAGGGAGGGGCGGCCATCTGCTGCGACCGGTTGGGGTGAAAGAAGGAAAACAGGATGAAAGACATGCTGTGGAAGAGAGACAGAGATTAATAACAGATATGATTCGATGCAGAGAGGTCTATTAGCACATAGTGAGTGAGAAAGGTGACTGGAGGGGAAAAACTCAATGCATCATGGGAATCCCCGGCAGCCTACGTCTATTGCAGCATAACTAAGGGAGGATTCAGGGTCACCTGGTCCAGCCCTAACTATATGCTTTAGCAAAAAGGAAAGTTTGAAGCCTAATCTTGAAAGTAGAGATAGTGTCTGTCTCCCGAATCCAAACTGGAAGTTGGTTCCACAGAAGAGGGGCCTGAAAACTGAAGGCTCTGCCTCCCATTCTACTTTTAAATACTCTAGGAACAACAAGTAGGCCTGCAGTGCAAGAGCGAAGTGCTCTAATAGGGTGATATGGTACTACAAGGTCATTAAGATAAGATGGGGCCTGATTATTTAAGACCTTGTATGTGAGGAGCAGGATTTTGAATTCAATTCTGGATTTAACAGGAAGCCAATGAAGGGAAGCCAAAAAAGGAGAAATATGCTCTCTCTTTCTAGTCCCTGTCAGTACTCTTGCTGCAGCATTTTGGATTAGCTGAAGGCTTTTCAGCGAGTTTTTAGGACATCCTGATAATAAAGAATTACAGTAGTCCAGCCTGGAAGTAATAAATGCATGAACTAGTTTTTCAGCATCACTCTGAGACAGGATATTTCTAATTTTAGAGATGTTGCGCAAATGGAAGAAAGCAGTCTTACATATTTGTTTAATATGTGCGTTGAAGGACATGTCCTGGTCAAAAATGACTCCAAGGTTTCTCACAGCATTACTGGAGGCCAAGGTAATGCCATCCAGAGTAAGAATCTGCTTAGATACCATATTTCTAAGATTTTCAGGGCCGAGTACAATAACCTCAGTTTTATCTGAATTAAGAAGCAGAAAGTTAGCGGCCATCCAGGTCTTTATGTCTTTAAGACATTCCTGCAGTTTAACTAATTGGTCTGTGTTACCTGGCTTCATGGATAGATAGAGCTGCGTGTCATCTGCATAGCAGTGAAAATTTATGCTATGTCTTCTAATGATGCTGCCTAAGGGAAGCATGTATAATGTAAATAGAATTGGTCCTAGCACTGAACCCTGTGGAACACCATAATTGACCTTAGTGTCTGAAGAGGACTCTCCATTTACATGTACAAATTGGAGTCTATTAGATAGATATGATACAAACCACTGCAGTGCAGTACCTGTAATACCTACAGCATGTTCTAATCGCTCTAATAGGATATTATGGTCAACAGTATCGAATGCAGCACTGAGGTCTAGCAGGACAAGCACAGAGATGAGTCCACTGTCAGAGGCCATAAGAAGATCATTTGTAACCTTCACTAAAGCTGTTTCTGTGCTGTGATGAGCTCTGAAACCTGACTGAAACGCTTCAAATAAGCCATTCCTCTGCAGATGATCAGTTAGCTGTTTGACAACTACTCTTTCAAGGATTTTTGATATGAAAGGAAGGTTGGAGATTGGCCTATAATTAGCTAAGACAGCTGGGTCTAGAGATGGCTTTTTAAGTAAAGGTTTAACTACAGCCACCTTGAAGGCCTGTGGTACATAGCCGATTATTAGAGATAGGTTGATCATATTTAAGATTGAAGCATTAATTAATGGCAGGACCTCTTTGAGCAGTTTTGTAGGAATGGGGTATAAAAGACACGTTGATGGTTTGGAGGAATTAATTATTGAAGTTAACTCAGAAAGATCAATTGGAGAAAAAGAGTCTAACTTAACATTGATGGTACTAAAAGTAGCTGTAGATAATGTTACATCTGTGGGATGATCCATTATCATCCTTCTGGCAGACAAAGGTAGGTGCACAGTATTGCTTAACCAGAAAGACTATCATGAGAAGATTTTGTCACTACTCAGTGATGAAAATACTTATGAGCCCCTGAAATGAGACCCAGGAAGTGGCTACAGGAAGAGGGTCATAGACTGTCTGGAGCAGTTAGAACAAGACAAGGCTATCGACCGGACCTCATACCACAGGCTGTACCCAGGGGAGTCTACACCAAGTCTGTATGGTTTACTGAAAATACATAAGCAGGGTGCACCTTTAAGACCAATTGTCTGCATGATCAACTCGGTCACCTATAACATCTCCAAGTTTCTGGCTTCGATCCTCAACCCGCTGGTGGGCAGCTCTGAACACCACATCCAGAACACCCTGGATTTTGTTGAGAAGGTGAGAGATGTCATTATGGAGGCAGATGAAACCATGGTCTCGTACGACATTACATCTCTCTTCACTTGCATCCCAGTCACGGAAGCGTTGGAGGTAGTTCGTAAGAGATTACAGGATGACACCAACCTCAGCAACAGGACCACTCTCAGCATCGACCAAGTGTGTTTGCTTTTGGAACTGTGTCTTCATTCCACCTACTTCACATACAAGGGTCAGTTCTACAGGCAGAAACATGGGTGTGCCATGGGCTCCCCAGTTTCACCCATCGTGGCCAATTTGTACATGGAAGAAGTGGAAAAGAGGGCGTTGCTATCCTACCCTGGAACACCACCAAGCCATTGGTTCAGATATGTGGATGACACCTGGGTGAAAATCAAATCTCAGGACGTACTACATTTCACGGATCACATTAACTTGGTGGACCGACACATCAAATTCACCAGGGAGGATATGAAAAGTGGCAGGTTAGCCTTCTTAGACTGTGAGATTTCCATCAGTAATGGGGGACATCTAAAAGCTGATGTGTACCGTAAACCTACACATACGGATCAGTATCTAAGGTTTGACTCTCATCATCCACTGGAGCACAAACTGGGTGTCATCAGGACGCTACAACACAGAGCGAACACCATCCCCACTGACACAGCGGCCAGGGAGGCAGAAGAACAGCACATCAAGAAGGCTCTGAGTAAATGTGGTTATCCCAGCTGGACTTTTGTCAAAGCTGGGAAGGCACCTAAAGAAAGCTCCAGCCGATCCAGGAGAGAAGGACAACCGCTGCCCAGGCGAAAACCTGTAGTGATCCCATATGTGTCAGGAGTATCGGAACAGTTGAGACGCATTTTTTCTAAACACCGGGTCTCTGTGGCTTTTAAACCCCAAAATACGCTGCGCCAAAAACTGGTCCACCCCAAGGATCGGGTCCCCCGACACAAACAGAGTAACATAGTGTACGCTGTTAAGTGCCAGGAGGATTGCCAGGATTTATACATCGGGGAAACCAAACAACCTCTAGCGAAGCGGATGGCACAACACAGAAGAGCTACCTCATCAGGCCAGGACTCTGCAGTTTATTTACACCTACAGGCCAGTGGACACTCTTTCAACGATGAGGATGTACACATCCTGGACAGGGAGGAACGCTGGTTTGAGCGCGGAGTCAAGGAGGCCATTTACGTGAAAAGGGAAAGACCATCTCTGAATCGAGGAGGGGGCCTAAGGGTACATCTGTCACCATCTTACAATGCTGTGATTGCAGCCATTCCCCAACTCTCTGTGAATGGGACTCATGGACATTGATCAGTGTTCTTTGATCAGTGGGTTTTGGTCAGTGATTGTTGATCAATGGTCATGGGAATTTGCATAATTATGATTAAGGAACTGACCTCACAGCCCATTGTTCCTTCAGTGGGCTGGTTTCAGTCATTATGCAAATGTACTGTTTATAAGGTTTGGGGAAACCTGCAGTCAGCTGAGACTGAAGAAGTCACTTGGATGAGTGACGAAACGTTTCTCCCACAAAACGCTACGTCCAGATGAACAGATTCAACTTTTGGAGATTAATCATTAGAGAAAAAATTACCAATAATCATCTCACAGATGTAATATTATCTACAGCTTCTTTCAGTACCATTGATATTCAGTTAGACTCTTTTTCCCCAATTGATCTTTCTGAGTTAACTTCAATAATTACTTCCTCCAAACCATCAACGTGTCTTTTAGACCCCATTCCTACAAAACTGCTCAAAGAAGTCCTGCCATTAATTAATTCTTCAATCTTAAATATGATCAACCTATCTCTAATAATCAGCTATGTACCACAGGCCTTATTAGGCCTGTGGTACATAGCTCACCCTATTAGAGCACTTCGCTCTCGCACTGCAGGCCTACTTGCTGTTCCTAGTGTATTTAAAAGTAGAATGGGAGGCAGAGCCTTCAGTTTTCAGGCCCCTCTTCTGTTGAACCAGCTTCCAGTTTGTATTCGGGAGACAGACACTATCTCTACTTTCAAGATTAGGCTTCAAACTTTCCTTTTTGCTAAAGCATATAGTTAGGGCTGGACCAGGTGACCCTGAATCCTCCATTAGTTATACTGCAATAGACGTAGGCTGCTGGGGGATTCCCATGATGCATTGAGTTTTTCCTTTCCAGTCACCTTTCTCACTCACTATGTGTTAATAGACCTCTCTGCATTGAATCATATCTGTTACTAATCTCTGTCTCTCTTCCACAGCATGTCTTTATCCTGTTTTCCTTCTCTCACCCCAACCGGTTGCAGCAGATGGCCCCTCCCCTCCCTGAGCCTGGTTCTGCCGGAGGTTTCTTCCTGTTAAAAGGGAGTTTTTCCTTCCCACTGTCGCCAAAGTGCTTGCTCATAGGGGGTCATATGATTGTTGGGCTTTTCTCTGTATCTACTGTACAATATAAAGTGCCTTGAGGCGACTTTTGTTGTGATTTGGTGCTATATAAATAAAATTGAATTGAATTGAGTCACAGTCTCAGTGTGTGGTGGGTACAGTAAAGGGCTGAACTCACAGGTCCCCAATCAGAAACGCTCCATCGTCTGTCACAAGGTTGGCCTTCACATTCCTGGCTCTCTATTGGCCGAGAGGACTCGTTACACTGTCTCCTTTCCATAGAGCAACGAACCTCTCGAGTGCGGATGCCCCAAGAGCCACAGTGTGCCGAGCACTGACACATGGAGAGAGAAACGGGAATAACAGCTGGTGTGATGAAGTATGACAATATTCATGTGTCTTCCTGACGGGAGACAAAAGCTCAAAAACGTGAATTGGTACATGTAACATGTAGGAACATGTAAGAAGTTTGCAATTAACCAACATTAAAAGAGAACTGGTTGTTATGAAAGTTAGACGGTGCTGTAACACACACCTCTGACCACTCTGACACCTCCCACTGGGGTCCGCAGCTTTGTCCGTGGCACACCTTCCTATTAGCTGGTTTGTGGAGATCATGTGACACACAGAGTGAATCGTAGACAGAGGAGTCGAACCCAGGAGACAGCATCTTCCAGCAACGCACGATACGATACTGCACGCCCTCACCACACGTCCGAGAGCATGCGCTCCAACCACTCGTCTCCCATCTGAGAACAAAGACACCGTGGAGTAGTTATCACAGGTACGTAAAACATCTCCACACATAACGTAACGAATCGTTCTCCTGGATTTGTGCTGGAATTCTGTTTAATTCCCTGGTGGGGCATCCATCCACGGTGGTGACCCCGTCTGATGCATTATGTAGATGGCTTTAGGTGTAACCAAAACTATGGCAGTAAATCAAAGCTATCACCAAATATTCACTCTTACAGTCCTGGAGTCATTTCCAAGGTTTCTTTTGCTTTGTCCGTCAAAAACATTCAAATATATGAATATGATAACATTTGTAATTAAAATATTTATAATATAGACAGTAAAACATGAGGTCTGACAAATCAGCTCCAGATTATTTAGAATACAAAGGAATCCATAGACATTTAGCAGCCCATGCAGTTTTTAACAGTTTATTGATTGATTTATTTTACAAAAATCGCACGTTTGGTTCCTCCCAGTGTGTACTCCAAGTCTCCAGGTGCTAAAAGTAGCATCTGACTTCAGAGTATGTCAGCATCATCTGAAATCAGGCATAGTGTTAGTTCAGCCGTGACATGGAGATCCATCCCTGCAGATCTTAGACTCAGCCAGCATCAGTACTGTTCACCTGGGAAACGTGTGCTACTATCAAAGCTGCTTCTAACCCTGCTCCACCTCAGAGGTCCTGACTGAACATCATTGATTTCTCCAGTTAACCAGCATTTCCATTCACACATAAAACTGTGTTAAACGTGGTGTGGATTTTACAGTGAGTGTGAGGTGAAACAGTACCGTGGAGGACATTGCTTTCCAATGCAGAACTCTTGTGTGGGCTCCGGTCGGGTCAGAGAGTCACAATAACGGTCGTCAACTTCAGTGCCATCATACCGGACGCACAGGGCATATGTGCTGGTGATACCTGGGAACAAGGTACATGGACTGGTTCTCAGAACTTCTCTCCTCTGAGAATTATACAACTTGCCTCGTGCACCCATTCATTTATACTTTTTTCTATGGTTCTTCTGTGTAAGTGCTAATTATCTAACATTCACCCACATTCATGCAAGACCCTGCTCCACCTGCTGAGCTACAGCCACCCCACCACACAGTGCTCACAGAGATGAACATCCTCCTGGTCGCACTGACGAGACCAGAAAGTATTTTTGCACTTCTTGGATTCTTTGGAATAAAATTATTCTCCAAGGACAGTTTAGTCTTATTCATATCTTATATCCTATTCGGTTTTATTTACACAGCACCAAATCACAACAACAGTCGCCTCAAGGCGCTTTATATTGTAAGGTAGACCCTAAAATAATACATACAGAGAGAAACCCAGCAATCATATGACCCCCTATGAGCAAGCACTTTGGCGACAGTGGAAAGGAAAAACTCCCTTTTAACAGGAAGAAACCTCCAACAAGTAAGCCTGCAGTGTGAGAGCGAAGTGCTCTAATAGGGTGATATGGTACTACAAGGTCATTAAGATAAGATGGGGCCTGATTATTTAAGACCTTGTATGTGAGGAGCAGGATTTTGAATTCTGGATTTAACAGGAAGCCAATGATGGGAAGCCAATACAGGAGAAATCTGCTCTCTCTTTCTAGTCCCTGTCAGGACTCTTGCTGCAGCATTTTGGATCAGCTGAAGGCTTTTCAGCGAGTTTTTAGGACATCCTGATAATAATGAATTACAGTAGTCCAGCCTGGAAGTAATAAATGCATGAACTAGTTTTTCAGCATCACTCTGAGACAGGATATTTCTAATTTTAGAGATGTTGCGCAAATGGAAGAAAGCAGTCTTACATATTTGTTTAATATGTGCATTGAAGGACATGTCCTGGTCAAAAATGACTCCAAGGTTCCTCACAGCATTACTGGAGGCCAAGGTAATGCCATCCAGAGTAAGAATCTGCTTAGATACCATATTTCTAAGACTTTCAGGGCCGAGTACAATAACCTCAGTTTGATCTGAATTAAGAAGCAGAAAGTTAGCGGCCATCCAGGTCTTTATGTCTTTAAGACATTCCTGCAGTTTAACTAATTGGTTTGTGTTATTCATGTCCAGATGGCTTTCAGAGCCATTTTTAGATTGCTCTGGTAGTTCTGTGCTGCTCTCCTGCTCTGTGCATTGTATGATTTCACCACAAACTGCAACACTACAAAAAGCAAACATCAGCTCTTCTTTCAAGCTCACCTACATGTAAACAGGTCGATCACGTTTATGAAGGCTGCGTCTCAGTTTGCAGCAGTCTCCCAGCACAAAGCCAGAGCATCACTGTGAGCCAATTTTAACATCACATTGTACTCACCATCCTGAGTGGAGCTGTGACTGACACGATTATGCGGCAACACTGAAAATGCAGGTGTTTTGACCCCCCGTTAGGAAGATGACGAAGTGTTAAACACAATGAAACTTTTCCACTGCAACTGTTGTTGACAAATACACTTCTTCAGTATGGATTATTAAACAAGGAGTGTTAGTCAAAATTACATTTTTAGTTACAAAGTACAGGGTGGGCCATTTATATGGATACACCGTAATAACATGGGAATGGTTGGTGATATTAAAGTCCTGTTTGTGGCACATTAGTATATGTGAGGGGGCAAACTCCTCAAGATGGGTGGTGACCATGGTGGCCATTTAGAAGTCGGCCATCTTGGATACAACTTTTGTTTTTTCAATAGGAAGAGGGTCATGTGACACATCAAACTTATTGGTAATGTCACAAGAGAAACAATGGTGTGCTTGGTTTCAACGTAACTTTATTCTTTCATGAGTTATTTGCAAGTTTCTGACCACTTATAACATGTGTTCAATGTGCTGCCCATTGTGTTGGATTGTCAATGCAACCCTCTTCTCCCACTCTTCACACACTGATAGCAACACCGCAGGAGAAATGCCAGCACAGGCATCCAGTATCCATAGTTTCAGGTGCTGCACATCTCGTATCTTCACACCATAGACAATTGCCTTCAGATGACCCCAAAGATAAAAGTCTAAGGGGGTCAGATCGGGAGACCTTGGGGGCCATTCAACTGGCCCACGACGACCAATCCACTTCCCAGGAAACTGTTCATCTAGGAATGCTCGGACCTGGCACCCATAATGTGGTGGTGCACCATCCTGCTGGAAAAACTCAGGGAATGTGCCAGCTTCAGTGCATAAAGAGGGAAACACATCATCATGTAGCAATTTCAAATATCCAGTGGCCTTGAGGTTTCCATTGATGAAGAATGGACCCACTATCATTGTACCCCATATACCACACCAAACCATCACTTTTGTTGGTCCAACAGTCTTGGAGGGATCCATCCAATGTGGGTTAGTGTCAGACCAATAGCGGTGGTTTTGTTTGTTAACTTCACCATTCACATAAAAGTTTGCCTCATCACTGAACAAAATCTTCTGCGTGAACTAAGGGTCCTGTTCCAGTTTTTGTTCTGCCCATTCTGCAAATTCTGTGCGCCGATCTGGGTCATCCTCGTTGAGATGCTGCAGTAGCTGGAGTTTGTAAGGGTGCCATTTGTGAGTAGCTAATATCCGCCGAAGGGATGTTTGACTAATGCCACTCTCCAGTGACATGTGGCGAGTGCTACGCTGTGGGCTCTTGCTGAATGAAGCTAGGACAGCCACTGATGTTTCTTCATTAGTGACAGTTTTCTTGCGTCCACATTTTGGCAAATCCAACACTGAACCAGTTTCACGAAACTTAGCAAGCAGTTTGCTAACTGTAGCATGGGAGATGGGTGGTCTCGTAGGGTGTCTTGCATTGAAATCTGCTGCAATGACCCGGTTACTGCGTTCACCAGATATCAACACGATTTCGATCCGCTCCTCACATGTTAACCTCTTCGACATGTCAATGGCTGTGAACCAAGAGAAACTTGTAAATAACTCATGAAAGAATAAAGTTACGTTGAAACCAAGCACACCATTGTTTTTCTTGTGACATTACCAATAAGTTTGATGTGTCACATGGCCCTCTTCCTATTGAAAAAACAAAAGTTGTATCCAAGATGGCCGACTTCTAAATGGCCACCATGGTCACCACCCATTTTGAGGAGTTTGCCCCCTCACATATACTAATGTGCCACAAATAGGACTTTAATATCACCAACCATTCCCATGTTATTACGGTGTATCCATATAAATGGCCCACCCTGTAAATCTACAACATAACACAGTTTGTCCAGTGTCAGAGCAGTACTGTAACATCACATCAACAAGTCTAGAACTTACATCAGGAGTTCATTTCAGCAGCTTCTCAGGGATTGCGAGTACACTATGATCACCTCCAGTGAAATGTAGAACAATCATTTTTACACTGTGCTTGAATCTGTCCTGACTTCCAGCAGCAGCCAATCACACAAATATCTGGTTTGGCTCTAACAGTATCAGGTGACAGCTTTGTGTTTACCTGTTGTACAGGTGGAACTGCATGGAGCATAAGCAGACACCTTCCAGCTATACATGTCTCCCAGACTAATATGTGGCTCCACATCAAAGTTGTTGCTAGAAGGAAGCAGAGACACAGAGTCACAATGACTTCACTAAACCTGAGGATCACATGTAAGATAAGATAAGATAAGATGGCCTTTATTAGTCCCACAGGTGGGAAATTTGTTTTGTTACAGCAAAAGTGCAAAGTTATGTAGCAAAAAAAGCCCAGACCAGTCTGCACACATCTAAACCAGTGTGGTGATGAGATGAAGGACTGTATGTGAAGCAGCTCTTATTATGATTAGAGTACAAATGCAAATTAGTAAGCTCTGAGGATCATTATATGCTTCATCGTACCTCTCCGTGTTGGCTGCCTGGACCTCTGACACCGGCTGCAGCTCTACCAGGATGGCGGTGTGAGGACCACTGACTGTTTCCGAGGCCACAGAGTCCATGACTGTGACAATGTCCCTGTGCATTTGTGAGCTTGTGTCTGTGTCTGCAGCAGCAACTGACCGCTGCTCAGTTGGTGTGTGTGTGGCTGAGTGTGTGTTTGACTGCGTTTCCTCCAGCAGCAGGTACGGAGCATCTTCTGCTGCAGGATGAACCCTCTGATCACCTGTGAATGGGCAACAAATGAATGCAAGGTTATGCAACTGTTGTTTGTGTGTTTACATTAACCCAAGAAATACTTGAGAGAGATTGTTAAAATTTGTAAAATAAAAATAAAAATAAAATAAAATTGTTAAAAGTCTTGCCCAAGGATATTTGGCAAGCAGACTGGAGGAGCCAGGGATCAAACCACCAACCTTCCGGTGAGTAGGTCACCCGCTCTACCAGGTGTAGCTAAGTGAACAACTGTGTTGTTTTACGCAACGTCCCAACTTCACTGGAACTGTGGTTGTAGTATATTGGCCCAACACTCATGTGTAAGTCCAATGAGCTTTTGTGTGACCACAGTTCTCTTTGAAGTTTAAGCAGCGGCCTCAGGAGAAGTTCTCCAGGTTCCTTTATTGGCAGTAGAAGCACATCTGTTCGGGATCATTGTCTGAAAAATGAAGCTGCTACCAATCACACACTAGTATTGCACAGCTGATCAACATCGGACTGTATTATTCTGCGTTCACACCCTGAATTGTCTGAAGTATTCACTCACCCATCCAGCTGTTCCAGTCCAGGCCCAGCAGTATTTGGACTCAGGCACCTGGGCATGCACATGCTTTTACACACATTTGTGAAAGAATGGGTCGCTCAGGGAATTCCAGTGTGGTAACATGATAGGATCCCACCCACGCACTAAGTCCAGTAGGAAATATTCTACAGTCCCCTGTTAGAACTCTATGATAACAACGTGGAAGTGCTTGGGAACAACAGCAACTTAGCCACAAAGTGGTAGGCTAATCATAGAGCAGGGGTCAGCATATTTTTTATTATTTATTAGTCCTTTATTTATCCAGGTAAAAAATCTCATTGAGATTAAAAATCTCATTTCCAAGACAGACCTGGCATCATCAACAAAAGTCAAAAATACATGTATCACATAAGAACATAACATGTGCATGCCCAGGTGCCAGAGACAAGGCCTTCAGAGCTGGGGATGAAATAGGCCTGAGAACAGCGAGAGCCAACCTGTCCCGTGGCATCAGGAAAGCGAAACAGGACTACACACACAAGATAACCTCCCACTTCAATGATAGCAAGGACGCACGAAGCCTATGGCAAGGCATCCAGGCTATTACAGACTACAAGCCTGCAGCGCGTAGCTGTGAGAGCGACACCACTCTGCTCAACAACCTGAACAGCTTCTTTGCACGATTTGGAGCACAGAACAACACACGCCCACAGAAAACACCACCACCTCCACACGACCAGCCTCTGTGCCTGTCTGCTGCCAGCGTGAAGAGGACACTCATCACCATCAACGCCCGGAAAGCAGCGGGTCCAGATAACATCCCTGGTAGTGTGCTGAAAGACTGCGCAGAGGAGCTGAAGGATGTCTACACAGACATCTTTAACATCTCCCTGAGGCAAGCCACTGTCCCATCATGCTTCAAGACTGCCACCATCATACCTGTGCCAAAGAAACCATCCCCAGCCTGTTTCAACGACTACCGCCCCGTGGCACTGACACCCATTATTATGAAGTGCTTCGAACGACTAGTCATGTCACACATCAAATCCACCCTGCCTCCCACCCTGGACCCATACCAGTTCGCATACAGAGCGAAACGATCCACAGAAGATGCAATCTGCTCTGCCCTCCACCCAGCCCTAACTCACCTGGACAAGAAAGACTCATATGTGAGAATGCTATTCATAGACTTCAGCTCAGCATTCAACACCATAATACCACAACAACTCATCTGTAAACTGGACAGACTGGGCCTCAGCACCTCCCTCTGCAACTGGCTGCTGGATTTCCTCAGCCAGAGGCCTCAAGCGGTGCGTGTGGGCAACAAGGTCTCAAACAGCATCACCCTGAGCACGGGGGCTCCACAAGGCTGTGTACTCAGTCCTCTGCTCTTCACCCTGCTGACACATGACTGCACAACAACCTACAGCTCTAACCACCTTGTGAAGTTTGCGGACGACACAACGCTGGTGGGGCTCATCACCAAGGGCGATGAGACCCACTACAGGAAAGAGGTTGAGCTCCTGACCACGTGGTGCAGAGACAACAACCTCCTGCTAAATGTTAGCAAGACCAAGGAGGTTATTGTCAACTTCCAGAGAGGCCACACCTGTCACCCCCCATTGACCATTGACGGCGCTGCGGTGGAGAGGGTGAGCAGCACCAAGTTCCTGGGGGTGCACATCAGTGAGGACCTCTCCTGGACCACCAACACAGCATCACTGGCCAAGAAAGCACAACAGCGCCTCTACTTCCTGCGCAAAC
Organism: Oreochromis niloticus; assembly: GCF_001858045.2. Taxonomy (NCBI): domain Eukaryota; kingdom Metazoa; phylum Chordata; class Actinopteri; order Cichliformes; family Cichlidae; genus Oreochromis; species Oreochromis niloticus. Next base: position 4,932,108 of record NC_031982.2, on the reverse strand, counting down.
TCAAGCGGGCAAGTGCTCCACCACCCATCCTGACCACATTCTACAGAGGAACCATTGAAAGCATCCTTTCCAGCTGCATCACTGTGTGGGGCGGTAGCTGCACTGACTATAACAGAAAAGCTCTACAGCGCATTGTGAGAACAGCTGAGAGGATAGTTGGTGTACCACTCCCCTCCCTGCAAGACATCTACACCACCCGCCTTACCCGCAAAGCCATCACAATTGTCAACGATGCAACCCACCCCGCGCACTGTCTGTTCAGCCTCCTGCCCTCCGGAAAAAGATACAGAAGCCTCCGCTCCCGCACTACCAGGCTCACCAACAGCTTCATCCACCAGGCTGTGAGACTGCTGAACTCTCTCCCCTCCCAGCTCCCAGCCAGCAGAACCACCAGACTGGCAGGAGTGTAGGAAGACAGACTGGACCCCCCCCCACCACCACACACACACACACACACACACACACACACACACTCCACAACAAGGAAACACTCTCCACATTCCTGACTGGAAACGACTACCTCTGCATTACAATTGCACACACCTGCTGCTATACATTTTTAGTATTTTTAGTATTTTCTTTAGCACTATTTATATTATTTATATTACTATTACTGCTGCTACAGTCTTATGCTGCATTAAAACAAAAACACTTACCAACCACAACCTGGGACTACGTCAAGTAGACTAGTACACTACTTTCCAGGGCGCACTGTGGAACACTTTATTATATGTTATGTGTAGGTCGTGTCTTGTTATATCCTGTATGTTACCTAAATGTTGTGCATCTGCACTTTATTGTTGTCTATGTCTACGCATGGGACAGTGTGAAACATAATTTCAATTCCTTTGTATGGCAAGTACATCTGAAGAAATTGACAAATAAAACTGACTTTGACTTTGACTTTGAACATTTAAAAAAAATACAATATCCCATACAAACATGTGAAAAATATACAATAACAGATCATTAAGAGTGACATTAAAAACAATCACACTGAGTAAACAGTGTTGTTCTCTCGTTCCTTTAAGATGGACTTAAACTCCCCCAAGGTAACCAGTTCTGATAATTTCAGTTCCTTCTGCAGATTATTCCAGGAAGCAGGGGCAGCGTATTTAAAAGCCTTTTTCGCTCGATATAACACGATGTCAGCAAATTTTTCTGCACAAGATAAGTAAATATAGTTTTTTTTCCCCGAGCGCAGAGCTGCTGGAGCTTGTTTCCCTACAGAGCACTTTATAGGCGAACCCACTTTATCAGCGGCTGATGTCCAATCACCGGCACACAGCTTTGAAATCTCACCTGAGTTTTAGCTCTCAGTGATTAAACACTGGAGATTAAACTGACTTTTAAAATGTTTTTATACAAAGAGGAAAGAGAAGGCGCATTTCCACCGAGAGGAGCAGAGTTTGCAGCATGTTCATCATGAAGACTGTAACCTGTACAGAAATATTACATCATCAGTTTTTTAATAGTTATTCAACTGTATTCTAAGCACCAGCTGTCTGTTAGAATTTTTAGAGTTTACTTAACTAAAAATAAACGAGGTTAACATATAATTTGTGTGATTTTTTTTTCTTCGGTTTTTTGTTTCGGTCATGTTATGTTTAACTGTCAAAGGCTTGTTAGAAACTATGTAACACATCACGCAGACTTCTGGATGTTAGAAGAAAACTAATACTAATACTGAGACTAAAGGCAGGAAGGTGTCCTTTAAAACTAAAAAAGTTAATAGGACCCCCCTACTTATATCATAGTTTATGATATAGCACGTGTATTTCAGTAATAGCCTACTTATCTCAGTGTAGTGGTGAACAGTCACACAGCTCAGTGGGCGTTATCTGTGATACTCCTTAACTATAATTTATCCCAGTTAAATTCAGTTAACCATTCAGACAGTTCTTTTGCAACGACAAACATAAACACTCATGTCGCCGGTAGGTTTCCGCAGTGCCAGCTGTTTAAATTACAGCTGCTATGCAGTAACCATGGTAACCACGGACTCTAAGCGGCTGGATCAACGCAGGTTAGACAACAATTTTACATATATGATCTTAAAACAGGACACAGCCACTATACGTCCTGGCCTCATATCATATGTGTACGTAGACTGAGTCTAAGTTTGACGTTTGTTTTTTTATATCTAATCTTCGCTCTCAAACATTTAAACAGCAGCGAGTCTGTAGCTGAGGGAATACAAACTCAAATTGTCGGAACAGGTTTGATTGTTTCTTGCGTGTATTAATTTGGTGATTTATTAAATGTATAAATGTTATTCTAATCTGCTGCTGAGTGTCTTTCGCTGATGAAAATGCAGATAACACAGATCACGAACACCTGTTCAACCAATCACTTTCATTCCACTTTGATCTGCGACAATCTGACGCGTTCATCTCTGTTACAGTGTTGCGTTAGACTGCTATATTTTTGTGTTCTTTATATTGTAGATTTTCACGTCTCTGGAATAGTTGGCAGTAATAAGGATGATTTTTTTGTAAAATCAGATATGACCCGTGAATTATTCATAGATGACCGTTAGATTAGTTTGATGCTGCCGACATTTTCAGCTGTGAAACTCTGGGTTAACTCAGAGAGCTGAAGATATCGTGGATATGCTGACCTCGCTCCGTGGTGTACAGGGCCGTTTACCCTCATGATTAATATTCACAATAAAAATATTAGCCGAACATCATGAAGTCTGTATGTGTTTCATGGACGATTTGATATCCTCGTGTTGGTGTTGTTCCCTCGTCATCATAAATAATGTTGTTCCAGGCTCAACATTGCAAGTGATGAATCACCTTCTCCTGACGTCATCCGCGACCTCGAAAAAAAACAAACGCCTTGAAAAAATCTACTTCGCTTGCTAGAAGAGAAACCGACTCTGTAAGGACAATATGTATAATGCTTACCATTTATTACAGCAAAGTATCCTGAAATGCAAAGAATTCAAGTTCCTGGATTGGCGGACAGAAGCGGTTTCTCTTCTCGCAAGTGAAGTAGATTTTTTTTAAGGCGGTATTTTTCAAAGGCACAAAAGGGGGACGTCACAACAATGTGATTGGTCACTTGCAATGTTGAACCTGGAACAACATTTATTATGATGATGTGGGAACAACACCGACACGAGGATATCAGATCATCCGTGTTTCATATAGTGACGAACAACCTTTGTACAGTTAAACCTAGCAGTTACTACATGACAGAAACACCAACGTTATTTCTTTTATGCGTTTATACCCAGGTCACGCTGATTATTGAACAAAAACCCAAAGATCAGATGTTAATTGGATTTATTTGCTCTCTCTCCTCTTTAAACATGTTTTTAATGTTAGTTGTAATTCAGAATTGGCGACTGGAACAGGTATGGACACATACGAACATCAGGAAATAAAAACCCGATAAATATAACCTCAGTAAATGAAGTCAGTGTACTGCGGGGGTTATGGCAGCTGAGTACCGGGACCTGCATTTTGTCGGCGGTAATAACAGCTCAATTGCTTCCGAGGCGAGTGGGTCTATCCCACGCTTTGCCGTGAGACTGGGCTGGGCAGACATCTCCGAAATCATCAAAGCACTTTTGCAAAGAGGCTCCATCTTGACAAACCGACCAGATATCTGAAGATTAAACTACTACATTCTCGGCTAAAAAAATATTAAAACGGTATTTGGTGACACACAAACAGGGTTTTTCAAAGGTCAGTTCTGTTAGGTTTCAACATGCCGGTTGTTGTGTGCTAAAAACAATGGCCACCAGGCTAAAGCAATGGTTTTGACTCTATCAGCGTTAACCTCGCCCCCTGAGTTCAATGGGTGAGGTTGACAGATAAAATAAATTCATGGTGAGACCTGAAGGAGTCAACTGTGCCAAAATGAATTAATTAAATACACCATGAAATAATTATTTAAATGTGGCAATAATTAATTAAAATGTGAAATAATTAATTAAATGTGTCAATAATTAATTAATTAAATGTGTCAAAAATATTTATTTAATTAATTATTTCCCATTTTAATTAATTATTTCCAATTGTAATTAATTATTGCCACATTTAATTAATTATTTCATGGTGTATTTAATTAATTCATTATGGCAGTCCTGGCGTTCCAAAATGCTGAGGAATATCGTGCACGGGGGTCGCCAGCTTTCTTTACAGACATCCAACCTTCATGTGGCCTCCAGTTTGGCTCAAGAACAGTCTGTAGACAGATTCCTGAAATGGGTTTCCATGCCGGAGCAGCTGCACCCAGCCTTACATCACCGATGGCAAACCGTTGGATGTAGTGTTGTAAAGCATGCCAACACCTGACTCTAGAGCAGTGGACACGTGTTCTCCAGAATGACAAAGTATGCTTCTTCGCCTGGCAATCGGACAGATGAATCTGGGTTTTGGTTGCCAAAAAAAAGGGGGGATTGTGTGTGGGTGTGGGTGTGGGTGTCATCCCCTTTGTTCCTGCGTATCAATATCCTACCTCACAAATGCACTTTGGGAATAATGGTCAAAAGTTCCAGTAAACACAGTTTGAACCTTGCAGAAAGCCTTCCAAGAAAAGCTGTTATAGCTGCAAAGGGTGGGCAAATACCATGAAACCCTATGGACTGACAATGAGATGTTACTCAAGTTCATATGTGTGTGAAGACAGATGAAGAAACACTTTGGCAATATTGTGCAATGCCAACATCTGTGCCAAGATCCAGTGGCTGCAGTGGATGGAGCCCCAAACTGTGTTTTTACAGATGGCTGTAGACACCGTGGGGCCTCTCTCCTCACCTGCTGTCTATATATTAATGACAATTTAAAACTGCCAGTAACAATTTGCCTAAAGACACAACTTGCCAAGTTTTCGGTCATGTGGAAACACATCCTGGGATTATCCCTCGAGAAAGGTGGCTTTTTATGCTTTAACGATGAATAATTCAGAGTTATGTGGTCTAAAAAACAAACAACATTCTTTTGACATTCCTTCGGGTACAGGAACTAGACTGAAAATGAGTGAAACAGAAGCTAAAGTCCAAAGAAAAATCCCAAAAACCCTTCAGAAAACCTGGAAAATCACTTTACAAATTTTTAAAAAGTCTGGAAGCAAAATATTACAAAAAACATAAATTTGCACTTAAAGCACCTCATGGTCATTACACCATTAGGATCTGCTTTCTCCTCACAGCTCGGAGGAGGCTGGTGGAAGTTGCATTTCACTGGAGGCTGATAGAGCCATTGCACAGTCACAGTATGAATTTAAAACAAAAAAAAAAAAGAATGCTCGGACACTGCTACCATGATAGACAGGTTTTTTTGACAGGGCTCCCACACAAACGCAAAGCAGAGGTTGAAGCATCGCCAAATTGGGGTGGCTGTACCTCAGGCGGTAGAGCAGGTCATCCACTGATTGGAAGGTTGGTGGTTCGATTCCTGGCTTCCCCGTAGTCTGCAAGATACTAACCCCATGTTGCTCTCCGATGCATCAATCGGAGTGTGAATGTGTATGAATGTTAGATAGGCACTAACAGCTTGGAAAAAGTGCTTAGTTGTATAAAGCACTTTGAGTGCTCAGATAGAGTAGAAAAGCGCTATATAAGAACCAGTCCATTTACCAAATATGCTTCCAAGCCAAAGACTAGAACATATGATGAAGCATATCTTGCACCTGCACAACAGCTGTCGTTCCAAGGCAGGTCTCCCCTAGGGCTGGGCCATATTATACCGTTCACGGTAATACCGGTATAATGTTAGGCAACAATAAGAAAATGAAATATCGCGATAGAATATGGGTAATACGCGGTGCCTTTGTTTTCATACGCACATGGCCGAAAAAGCACGGCGGCAACGGAGAATAAGAAGGGGGAAACCGGATCGTTGAGTGAAACGGATGAACCAGAATTGGTTTGTAAAAATGGTGCAACTTCAGTGATGTGGAACTGGTTTGGCGTTTGTCCGTCAAATACACAACAAAGCACATTTTTTTTGTAGAACATGCAAGCGGGCCGTCGTCATTGCCGTATTTGTCGGACTAAGGCGCTCATAAATCTGGGACTAATCTGGGTCCAAAACTTCATCCGCTTCAGGTCCCAAAGTCAAACGAACACTGCAGCATCACTGAGAGCTAAAAACTGTCTATATTCTTTCATCTTTAATAAAACGATCAGCATTGCTGCTTTACCAGGTGTAACTATGAAGTTTAACACCCAGGCATCCATGAAAAGAGAATTTATTACATTTAACGGAGTTAGAAGTTAGCAGGAAGTTAGCGGAAGTTAGCTTGCTAGTTACCTAAGCATGATATAGCATATTCTGACTGAGAGATTTCTGAAAAATTCAAACATACAGCTCTGCTATCACTTCCAACATAAATGAAGACAGAAAACTAAACAGCAGTGAGGTTTGTAGGGTTACTGAAGTTGGGCTAGCTGGTATATAATGATGTGCTACGTGATCGCTAGCGACACAGCTATGTTAGCGTAACATAAACAGTGAAGCTGGAGGAATCAACGCTAACTTTTTTCCACTCGATAAAAGTTAACGTGAGGGTTCCTGATGGTTAGGAACAAATGCAATCGCATGGCAGGATGCTGTAAACGGACCAAACTTCAGTCAGGAGAACAACTGAGATAATCCATCCACAATACGAGGTTAGTCATTAATATACTCCAACAACATGGGAATAGAGCAGCTGTGATAGAATACAGCATTAATGAATCAATGGTACAGAAGTGGAGGAAGCAAGAAGAATGAGTTGAATAAAGTTTGATTTATCTGACTGCTTTGTTTCGCTTAATGTGCCTTATAATCCCGTGCACCTTATGGTCCGAAAAATACGTGTTTGACTTTTTTATTTGGCACACTGCAGTTTAATGTTGCAAAGCACCTCTTTTTAACTTCAGTGGATATTATACATGGTTATGCTCAGGATATATCAGCCGATTTCTACTGGAAATGCCTTTTGGTTAAACTTTCAGCAAGGAATTTGCATTTGAACTGTAAAATTTTTATATAGCTTTAATGCACATAAAAAACAGCTGCTTGTTTAAGTGAAAATAAATGGATGGGTTTTTTTGCGCTAGTAAAGTTGTGGAGTTGTATTTTGTCTCGCATCAATTATATCGTCAGTTATATCGTTATCGCAAATTTTCAAATATATATCATGATAAATATTTTTGGCCATATTGCCTTGCTCTAGTCTCCCCAACAGGATTACTTTCCCTGCGTCGGGAGCACACGCTGGGCTCTCCAAATCACAGACAAACAGTATCACACATTCTTGATTTTTAGTTCACAAACACTTCTTATAACAACTAACTACTCCTGAAACTTTTGAGGTTTTAGCTCTTTATACGGTAAAGTTACAGGAGGATAACAATAATTATCAGGCAAGATGTCCTTCGTTTGTTCAAATAATCCCGTCTGATACCATGTGACAACAATAAATATATAATTTTCTGTTGTAACCCTCAAACTGAATGGTAATGTAACAACACTCATTTTTCACTTTTTCACAAAACTAAAACATCACTACTTCCACGTCTAATGTCTGTAATGGAGGCGGAATAACTGGATCTTCGCTCCGTGCCCAGCGAATGCTCGCCACGCAGGGGGAACACATTTTGTCGGTGATACCGAGCTTGGTACAACACTGATCCTGCCACAGTTTGTTCCCCCCGGTTCAAATCACAGCCAAAAATATCCCACAGCTGTTTATGTTTTTAAACCCATTCTGCACAAAGAGGCATTTTTTGAAAAATGTATTGAGAGCAGTGTTGAATATTATTACACAGGAAAAACCTAAAACACAACAACAGAAAAAACTATACGTAAAATAATTAAAGATGATTGCTTTTCTGTTTTTTAAAAGAGGTAGTGGTTTATTTAATTGCAACCTGTAACCTTTTATTTGTTTAACCCTTTAAAACCGGTCGGAGCGGGCACGCTCCGTTTTGCGTAACTATTTTTAAATCCCTGTAGAACTGCAACCACGTAAGCTAGAGCAATAATTTTTTTTACATATGAAACCGGAGGTGTACTTACATCTTATGCCATCAGCTTGTCCTAGGTCACGGTTTTCTTCCACATATAGCTTTGCAAAAACTGCATAAAAAGCACTTCCAGCAACAAAAACATAATATTCCAGAAACACGTTTTGCCGATCCGATCAGCTGTTCATAACACTTCCTACGTTGGAATAGACGTCAGCGCAAACTTTCGCATGTCCGCCATTACCTGCCCGAAACCGGAAGTGACGTCATTTTCGTGTAAATGTAGTTTTTTTTTTTTACTATCAGGGCCTCAGAGCCTATACTGGTGTTTTTAAAAGTTATCTTTGACTTTATGACTTTCTGTGTCGTTTTTGGGATGCTTAGAACTCGAATTGCACTGCTGGAAATAGTTTATTTTGATGCATGTGCTGCTTTTTTGCAAATTTGCACCATAATATTTATTTTCGTTTTTCCTGCAGTATATAAAAATTGGTGTATTTCAAAAGTAAAACTATGAAGACACTTCAAATAAATTTCCTGTGGTGGGAAACTAGTTTGTGCAACTTTTTTGTATTTACAGTTTTGAGGGATAAGCCTCTTAAATTTCTCTAACTAGAAATATATGTTAAAAAAACAAAAACGATTTTCAATTTTTTTGTAGTTTATTGCACTTTTTTGCAATTTATGTAATTACTATCCACTTAATGTATACATATTATTAAAATTTGGGCTATAATGGTTGTATTGATGTATAGCAACTTGAAATGCTCCCAAAATTGGCACTACAGCATGTAAAAATATAATATAAGCTCTGGCGGACTTGGTTCTATGGTAGGTCTTAAAGGGTTAATTGTTTACAGAAGCTTTGAGGTGTGGAATAAACTGCAGTGGAGTTTATGGGTGTGTGTGTGTGTGTGTGTGTGTGTGTGTGTGTGTGGGGGGTTCTTGTAAGACAAAGGTGGGCTAGCAAAAAAAGTTTGGGAACCACTGCCCCTACTGTAAAATTACAAGGAAGATGTCTGAAGAAAACATTTGGGAAAAGACTGGATTTGTCTTTTCTACCTGGGAATGTGAGCATTAGCATGTTGTCATCTTCAGTCGATTGCTCATTAACTGATTTGGAAGAGCTTTCTTAATTACCAGAGAAAAGAAAGACAGTGACAGAAATCATGTGGTTAGAAAACTCCAATCACACAGAAGATTAAATGATCACTAAAGCTGTTATTGTCTCCTGATTAAACCTCTGGCACGACTCAGTCAGTCGAACATCTTTTATAATACAAGTATGATGAATAAAAGATTTCACTTACTGTAGCCAGATGGTGCTGGAGGTCCCTGTTCCTCCACATCATTGTGACTAAACACACGAGTGATGACATCAGCTGGTCTGTAGACCATAATGTCCACTGGTGCTGGTGGTGGGCTGGCGGTCTGGATCTCCCATACCACTTCCTCCTCCTCCTCTTCTTCTTCCTGCAGCTGGACATCTGGGTGGTCATGAACATCGTGATGGACAGATGCTGACCCTCTGCTGTGGTTCATTGAGATACTCCGATCCCCTCTGACATCCACGTTTACGTCATTATAGGTGAAGTTAAGATTGGAGTGGTGTGAAGCGGCGGTGGCTCGAGATTTGAGTGGGATGGTATACTCGTAGGTGATGTGGGGGAGTTTCCCATTCAAGTTGTAGTACTGAAACGACATGCAGCCTTGTTACAGTCAAACTAATAAACACAAACACATATGTGTGTGTGTGTGTGTTCCTGTACTACCATAACATTAAGACCCTGCAGAGTGGGTCCCTGGGCAATGATGTACTCCAACCCATCAGACAACACGATGCTTGGACGTCGGTACTTGAACACTGTTCCTGCCACGTGGAAATTCTGAGGATTGTCAAACACCGTGTTCCCATTGAAGAAGAAATATCCTGCTTCATCTGACAAAGCTAGAAAGAAGGTAAAATGTCAGGTACTGGTACTGAACATGTACCAAAACAGGACAGTGTTCTCCTACACGCTGTCCCCGAGACAAGGGGCCAAATCTACAGCTAGTTGAAGCACTGAGCAAAGGTTGTGCTGGCGCAACAACAATAAACAGCACCACACTGGCACACAATATCACTCAGACTGTCTACTAGTTCATGCATTTATTACTTCCAGGCTGGACTACTGCAATTCATTATTATCAGGATGTCCTAAAAACTCCCTGAAAAGCCTTCAGCTAATCCAAAATGCTGCAGCAAGAGTCCTGACAGGGACTAGAAAGAGAGAGCAGATTTCTCCTGTTTTGGCTTCCCTTCATTGGCTTCCTGTTAAATCCAGAATTCAAAATCTTGCTCCTCACATACAAGGTCTTAAATAATCAGGCCCCATCTTATCTTAATGACCTTGTAGTACCATATCACCCTATTAGAGCACTTCGCTCTCGCTCTGCAGGCCTACTTGTTGTTCCTAGAGTATTTAAAAGTAGAATGGGAGGCAGAGCCTTCAGTTTTCAGGCCCCTCTTCTGTGGAACCAGCTTCCAGTTTGGATTCAGGAGACAGACACTATCTCTACTTTCAAGATTAGGCTTCAAATTTTCCTTTTTGCTAAAGCATATAGTTAGGGCTGGACCAGGTGACCCTGAATCCTCCCTTAGTTATGCTGCAATAGACGTAGGCTGCCGGGGGATTCCCATGATGCACTGAGTTTTTCCTTTCCAGTCACCTTTCTCACTCACTATGTGTTAATAGACCTCTCTGCATTGAATCATATCTGTTACTAATCTCTGTCTCTCTTCCACAGCATGTCTTTATCCTGTTTTCCTTCTTTCACCCCAACCGGTCGCAGCAGATGGCCCCGCCCCTCCCTGAGCCTGGTTCTGTCGGAGGTTTCTTCCTGTTAAAAGGGAGTTTGTCCTTCCCACTGTCACCAAAGTGCTTGCTCATAGGGGGTCATATGATTGTTGGGTTTTTCTCTGTATCTATTATTGAGCGATCTACTGTACAATATAAAGCGCCTTGAGGCGACTGTTGTTGTGATTTGGCGCTATATAAATAAAATTGAATTGAATTGAATTGAATTGAATTACATTCCCATCTAGGCCATGGTAGCCTAAGGGTTTGAGGAGATGGGACTTGTTTGTTAGTTCTTGAAGAGCGCTCATCTGAAACGCATGTTCATTTCTAAAAGCTGACGGGGCTCCCTGACCTCCCACATTTATCTCACCTCTACTTTCAAAGTGACAACTGTGCTCTACTGAGAGACGCTCACGAGACAACCGAGCACTATTTTATTATCAGGCGCTTAAAGATTCAAGTCACATATCTGTGGACTTCACTGCACACGGAGCAGTGAATTCATAATTCAAAGCATATATGAGACACATGGAAACAGGAAGTACTTGTGATTGGCTGTTGATGAGGAGATGCCATGTCCTGTGTGAGAAAACTCCGCCTACTCTGCAGTTATTACCAGATATGTTTTATTTCCATGCTGATGTCAGATTTAACTGACACAGTAAAGTTCCAGCTGGGATGTTGGTGATGAACACATGACAAACTGATGGGACGTCCCATCAGTTGGTAGGACTGAAGACGCCTTTCAGATGAGACGTGAATGACTTTAGGAACCTAAGAAAGTCCAGCTGGCTTCACATATTTGCATTTAAGACACATATAGGTGGTTCAGATCTGCAGGTTCTCCCTCAAATACCCCGAGACAGGAGGCAAATTCACAGAACCCAAAAAAGACGGTCCTGGTGTCAAACTGGACTTTTTTTTTAACTTAAAACAAGTGAAAATGTCTTAGCTGGAGACTAAAACTCTCATCGCCACTGAAATATGATGACATTTGCTTCCTGTGCAGGTTTGGGATCTGTAGTGAAATTACAAAATGAACAGCTGAGTGTTGGAAGCCATGCAAAATGCACCTCAGCGTTTTAAATCACACCTCACTGCAACACAGATTCATCATTTTCTAACACAGCAGTACCCAGAGTTCAGCTACTAATGCTGATCTCTTCCTTTAGAAAGTTACTTAGAAGTTGGATTAGTTAGCTTACTGTAATACACTAATCATATATATGCATATATTTAATGATATTGAACCATGATCCCTGATGATATTGACCTTAAAGAAGCTGTATGTTCTCACCCAGGATGTTCTCCGTCTTGTGTCTCTCTATGATCTGAATGTCTGAAGCTCCAGCTGGGATGTTGGTGATAAACACATAACCTGATGACAAATACAAAGTCGTCACTACACTGCAACACAATTGTGCGCTAAATGGAAAGAAAAACACTCCGAGAGTTTATCAGCAGGAACACATTTCTGTGAATACAAGGACTCAGTCTGGTGAGGACAGATCTCTGTGGGAGGCTAACCCATCTAAGTATGTTTTTAATACACTGGTACTGCATCACACGCTTCCCAGGTGGGATTACACGATGGGTCAAAGTCTGCCTCCAACATCTTTGAAACATGGCTGTAGACAGTTGGACTCCTGATTTGATCCAGTCAGTTTGGATTCATCACTCCATAAGACTTAGGTTGCCTGTGATTTCCAGTCCAGCTCTAATGTGGCATACTTCAGCCTGTTCTCCCTCTTTCTGTTCCTTAACAGTGGCTTCTTGACAGCCATCCTTCCATTCAGAGCACTTCTAATGAGGCTTCTGTGGAAGGTAAATGAATGTGCCGAAGGGTCAGATGCATTTCTCATGTCCTGTCAGGTCTTTGCTGGATATTTTCCTTATTACTTAAGGACATAACTGTCCATCTGCTGTAGAATTTCTTTCAGGTGCCCCACTTCTTTTGTCCTTAACTTGTCCTGTTTCTTCTGATGTTTTAAGAACGTACTTTACACCATGTTGCGATATGCCAAGTTTCATGTCAATATCTCTTTGGGAAGCCCTGCTGGTACAAAAACATGCCGTCAAACAGCATTTTACATTGGTCCAACCAAGTAAGAACAAACTGGTGTATTTGTTGCTAACAATCAATTGCCTACAGATGCAATTTAAAATGTCTTCTTTGCTAAGTTTTCTGTTATGTGTAGAAACAGAATGATGTCAGGATTAGGGATGGGTATTGATAAGATTTTAACGATTCTGATTCCATTTTCGATTCTGTTTAACAATTCGATTCTTTATCGATTCTCTTATCGATTCTTGTTTTTAAAAAAGGAGAACACTAAGGTCGATTAGCTTAGAACTGTTTTATATCTTCTCTTTCAACAAGATAGAAATTTAGGAGTAACATGGCCTTACAAACCCAACAGTGAGATCTTAAGAGATCCACAGCCTACGGCTCTTCAATGGGGTGTCACAGGGTCCCCGGGGGAAATTGTAAACGTAAAATAATAAAATAAATATTCTTCTGTAGCAATAACAAAGTATAACATAAATTATTCTGTAGCAATTACACAAGAATATCCAGTAATGTCCCTGCCTACAATTAAACACATTCACTTACCATCTGCTGTGGCAAATGGCTGCAAGGTTTTGACCACAAACTAGTCACTGCTCGGTGACATTCGGGCCTGAAAAGAGACGCTACCGGTAGACTGCAGCGACAACTGCCAGCGAGCGCCAGCCAGACTCTGTCTGTCTCTCTCATCACGGTCACCTAAATGCACAGTAATGGCAGGTTTTGTAATAAAGCAGATCGCGCTAACATAATATGCACTGTTAGTTGATTATTTACCTGCCGCATTAACGGGAGAGGACGTGCAAACGTTACCGCTGCTGCTGCTGGGTTAAGATTCACGAGTCCGGAGCGGAATTAAAGACATTCATTTAAGTTCATCGCGTGTTTTGTGAGCAAATGCTTTTGCATATTCGTAGTGTTTCCTCCCTTAATGAAATATCTACTTTGCAAGTATTGCAAGTTGCCCTGTTGTCATTGTTCTCGTAAAGTATAAACAAACTTTTGAGCGTTTGAGCTGCTTAGGCGCCGTGTTTCCTGCCAGGTACGCTCCGCAACGTGGTGACGTCATTCGGGGCGACTGGAATCGATAAGGGAATCGTTTGGAAAAATGGCAAACGATTCCAAGGAATTGAAACAGTGGGAACCGGTTCTCAACAAGAACCGGTTTTCGATACCCATCCCTAGTCAGGATCAATGTAAAGTTATTTAACTGACTGAAAAACATTCCCGTGTCCAAAAAAAACTCATAAATCCGAGAACATTAATGTTCAAGACCAATTAAAAAAAAAAAAAGTCCGGCTCCTTGCAGGCAAAATCAAAGCATTAAAAAAAAATGTATTGAAAAAGCTTCCCCGCTTTGATTCTGGTGTGGAGAGTTAAAACACAAAGATGTCCAGGGTCCTGTCTTTCCTTCTGACTTCAGCTGCATCTTATCTGGTAATTCTTTATGGATGTCAGCAAAGTGCTGGTGGGCGGCCTGCTGGTGGGCGGCCTAGTAAAGAACCAGCAGAAGGGGGTGAAGACATCATGGAGTCATCCACCCTGGTTTCAGGTTTCTATGACGACACGTTTGTAGGACACCGTGTAGTGAATTTCACTGAGGTGGTTGCAAAGGCAATGGTTTCCTTGAGCTGTCTGATGAGTGAAATAATCACTAAATGCTCGTCCTGTGTCAGTTAGACATGTATGTTGAATGTGGTTATCTGTGTGTGTGTTACCTAACTGTGTGAGTGCCTTCCTGTAGGATCCAGAGATCCGCTGGCATGATGTCCCGTTTCCTCCGCACACACCACATCTGTCTACAGTCTTACTGCTGTACAGCTCCCCATCACACCCCACAGGCTGGAACAGAGGAGCAGACATAATGCACATACATGTGACACTGTTTGTTCTTCAGAGACAACACTCATGCAGCTTTTTCTCACAACAACCAGAAACACCTGACTTCAGTTTTTACAACCAGGAAATATATTCTTCCAAGCCACCTGATTGGGTGAAGGTGTTCACATGTTTTGCTCTTTAAAGCACGCTTTTAAACACAGCTGAGTTCAACCACAAGTCAGAGTGGGGAGGAAAGGTGACGTGGAGCCCAACAGGGCGATCAGCTGCACCACATCTGGGTTTAAGAAGAAAGGTCATGAATGTCCGCTCCTTGAGCTCACCCCCTACTACAGCGATGGCAGAATATACAAAGAACTTCTTTATAGTGAAGTGAAACCATGTGTTAAAAGGTGAAGGATGTTCCCAGCATGCCTCAGTACTGACAGCAGCTGCATCCACCTCTGCACAGTTTAGCCTCCTCTAACAGATACTTGAACCACGTCACACAGCTCACATCATCTCAGACTGCCTGAGAAATCATGACGGTAAATTAAAAACATCATGCATGACGAGCACAATGAGTCTGACAGAGCAGCCGTGGGATGTAGTGGAACATCATGAAAATGCTGACCACAAAGCTGCAGCAACTGTGCCATCCTGCCTAAGTAGACGAAAAAGTCTGAGCACCTTGTTGAATGAACACCACGGTGTCCAACAAAGCAGCTAACGAGTGTATTTACTATGAAAATATTTCATCAAGATTACCTGACACATCCCCTCGATACACACTCCATGGTTTTTAGTATCCCGACAGGAGGTGCCATCGTGGGCAGGAACCAGCAGCTGTCGCTCGCCACTGATGGTGGTACACTGCAGGTCACATGGTCTGTTGGAGATGCTGATGTAATCGGCTACATGGGGAAGGACACATTTAAGAAAGCATTTCTTTAACAACATCAACAAATTGCACTGGCTACATCATGTCATCATTTCAGACAAATACACAATCCCCAGTGAGAAAAGAAAAACTCTTCACATGTTATATCTACTGTTGCATCGTCAAACGTAGATGATGAAAGTGAACTGACACATGAGACACAGACAAAGGCTGACCTGGGTACAGAGGTATCCACTGATAGTATCTCCTTCCAAAGGCTTTAGAGTTGAACTGGGAACACTGGTGCTGTTTGAAGCTAACGCTGGTGCTGGGACACGGCTACAAAATAAATACATACACAAAACGAACAAACACAGACAAAAGCTTCGATGCTTATTTCTACTGTTTCCTTATTGTAATCAATCAGTAAAGGATCAATATCATACCTGCTTTGAACAGAGCTGGTACTTCTTAGGGGAACCAACACAACAGGAGCTGTTAACATTTTGGGTGGAGGACAGCCTGAGACAGATAGGAGTGTCAGGGTGCAGGATGATCAACACTTTTATTAAGGACACCGTTCATCTAACTGCAGAGCTGCTGGCAGCCTGTGCTTTCACACCAAAGCTTCAATTTGCCAACTGTGAAAGCCAAACCCGCGGCCGGTAACTCTTATATTTTCATTTCTTCATTTGAACACAATAACACACTTTGGTTTGGATACATTTGTTCTATTTGTAAGCGTGCACGTTTAGGTTATGTATTCATACTAGTTCATCACTTCGTTTGATTTTTGACTAGCTTTGTTTCTTTTACTTCTTACCTGACATGATCCCCGGGAGTTACCAGACAAAAGGTGGAGGCCAGGGTTTAAAGTCCTTAAATATAAAGAGGCATAATTGGACCGCACCACCACTTCCTGCTGAAGGGGAGAATGTGTACTTTGTTTAATTAAAAAAAGCTTTTGTATTTGATTACATATTTGAGTTTAGGGTTCAGTGGTTTTGATTTTCTTCTTTGGTGTTGAGTTTATAAACAAACCAGGCTGTACTGCATCATTTTTGTGGTTTATGTTTGTGTTTTGTTTAGTTACCCCTCGTGTGTCATAGTGGTCTGATCAGCCATTATATATACCCTTGTGTGTCATTTCCTGTTTAGGTCAGTTATGGCTGTTTGGGCAGTCATTTGGTTTGTTAAGTTTGCATTAGTTCAGTTTTGTTTCTTTGACCTCTTTTATGAGCTCAACATTTGTTACTTTTGTAAATATAATTTTTGGGGTTAAATGGAAACCCTGTTTTTCTAATAATTCCTGTGACTCCTCCTGCTTTTTCAACTCGGTCCATCACACCAACACACTGACAATAAATAAACTGTGTGTAACTGAGTATCATGGATGATGTCAGCAAGCTACCCACCAAGAGTGTCCAGGTCTTACCTTAGATGGTAAGCTCTTAGAGATGACAGATTTTCTTGAATAGACGTGCCTAATCCTGCACTTTCCTTCCACTGCCCACTACTTACACCATGGTTACTGTGGCACAGTGGGTATCTTTATTTGCCTACTAAATTCGCTTTGGTCAGAGTTGAAGTGGAGCTGGAGCCTATCGCTGGCACAGACAGGACACACCTGGGGTAACTCATCAAAATATCACAGGGTCAAGACAAAGAGAGACACATAAATACTCCCACCCAGCAAAGGCCATTTTAGGATCATCAGTTCATTCTGTGGTTCTCAGACTGAGTCACTGTAGGTGGGATGTTGCAGCTCTAACCTGACTGTTATTCAGGTAAAATTCTATATGTTTTTAAAATCATAATCATTAATAAGGGATAAAACTTTTTGTTCAGATTCCAAAGTGGGCCATGCCAGAAGAAGCTCGACACCACTATAGAAACCCAGCAAGCTTGTCTGTAGCCTGTGGGAACAGACCGAAGGAACATTTACGGCTCGTACTGGCCTCTTATAAACTTCCTTTCCTACAGCAGTAAGACGTAAACACAGTAAACTATTTAGCAGCCAAAGCAGTGGATCTGTTTCTTAGGAGGAGGCCATTGTGTGTGTGTGTGTGTGTGTGTGTGTGTGTGTGTGTGTGTGTGTGTGTGTGTGTGTGTGTGTGTGTTATTTTGAACTGAAAGAAGAGACTGAATAGTCTTATTTATGTGTTTGTGTGTAACTTTGGGAGGACTGAGAGTTACAGCATCTGTCTTTGATTACAGCGTTAATATCTCCCAAACACACACCTCCTCTGTCATTCTATCTGCTTCCATTCAAACACTGTTTAGACTGTAAGATGCTGAGAAGAGCTGAACGCTAGGTCACTGTGAAGACAGAGGACATAAAGCAGGAGGGGGGGGGACAAAATGGGAGGGGCAGAAGGTGGGTCAAACACTGCATCAGTGATAATCCTGGTGGACAGAAATGTTCCCGACGGGAGAGTGCTTCACCCAGCCCCCGTCTGTACATATGCTAAGGGCTCCGCTTACTCTTTCACAGTGGGTTACTGTGATGACCATGGCCACACGTCTGCATTTTGCATATAGACTGGTCCCATGATGTTTACATGCAGAAAAATGGACGACTTCAGATAAAGTGCCAGATTTCACATCAAAGTTGGTGCCAAATAATCTACAAAAAATGAAGGAAACAGGTGAAGAAGTGACTCCTGATTCGCCAGAGAGACAAACTTATTGCAATTACTGGATAAATGTCAACACGTGGTTGTTGTAGTGAAGTCTTCCAGCAAGGCTTTCTTAATACATGTGTCACTTTGCTAACCATCACTACTGTGCATCATTATCTTTACTGTGTGTGTCATGAATGTAGTGCAGACTCACAGACAGACGAAGGATAAATCAAAGACAGACTTTTATTTTGGAGGAAGAAGACAAGTTAGTGGAGGCAGCTGGGGCACGTCAGGAGTGACGAGTTAACATGAGACACACAAGACAAGGACTATCACAATAAAACAGGAAGTAACAACACAAAGATTAAGACGCACTAACCTAACACAGAAGAGTCGACGCACGAACTCTTCTGAACTAAACACACAAAATAAATATAACCAACAGAGAATATTCCAGAAACATAGAGACCCTGGGTTACATGACCGAGGACATAACAAAGGTTGGTACATGAACTTCTAATATACAGAGAACTTCAACTTGTTCAGTTGTATTTGGGTTAGAATCCAGTCTGTGAGTCACACGGTCTGTGGGCGACTCTTGCTCGTGCTGCTGTTTGTGTGGGAACAGCTCTGGAATTAAAGCACTGTGGAATCACGTTTCTTTTAATTATCCGGCATAAATAAATGTAAACCTGTCTCATCCAGGAGATACTGGGAGCCTTCCAAAGGACCGAGATGATTCTTATGCCTTAATTTAGGTTGTATGTGTACAACACATACAACCTAAATTAAATTATCTAAATTATCAACGGCACAGCTGATCTGTTTTATTCTTCAGAACAATGTTTGGTGTTTGTGCGTCTGGGTTACAGTTACAGTTACACCTGTAGGCTGAGACTGCACATGTATTGGACACCAAAATATTCAGAAGGTGGAATATCATCTGAAAGTCACTCAGTTACCTCTGCATGAGACAGTGTCTCTCCTGGCTCCTCACTCCTCCTCCACAGCTCCTGGAACAGGAGGACCACGTAGACCACTCCCCCCACCACTGAAACACCTCCTCCTGGGAGAAAATATACAGGCCAGTGAGTAATGTGAAGTAGGTCATTAAGGTCAGCCTTTAACCATCAAACATTAAAATAGTAATGACTCTTATTGTTAACACCACTGTTACAAAGAATGCAGATGTCGTCCTTAGCATTTACAGAAGTGCTAACCAAACAGTGGCCTGTGGACCTACTGACCAACCAAACGTTGACAATTAAAGTTCAACTTGTTAAACTTCTCACTAATTGCTGAAGCACGACTGTGTAAAGTGTAATATTACACTAGTCAAGCCAATGCAAGCAGTTCATTAGGTCCATCGCAATATGAACAATGAGTTATTGAAGACAAAAGAGTTGATTTAATCCAAATTATTGCATTATTGTTTACAGAAATGTATAAAGAAGTAAAATATTATCATTCAAATGTTAATGTGTTTTGCCTCTTATAGTAAATTATTTACGCTGAAAATATTAGTGCAGGAGCTGGAAATGTCTGGAAGCACTTACTTCAGACTTTTTTGAGATGTTTTTGTATTAAAGTATTATAGAAAAGTAACAATTTTAATGTCATCAGATGTCTACCACTTCTTTGGAGTCCAGGCTGAAGGGGACAGCAGCCTAAGCTGAGATGCCTACTCCATCCACAGGTCTCCTCAGACACTGAGTCCTGAGTTTCCCCAGGATCTCCTACAAGAAACACCTTGTTAAGGAGCTGTGTAGGAGGCCTCCTGGTTTGTTGCACAATTTAATTTACAGATGCAATGACTGTACTGTTAGCTCCTCCAGAACAGCCTAAGTATGGCGTTACTTTTGTGCCTCTATTCTGAGCACAAATAAAAAAATGTTTGCAACGGCACATGTTGCATTTTGAGGAGAAAATTTTGAAGAAAAGTTTGATTTGAGCTAACAAAGTTCATTGCTGCGTGCAAGAAATGTATTTCAGTGTTTGCTATTATCCATACACACACACTCGCTCAGATCTCTGCTCTGTGTGCTCACAGACATCTGCAGACCTGCTCTCAGTGAGTCGCTCTCAACATCTCTGCACACTGTTATAAGTGTGCCACAAAACACGCTCCAGAATGTAGCTAAATCCATTTTCAGTTAGTATGTTTAATTATTTTATTTTTAAATATATCATTTTTTAAGACCATTGTTGGTTTTAACCTAGTTTAAACCAAACCACTCCACTGGATTTAGCTACACTCCGGACCGTGTTTCCAGAATGCAATAGCTAGCGAGCTGATTGGAGACTGTAACAGCCAATCAGAATTTTTGCATCCAAGTCTGTGATTGGTTGGTTTTGTGCACAGGATTATAACGGTGTACAGGGATGTTGAGAGCGACACACTGAGAGCAGGTCTGCAGATGTCTGTGAGCACACAGAGCAGAGATCTGTGTATGGATAATAGCAAACACTGAAATACATTTCTTGCATGCGGCAATAAATTTTGTTCGCTCAAATTAAACTTTTCTTCGCTCAAAATAATTTTCTCCTCAAAATGCAACATTTGTGTTTCCAAAATGTTTTTATGTGCACTCAGAATAGAGGCACAAAAATAAAGCCATACCTTAGCAGGTATTTGCTTGTATCCAAATCTTATTCTTTGTGTAACTATCCAGAGGTTGTGGTCATAGATGAGAGGAGATCTTCCAGTTAAGTATACTGTAGAGGAACTGGTAAACTTTTTCAGGCCTGGCCCTTTGTTCAGCACAACAGACAAGTCCACATCTCTGAACAGTCATCCAGTCCAACTCTTTATCTCCTCTTCCACTCTCACACAATTTGTGAAGAAGTAACCATATACATGCGTTGCTCCATGGCATGAAGACGAACCAAAAACATTAACTGTGTGTCACTTTTTTTCATGTTTCTGCAGTTCCAGTAGAGACACTAAAATCCAGCAATCAGTGAACTTCCAGTTTGGATTCAGGAGTCAGACACTATCTCTACTTTCAAGATTAGGCTTCAAACTTTCCTTTTTGCTAAAGCATATAGTTAGGGCTGGACCAGGTGACCCTGAATCCTCCCTTAGTTATGCTGCAATAGACGTAGGCTGCCGGGGATTCCCATGATGCATTGAGTTTTTCCTTTCCAGTCACCTTTCTCACTCACTATGTGTTAATAGACCTCTCTGCATTGAATCATATCTGTTATTAATCTCTGTCTCTCTTCCACAGCATGTCTTTATCCTGTTTTCCTTCTCTCACCCCAACCGGTCGCAGCAGATGGCCCCGCCCCTCCCTGAGCCTGGTTCTGCCGGAGGTTTCTTCCTGTTAAAAGGGAGTTTTTCCTTCCCACTGTCGCCAAAGCGCTTGCTCATAGGGGGTCATATGATTGTTGAGTTTTTCTCTGTATCTATTATTGTACAATCTACTGTTGCTGTGATTTGGCGCTATATAAATAAGATTGAATTTAACTGAATAGACTAAAGTTAGGGTATCTGTGAGCAATCAACAGAGAGCTGACACTTAAGGTGTTCATGGGTTGATTTGGTGCTCCTGTTGTATTGAGTCAAGAGTAAGGTGGAATATTTTACTAATAACTGGTGAAATATTCCACCTTAGCTGCTGGGATGTACTGGTTTGATATTAGCAACTAAAATTCGAGTATAAACAATAATAGGAACACTGCTGTTTCAATCATCTGGTCTTTTTATATAATAATGATAATAATCCATCAGTATTTTTACAACGTCTGATCAAATCCTGTTAAACTTTCTAACTGTACATTATACAAACTCCACGCTTCTGTTTCAAAGTAAAAGCGCTTCACAAACACTTCACTTCTTAACAGGACTTACGCTGTGACACATTTTCAGGAACATGTGGCAAACATAGATTTACTTTAATGGTAATGGTACTTACAAACCTGTGCAGTGGTTTGTGTGTAAGTTTTGAAGAATCACATCATCACTAAGGTTTTTGTCATTGAGCGAGATGGACTTGTTACTGAAACTTTTAGATAGTTGTATCCACAGAAAAAGAAAATGATCTGACACCTCAAGCTGAACTTAATTGTGTGTAAACAAGCAGTTTTTTATTCAGGTTTGGATGTAAAGCAGTTTTACATGTGCTCAAATTGCTTTGTATTTATGTGTGGGTGCAAGCACATGCTTGTGAGTACACACCAATCACTGTACACATCTGTAACCCTTTTGAGGCGCATTTCTCTCCAGACTTAAGCTTTACTGATAATCGCCATTTTCCCCCCTTTTAGCCAGCATGTTAAAAATGCCCCCACCTGCAAAACTTCAGAGTCAGTCTGAAATCTACAGGACAACAGTTCTGTATGCAAAGAAACTCAAAACACTGATTACCTTTTTGTCTGTCTGTTTCCCATTTTGACTTCCATGTGACCGTAGATGGCTGTTATGCTGCCCCACGCTTACTTCACTTCTGTCCTAACAGACACAGACAGACAAATCATGCATACACATAAACATGGAGAACATTAGGATTGTTTAAAGAAAAAAAAAAGAAAAACCGCACTGCGATTGAGCTACAGCTTGAGCGTGCTGCAGGTGAACAGCATCGTGTGTTTATACAGCTTTCTTTAGCTTGGGATGATAATTGGCTGTTGGGTCATTTATGTAATGAGTGCCATCTATGCCCACTAGATGGCGATGGAGAATACCCCCTACTCGTACGTCATGCTGATATATATCATGCATGAAACTATAAATGAAAATTTCATGTACACTGGATGATGTCCTCAGACTCAGACTCCCATCAAGCAAGTAAAGTTTGGGACAGACTGGTACAATGCTGATATACAATATACAGAACACAAATATATAAATATGTGTCATATGGTGAAAGGCCCAAATTTGGCATGCTGCTACGACCACACCCTTACATGAAAACTCAAAAGCTTCACAATATAATGTCAACATCGTCTT
Source organism: Oreochromis niloticus (assembly GCF_001858045.2). Lineage (NCBI taxonomy): Eukaryota > Metazoa > Chordata > Actinopteri > Cichliformes > Cichlidae > Oreochromis > Oreochromis niloticus. The sequence goes on along the minus strand of NC_031982.2, from coordinate 4,908,958 downwards.
GAGACTGTATTCACCAAAGATCATGTTGATCTGATTAACAAAGTATTAGGCCTAAATATGGTGAAAAGTTTTACCAAAATTGCTGTTGGGTTTGGACTATAGCTCCAAGACACTTTTTGTACATATTGAGACTAGGGCTGCCACGATTAGTCGACTAGTCACGATTACGTCGACTATTAAAATCGTCGACGACTAATTTAATAGTCGACGCGTCGTTTGAAGCTTTGTAAGATCCCAAAAGACGCAGGAATAAGTAGTAGTATTTAAGAGTGTAATAACGGACTGAAACAGAAGATGGCAGCACTGCATGTACAAGGATGCCAGCTGCCGTTAAACCCCGAAGAAGAAGAAACTGTGTTCCAGAATTCATAGCGCGGCCCAGCGCAGTTGTCAACAATGGCGGCAGCTAGTTAGTTTTAATATTACAATTATTATTCTTTCTGGGTCACAAAATAAACGTTTAACATATTTTCAGGTGTACATTTTACGTCCAATGGATGCATGATCTGATTAGTCGACTAATCGCAAAAATAATCGGTGACTAGTCGACTATCAAAATAATCGTTTGTGGCAGCCCTAATTGAGACATGAGGCTGCCAGATTTTAGAGTCATAGTTGCAACTGTTGCAGGTGGCGCTGTGGAGCCATTTTGCAATATTCAATGACCAGAGCCATAAAACCTTAAAGCACTCATTACATTGGACGTGTCTGCCAAATTTTATAACTTCCCAAGCTTTCCAAGCCTCCAACATCTACTACTCATAGCCATGCCACAGGGCCATTAAATGAAATCTCACAATTTTGACAGCAACGCATCATCAAGGCTGGCTGCATCTCAGGAGGTAGAGCACGTCTTCTGCTAATTGGATGGTTGCAGGTTCGATCCCTGGCTGCTACATGCCAAATATCCTTGGGCAAGATACTAACCCCAAGTTGCTCTCCGATGTATCCATGATTGTGTGAATGCTAGATGCAATAGGTGAACGAGGCAAGTTGCGTAAAGCGCTTTTGGGCGGTCAGAGTAGAAAAGTGCTATATAAGAAGCATTTACTATCAAGGTCTGATATTTATTCAGAAAGATTTTGAGGTGGATATGGTCAACCTGGAAAGAGCTGTACATAAACGTTTAAAACACGACATTTAATGTTCACACTAGGTGGCATTCTAACTATCGCTGGCAACTGTTCACAGCATGACGATCATATATCCTGTAAAGTTTGGAAGATTAGACAATGTGTGTTTTTGAGTTACACAAATTTTGAGCTTCATGGCGAAACATTGAAATCTGCCATGCTGCCAGAGTCACACACTGTGGTGAAAATTCACAGTTTTCACAGTAACCTAAGACCAAGTCCTTGAGCCTTTGCTGACCAAATTTTAGATGGTTCTGCTCAAACACTGTGAAGCTGTGCCTCAAAGTGTGACATGACATTTCCTGTTCCCACTAGGTGGCGCTGTGACCACTGTTAAACATTACAATTGAAATGTGTTCAGAGGTGGACCCTTATCACACATGAGAAAATTAGGCTAGATTGGACAATGTGTCAGTGACAGCGATATATTCAATATTCAATATTCACAATAGCGCCATAGAAAACTCCCCCATCAACGAAAACTCAAAAGCTCAGACATTTAATATGGCCCAGTTTAGACTGACCAAACATGAAGTTGATCCAATAAAACCCCTGGGAGGCCTGGAAATGGTAAATATGACATTTTCAATTCAAAATGGCCGACTTCCTGTTGGGTTTGAATAAAGGAACCCAGAGACTTTGTCTGTCTTTGCAACTTAAACGTGCACAAAATTTTATTCTTGTAGCTCAAATTATGGGTACGTAGTGCTACCCTTCAAAGGTGGCGCTCTAGGGCCATTTTTAAACGCCCATGTCTGAAACCAATAACATTTTGAGCACTTTAAGGTCCTCTAAAAGGCAATTAATTTGCCTGAATAATAATTAACAGAGTGAATGCAATACAGTCTTCAAACTTTTAATGCTCAGGCCCCAATTATGATATGATATTTACAACAATATCAACACAAACAGAGCCATCTTTGCCTCGTCAAACTACCTGCACACAGCTCCTCCCTTCACCAACAGCTGAAGCAGTTAATGTTCCTAATACTTTAAATTTCTCCTAAAGTTTGCATTTCAACAAAATTTAAGTATTAAACAGTTATAATAACATAGCATTAACATAGCAGCTAGAATACAGAGGATATACTGAGCCGTGACAGATCAGATAACAGCTGCAGAAGTGCAAAGGTTTCTGGTTGTGCAGTAGCTGAATTGAGATAAATGTCCAGAGTGTGGAGAACTCATGTGTGCAAATAAAGGGCGAAATCTGGAGCAAAGCAGCAGTATCAAACCAGGGCTAAAGCATAGATCCGAGGATGTAAAGCGCTGTGGACTGAATGTGGATGCTGGATCAGAATGAGGTTGCAGGCAGATGTGAACAAGATGATACACTTTAACTTTAAGAGTAACTTTGACTTATTTATTTTTACAATAATTTGTTAAAATATGTTTCTTGTTTTGTTGTATCGAGCTGTGAGGGCAGTTTTAAAATGCAGGTAGTGACCAGTTCAATCTGAAACAGTGAGCGGCCAGGTTTTTATATGTGTCTTTCACTAGTTGGGACCATATCCTTAATTAGACTTGAATATGATGGATAGAGAACTGTAAATTGATGGTGCAATTTGGGGAAGCCATCAGACGGGACTGGCAAATAATACTGACAAATGAATGAATTAAAAAAGGGGGAGCGTAGCGCACGAAAATGAGAACAAGTTATAGTGCAGCAAGTAAAAATAGAACGAGGACTAGAAGGGGAGTGCATGAGTTGTGGTCCTGCTCATGAAATTCATTAATTATCTCCGCTTCGCAAATGACGAACCACATCCTCATTTAGATTTGGCAGTGGCAGAGAAATGGAGAAACTTAAATTGATCCTGCGGTTGTATAGAAGTCTATGGGAAAAATGTCTCTCAGCCCTGGTCAGGGAGCCGTTGCCAGTCAGGGAGCCGTTGCCAGTCCCATCTGGTTCCCCAAAGACAGCATCCCCTAAAAGTAGTGATAGTTGAACATTACGAGGGTCTTGGAGATTGTTCAGAGTATATGACTGGTAGGCCTGTGATGGCCAGCGGTCCAAGACCTTCATCGGATGGTCAGGGATTTCTTTGGAAGAAGCATATGTTGCTGCACCAAAGTGGAAGGAATGGCCAGAGGAAAGACTAGGAGATATTCCGGACAGTAAGAGATCTTGAAGGAAGTGTGAGAGAAACAAGGATCTGGGATCCACGCAGCCAGACTCAGTTATAAACAGAGGGTCTGAAGGTGAGGTGTGGTGAGGTTTTACTTTGCTTGAGAGAGAAGATGAGGGAGTCTTCGGAGACTGGGTGAAGGTCACTTATGCAGGGATAAAGATCTGAACTGAATTTGGTCCTCGTTGAGGTAAACTCTGAACAGCGCATGAATCCAGGTAGCAGTGACCATATCTGTAATGGAGCATGAAAATGTCAGAAAGATCCGAAGTTAGAGGTAGACAGCATGAGGTCGAAGGTGGATGGGAAGAGAAGTTTAAAGTGGTAGTGGAATTATTAAAAGTGTATTTCAGTCCAGGAGCAAGGCTGTTGATAATAACTTCTTGGAAAAGGCTCATGAGCTCTGCAATGCTGGGGTTTAGATCTCGAATGTTGTGGCCGAAAATCTAGGTACTGGCATCGGGACTGCCTCTGCATGAGGGCCGAGGCTCTGAATGATGAGACAGGGAGTCAGCAGTGGAATTATAACACGTGTGTTCTGTTCTGAGTAAGAACTGGTGGCTGACAGCTTGACGATGGAAGGGGACTTTCTTCGGCCTTTGTTAATTAGGTCTACCGTGGCAAGGTTGTCTCAGTGGATGGGAATGGATCTTTTTGAACATTCATAGCATTAAAAAACAACAATGACTACTGGGTATATTTTATAATAATCCCCAAATCCAGCAGAAGGAGCAGCATGTGTGTAGAACTGAATATCCTGAGGGTAGGACAGCTGAACATGATAAAAGAAAGTGATGCCATTCCAGTTGGTGAGCAGAAGTTACCAGACTTGCCATTCAGTTTTGGAAGATCTGTCCAGAGTGACTGTGTCAAGGAGTGATGTGTCTGTGAAGGTTCTCAGTCATCCAGGTCATCGTAGTCTAAGGAGCTTGGAAAGAAAAGCGTCTGTACTTCTTTAAGTTGCTTGAAGACGTTTCACCTCTCATCCGAGAAGCTCCTTCAGTTCTAGGGTCAAATGGTGGAAAGTCCCAGATTTAAATCCAGTGGGAGTGTCCCCCCAAAGATGGTCATGGACCCCCTGATGATCCTCTACATAATCACATGAGCCAAGGCGTGAAAATAGGTGTGGGTCACAATCAGCCAGGGTTTCGGGTGAGCTCATTGTGAAACCTGGCCCCACCCTTTCATGTGATTTCCTGATTTCACCAGGGAAGACACAAAGGATAACTGTTTGCCTTTCCTGGACTGCGCTGTGCACATTGAAGAGAACGGCAACCTCAACATCAAAGTTTACCGGAAGCCCACACACACGGACCAGTACCTCCTCTTTGACTCCCATCACCCTCTGGAACACAAACTTGGAGTAATTAGGACCCTACACCACCGGGCAGAACATGTTCCCTCTAAGCCTGAAGGGAAAAAGAAGGAACACACACACGTAAAGGAAGCACTTAAAACGTGCGGTTATCCTAATTGGGCGTTTATAAAGTCAGCAAAGATGCACAGAAAAGAAGATCAGACACCAGCTAGGGAGGATAAGAAAGACAGACGCAACAATATTGTCATCCCCTATGTAGCCGGTGTATCAGAGAAACTCAGGAGGGTTCTCTCCAAGCACGACATCCCAGTGTACTTCAGACCCAGCAACACACTCACAGAAACTGGTTCACCCGAAAGACAAAACTCCAAAACACAGACTTAACAACGTGGTGTATGCTGTACAGTGCAGCGAGGAATGCCCAGACCTCTACATCGGAGAGACCAAACAGCCACTTCACAAGCGCATGGCACAACGTAGAAGAGCCACCTCCACAGGACAAGACTCAGCAGTCCATCTGCATCTAAAGGTCAAAGGTCACTCTTTCGAGGATGCCAATGTTCACATTTTGGAGAGAGAAGACAGATGGTTTGAAAGAGGAGTGAAAGAAGCCATTTATGTCCACCATCTTTGAACAGAGGGCGGGGCTTACGACACCAACTGTCTGCCATCTAAAATCCAGTTTTGAGATCCCTTCCCAGACATCTTAACGCCCACTCACACCCTGGGCCATCTGACCTCAGGAAATCACATGAAAGGTTTCACAATGAGCTCACCCAAAACCCTGGCTGATTGTGACCGACACCCGTTTTCACACCTTGGCTCATGTGATTAGGTAGAGGATCATCAGGGGGTCCTTTGTCCCTCTTTGGGGGGAAACTCCCACTGGGTTTAAATCTGGGACTCTCCACCATTTGACCCTAGAACTGAAGAAGCTTCTCGGATGAGAGGTGAAACGTCTTCAAGCAACCTAAAGAAGTCCAGACGCTTTTCTTTCCAAGCTCCTTAGCCAAGGAGTGATGGTTAAAAGTGCAGCCTTGTGGATTTTTGCACAGGGCAAAGTTTAGGTGTCCTAACAGGTGAGCAGCTGCTGTTTAGAAAGACAGGAAACAAGCACGTTTTGAAAAAGGAGATTAATTTGATTTAGTTTTTTTAAATGGGTAAAGAAGCCTGGAACTGGATGATAACCCGTGAGTTGGAGGTGACGTGGAGGGAGATATAATCAGGAAAACTTTACAAAGATGGACCAAATATGGCAGTTTATGGTTGTTGGAGAGAATCCGACATAGGCAATCATTCAAGTCTATATATTTACAATGACGCCTTATACAACTTTTTTTTTCTAGACAGACGTCCTATATCATCATCCTGAGCGCATTAACTCAAAGTCAGAATAAAGAGGGTGTTCACGGTCAGCAACAATAAACCGGGCCTTCCTTAAACAGCCTGATGATACAGCTTATCCAATGAAGTTTGTTGCTGATTAATATTATTCCAGCAGTTCTGACGATCCTAGTAGTTAGGATCGTCAGATCGTCAGTTAGTTAGCCAAACTGCGATGCGGCAATAAAATACAAAAACACATATCAAATAAAGAAGAAAAAAAATAGAAAACAGAAAAATAAAAACACAAAATGTACAATACATAAACATAACAAGTCTTAAAAAGGGTACAAAAGATGAAAAAACTGACTAAAACTAACCAGAAGCTAACAGTAGTGCTAACATTGAAATCCAAATGTGTTTTTTTTAAACGTAATTTAAAAACTGCAACTGCTGGAGCCAATCTGACATGCAGGAACAACCTATTCCACAATCTGGGGACCAACAGTAAACTCTTGATCCACCCAGTGTTTCAGTCTCAACACGGGGAAAGCAAGTATAATGAAGCACAAACATAATGAGGTACATTTAAAGTTTGCTGAACAACATTTAGACAAGCCTGTGAAACACTGGGAGAGTAGAGTCTGGTCACATGAGACCAAAACTGACCTCTGGATGTCAGAATACACCCCATGTTTGGAGGTGAACGGCACTGCACATCTCCCCAAAAACACCAAACCAACAGGTGAGAACATCGTGATGTGGGGCTGTTTTTCAGCATACAGCACTGTGATTCAGATAACTGAAGGGTGAATGGAAAAATGTCCTGAGAGAGTCTTGATAAAAACCTGCTGCCACCTACCAGGATGATGAAGATGAAACGAGGAGGACACTGATGCCAAACACAGCCAACAAACTCGGTTAGTTTCAGAGAAACAAACTAAAGCTGCTAGAATGACCCAGAACCTTCTGGACTGTGTGGAAGAATGGGTAAAATGACACCTGTCAATGTGACTAGTTTCAACATACAGGAGGCGTATTGAAGCCAACAAACCAACAAACCAACAAACGCTTTTGTACGACGTGTTGAATCCATTTCAGTAAACATGTTCAATACTTGTTCCCGCTGTCATTTCTCATTATTGCACATAATTTATGGACATCTATGGTTTGATTTTATTTTTTTTCCTTTTAAGCATGTGTGGATTGGATGGGTTGTTGATGACATCTAGTGAAAATTATATGTCAATAGCACTTTTATAAGTATAAAAATTACTGATGTGTTCAATACTAACTTTACCCACTGTATATTACAGATATGTGTTACGGTTCATCCAAGAAATATATGCTGTAGTTTAATTGTGTGAAACCCATGCATCCCATTATTGTGTTCCTTAGCACCCATACAGTTTATGGATGCAATTTGCTAACCAAGTTTAAAACTTAATAAATATGAGACGATGGGATGGTCCAGACAGCATAAAAGAGGGATACAGCTTCTAGGCATGAAGAGTGAAGCCAACACACAATTGTCTTGAACTCGCATTCTCTTTAGAAAACGCCCTCTGGTTGTATAGGAGTCTATGGGAAAAATGTCTCTCAGCTCTCTGTATCCATGAGCTTCAGTAAACATTTTCCTGTTGAGTTTGTGGGTCCAGCGGCTAGCTTGGGGTCATATTCCACAGAACATTAAGTCCATTTTTGCAAATAAGAGTAATTTTCTTATTATGACCATCTTTTATTTATAGTCAGAGGATCTCACTCAAAAAATAAATGCTCTGTATGGACCACGGCTGTTACTGAGAAAACTACTGCATACTGTAAAATGCTATATCTAATTAAGTTTCAGTTAGTTACCTGTAGTTAGCCTAGAACATGAACAAAGTTCAGGCAAAAATAACATTTTGAGATCTACATTTGCAGCAAACCATCTGTTTGAATTAGACAGTAGTTCAAGAACCTGATGTTTTTAGCCACACTGTGATAAACAAGCAGGGAAGCTGAATGGGGGGGGAAGTGGCAGGACAGCCCGAACACTGAACCACCCAAGACAAAAGACGCTTTTTCATTTGGCTTCAGACATAAAGCACACATGCAGGGCATGTTTGAACGTATATGATACTAGTTATTGTGGGAAGAGCTTCAACAACTAGTGTTATATCTGCTCTGATCATTAGGAACATTTAAGCCAATCCAATGCTGTCTGTTTGCCGTCTAATGTGAACAGTGTTGAGCAGTTTTATGGCTCTTCACAGTCCAACGCGGGTACGTCGAGGGGAACAGTGACTTCCCCGGACTGGGTAAGACTAATCTTCCCATTCGCCTGTAAGGAGAAGCTCGACTTTCAGTCAGAGACCGCATTGCCATGTTACTAATAAACCGACTTGGAGGATGGCATCAATTACGAACTTGATACGAAAACTGGACGATAAGAAAGGGTTACTACAAGTGATAAAACCGTGAATTACCAAGACCCCCTTCATAACCTCTGAACAGACAGAAATGAACGGAACGAAGTGAACGCCGACAACCCGAGCTATTTACCTTAACGGGCCAGCTGTCCGTTAGCGGGAAAACCGGGAGGTGAAACAGGAGAAAGGAGCAAACCGGGAGAGTTAGGATTCCTTTAGCGAACATGGTCCATTCATGTCAGGGACCTACAACACTTCCTCTCCTCGTTGCCTCTGGACCCTCCTCGCTCCTCTCCTTGTGCCCCACTTCGACCCCCTCTTTGAAGTAGCTACGCCTTCTGTTCTCACTTGCACGAACACGCACGCATGTGCACACTCATCTGCTTCCCCAGATAGCACAACTCTTGACCGCTACATGACATGAAGGCAGGGGCGTTTCCAAGAATTATAAGTCGGGGTGGCACAGGGCACCTAAAAAGCAAGGAAGTGCAGATATTTGGTTTGGAATAATACAGTGTAACAATGTATCCAGAGGACCGTGGATGCACTATTCTGGGTTTTCTGTAAATGAAGCAGATAATTACCTTTTCTCTTTGCCAGCTCTTCTCTCAGTTACAGCTGCTTTGGTGTTAATGAAATTAACAGGCGCACTACAGGGACAACCCCCAAAACAGGAATGTTTTTATAGCAGGAGGGTGGGGGCCATTGACAGTTTTTCCCTTCTCATCTTTTCTGACTGTTTTTTCACTAGTTATCCATTTGGTTATGGTCAGTGTCACTACTGGCTGCATTAGGTGATACTTGGAGCCTCCAGAGGTTGCAAATGCTGGCTATGTCCGAATTCAGGGGAAGGATGCTTAAAATGCCATATTTGGATGCAATGACGTCACAGCTACACGACGAGGACTGTCCGAATTCAAAGAGCACTCAAAATGTGGCGACAAATGCGTCCTACTTTTCTGCGAATTTGAGGCTTAGCTGTGTCCGAATTCAGAGGAAGGATGCTTCGATGCCATATTTGGAGGCAATGACGTCACGGCGACGCGACGAAGGGTGTCCGAATTCAAAAAGTACTCAAAATGTGGCAACAAATGCGTCCTACTTTGCCCTGAATTCTAAGGATGGTCCGATGTATCCTTCATGTCCTACTATATCCCAGGATTCATTGCGGGTCATAGAGGAGATTTGTTTCTGATAACGATGGTGGTCGAAGCAGGAGAGTAAAACACTTTCAAATGTAAGTATATGAAAATCTGGTTGTACAAAAGTTAAATTGTTATATCGGTCGTTTTGTTAAGCTTTGGGCATCTGCATAGACATGTTTCTTTTCTTTAAAATAACCATAAACCAGCTTGTATCGGGGGTCCCGCGATTTTTCATGTATTGCCGCTTACATACAGCTAATTTTGATTTTTTCGAATTGGTGTTATGTTGTGGGGAACAAAGACCAAACGGCTTAATTGATTAAAATGAGGAGAAAACGATCACCTCTTCACTGGGGTGAAGAATTGGGCCGCTACGGCGTAGATGTACAAGAATAAATCAATGTACACATCGTATTCATATGAGTGCGGTCCTATTAACCCTCATCAACACCATCAGATGTGATATTTTATCTTCTCGTGATATGATTTTAAACACATCTGAGGGCTCGACTGTACCTGAGGAGACACTGGACAGCTTTGTCCTGGTTAATGCTGAGAATCTTAAGAAAGTTTTCTCCACAGTGAGACCCACCACATGTCTTTTAGATCCAATCCCCTCTCCACTTTTTAAAACACTTTATGGATTTTTTGAAGCGGAGCTTTTATACATGATGAATTGCTCTCTTCAGTTGGGTGTCTTCCCTGCTGACTTTAAAACGGCGGTGGTGAGGCCCCTTCTGAAGAAGAGCAATTTGGATTGCAATAATTTTAATAACTACAGACCTGTATCCAACTTACCATTTTTAAGTAAAATTTTAGAAAAACTTGTTTTTATTCAGATTAATGATTTTCTGAATGATAAACAGATCCTAGAAATATTTCAGTCTGGATTTCGGGTGAACCACAGCACAGAGACCGCTCTCCTAAAGGTTTTAAATGATATTAGATGCAACTGGGACTCCCAAAAGCTCTCAGTCCTGGTGCTACTGGATCTAAGCGCAGCCTTTGATACAGTAGACCACACTATACTTTTAAACAGACTGAAACACATGGTGGGCCTCTCTGGTGCTGTACACAACTGGTTCACTTCCTATCTCTCAGACAGAACTTTTATGGTGAGTATGGATACATGCTCCTCTAAGATCCATAAAATGACATGTGGTGTGCCTCAAGGGTCGGTTTTAGGCCCTGTACTTTTTAATTTGTATATGCTCCCTCTTGGCGGCGTCATCAGGAGGCATGGAGTGAACTTCCACAGTTACGCTGATGATACTCAGCTGTATATCTCTGTGTCTCCTGATGACACCAGACCAATGGATGCCCTTTTTAACTGTATTTTAGATATAAAATCTTGGATGGCAGAAAACTTTTTACAGCTTAACCAGGACAAAACTGAAGTTTTAATCATCGGTCCTGAGGCTCAGAGAGAGAAACTCTTGTCTAAATTACAGGCATTTTCAGTATGCCCTTCACTACAAGTGAAAAACCTGGGTGTTATTCTTGACTCTGAGCTTGGTTTTATCCCACATATTAAACATGTAACCAAAATTGGATTTTATCATCTAAAAAATATAGCCAGAGTCCGCCCTATTCTCTCTCGGGCCAACACGGAGATGCTGATGCATGCTTTTATTACCAGTCGCATTGATTATTGTAATGCCCTGCTCTCTGGTCTCCCCAAAAAGAATATTTCACCTTTGCAACTTTTGCAAAACTCTGCAGCTCGTGTGCTGACGAAGACCAGAGGGCGGGCCCACATTACACCGGTTTTACAGTCGCTGCATTGGCTCCCCGTGTGTTTCAGGATCGATTTTAAAGTTCTTTTACTGGTTTTTAAATGTCTTAATGGTCTTGGGCCTTCTTATCTTTCAGATCTGCTTTTACCATACGAACCCTCGCGGACCCTGAGGTCCTCTGGTACTGGCCTTTTGATTGTCCCTAAAGTCAGGACACATACTCACGGAGAGGCAGCTTTTCAGTGGTATGGTCCTCGACTGTGGAACAGCCTGCCGGAGGAGCTCAGGGCCGCAGAGAACGTACATGTTTTTAAAAACAGGCTCAAGACCCACCTTTTTAATTTAGCTTTTAACTAACGCTTATTTATTTAATGCTTATTTATTCTATCCTGTTATTCTATTTATATTATTAATTTAGTTTTACCTAATACCTATTGATTGTATTCTTATTCATTTTTTATCTTCTTACTCTGTTTATACTTATATTTATATTATATCCCACTCTTATTTATTTTATCTTTTTATCCTGTTTATATTCTTATTAGGTCATATCTCCAGTGTTTCCTCGGAGGGGGCTCTCTGCACCGGGGCTGTGAACGACCGTGGCTGCTGGGGCCCTGTGGGTCCTCTGAGCCTGGCTGGGGGGCTTCTTTGCCTCCCTCCTGCTGTGTGCCCAACCTGGAGGCTGCGGTCTGTGACCGGCTCCCGGTGCAGACGGCTCCCTGTGATAGTGTTTCCTCACTTGGCTAATGTGTACCCAGCCCAATTTTACTCTTTAGGTGTGTGTGTGTGTATGTGTGTGTGTGTGTGTGTGTGTGGGGGGGGGGGGGGGGGGATGTGTGTATCATGACCGCTTCTGTTAATGACAGTGCGGAGAATGAGTGGGAGGGTGGGGTGGGTTGCTTTTAACCATGTAAAGCACTTTGTGCTACAGTTTGTTTTGTATGAAAAGTGCTTTATAAATAAAGATTGATTGATTGATTGATGCTGTACAGCAGCGGTCCCCGACCTTTTTGAGCCACAGACCGGTTTATGTCAGACACGGAGCGGCCTATAAGGTGTCGCGGATAAATGCAACCGACCAAGACAAAAACTGTGGTATTTTGTAAATATAATAATAAACGTGAATGTACTGTGTAACTGTGTAACTTTATTAGCAGTGTCCTCCTGAAAATGCGCCAATATTGACAGTAACATCCTCCTCTCTGCCGCTTAATGCTCTCTGGTCGCTATGGTAACGTGTAAATATTTCTTTCAAAATAAGACACACAACTACAACAAGGGAAAGACTCAGGGAAACCGAGTTAACGATAAAACCCCTGAAAACCATAAATTTCACACCGGAGCCTTAACTCTGTGGCCCGGTACCAAACGACTCACGGACCGCTGCTGTACAGAAGCTGTGATGTCTAGACGGTGTTCCTCTGGTGTTCTGCTGTGAAAACCTTTGGGCTTAGGGATTAACATACAGGGAGTGCAGAATTATTAGGCAAGTTGTATTTTTGAGGAATAATTTTATTATTGAACAACAACCATGTTCTCAATGAACCCAAAAAACTCATTAATATCAAAGCTGAATTTTTTTGGAAGTAGTTTTTAGTTTGTTTTTAGTTTGACAAACTAAAACATTCACAAATATACATTTCTGACATTCAAAAACAAAACAAAAACAAATCAGCGACCAATATAGCCACCTTTCTTTGCAAGGACACTCAAAAGCCTGCCATCCATGAATTCTGTCAGTGTTTTGATCTGTTCACCACCAACATTGCGTGCAGCAGCAACCACAGCCTCCCAGACACTGTTCAGAGAGGTGTACTGTTTTCTTTCCTTGTAAATCTCACATTTGATGATGGACCACAGGTTCTCAATGGGGTTCAGATCAGGTGAACAAGGAGGCCATGTCATTAGTTTTTCTTCTTTTATACCCTTTCTTGCCAGCCATGCTGTGGAGTACTTGGACACGTGTGATGGAGCATTATCCTGCATGAAAATCATGTTTTTCTTGAAGGATGCAGACTTCTTCCTGTACCACTGCTTGAAGAAGGTGTCTTCCAGAAACTGGCAGTAGGACTGGGAGTTGAGCTTGACTCCATCCTCAACCCTTTACAGGCATTTGTTACACGTATGAACATAACGCTAACTTTGAACAATGTTACTTGGATATTTATTTGATAGCAATAAAGTAAATAACAATAACAATTAAACAAGAATATTTCAAATACACAGTATGTAAAGATGGAAAAACAATATTTTCAGTTGTTCACACAGGATTAACCTGAGTGACCTGTTCCTGGACCGTTTCTTTAACAACTGTAATAGATTACAGGAAGTCTCTGGCAGTGTTGCTGAATCTGCCCGAGCAAGATCAGACATGGATGGATGGGCTGCTGCAACTGAGACCTGCGGTTTGTCTTTTCTGGTCAGCGAGTGGAGAATCACACAGGGTGGTCTGCAAAGAGAGCTTCAGGATGCTTCCTCCCACTGTCCACTGCATCGTCCATCCACAGGGTTTGCAGGGCTGGCTCACTCATGGCTGCCACACCACTAAGATGTTTACAGAAATATGCAAGCAGGAGATGGTGGATGCTATATTATTAATACTTGTAACTCTGTAGCAGACAACAGTTTGATAAAGTGCTATGTATAAAAACAAACAAACAAAAGATTAGATTCTATACATTTCAAAGATATTTAGTTTATATATTTTATATGATACAGTACATGTGTGAGAATGACCGATGTTGTGCCAAAAAATGATCGTCTGCCAAAAACTGATTTCCGGTTTTTGCCCTAAACTGATTGCTCGTATTTAACCTGCTATGAATAACTTGTTGGTCTATAATACGTGAAACATGTCAAATGTGTCCCTCATTAGTGATATCAAGTCACCTGCCACCAGCAACATTCCTGTAACAAGGTAGAAGCTGCAATCAGTTTTTGGCAGTGACTTTTATATATCCTTTATTTATCCAGTTAAAAAAAATAATCTTATTGACATTAGAAATTTATTTTTTAAGAGTAATCTGGCCAAGAGGACAGCAGACAGCGCAACAAATATATCAATTGTACCTACATTATAACCAGAGTTATAAAGATACTTGAACAACAGGTAATTATTGTATATATAAAACCCCTTAGTAAACCATGTTCACCGAAGTCTATTTACCAACATACATAAAGATATTACACATATTACACTGGGAAACATTGGAAATCAGTTTTGGCAGGCGAACACTTTTTTGGCACAACGCCGGCAATATTTCAATTATCCGTGTAATTAGCTAAGTAATTCCTAAATGCGTGTAGATTAAAGGAAATGATTTTACCTGGATATGATTGTCTCTGATGAGCCTAAGGTACAAAATGTGCGGGCGGCGACGATAAGGTTTTTCTAGCTCCTCGAGAATTAAAATTGTCCAAACAACGGAGCAACATTTCTGGGTCCATTTTAAAGTTTTTGCGCTGTGGCGCTAGCGATCGGGAAAAACACGCAAGTAAGGGCGGAGTTGAAGACTAGGAGGCTGTCCACAGCCCATCTGTTATGTTGGATACTCCTTGTTTGTTCAATAAAGTTTCTATGGAGAAAAAAAGGGGGCTGTCCAAGCCGCTCACTTCCTGACTACCCGTCCGTCTAAGGACACTACCTTGTGACGTAGGTAGGTAGTGTCCTTATGAGCATCCTTCCCCTGAATTCGGACACAGCCACTGTCCGACTCTGCCAGGATGGCACATCAATATGTGCCGCTGACACAAGGCTTGTCTCTCACCACAGTCAAGAGCATAGGAGAAAATCCAGGAGACAGCCAGTTACTCCAGGAGAGCTGAACAGGGCAGTCAAAGGTCCTTACCTCATCAGCAGGACCTTATCGGCTTCTTTGTGCGAGGTGAAACAGAACCAGCACTCCCAGTCCTACAAAATTACTTCCAGCAGGCACTGGCATGAATGTCTTTGACCAAACAATGTGGCAGACATAGAAGGGTCTGCAGAAGCTGTGGAGAACAACATGCTGCCTGTAACATCATTCAGAATGACTGGTTTGATGGTGGGTCGGTGATGATCTGGGGAGGCCATGGAGAGACGCAGAGCTCTACAGGCTAGCACCCTGACTGCTATTAGCGATTGTGATCTCTACTTTTAAGATTAGGCTTTTTGCTAAAGCATATAGTTAGGGCTGGATCTGGTGACCCTGAATCCTCCCTTAGTTATGCTGCAATAGGTGTAAGCTGCTGGGGGATTCCCATGATGCACTGGGTGTTTCTTCTTCATTCACTATAGCTGTGTCCCAAAACGTCGGCTGCATCCATCGGAGGACCCGGCCTTCACGGTCTACGTGGGCCGGGTCCTTCGAAGACCGAGAAGGCTGGAAGTGCGAGGCTGTGAAATGGGACGGTCTAGCCTTCAGATTTGCGTCACCGCTGTCTCGGTGGAGTTTAATAAACTTGGCCGTCTGCTCCTTGCTATCTAAAATATAAAAGGACACTGGCGTAAATTCTTGACCGTCTCACACTTCTGTTTAATCAGTTTTCTGTTTGACTGATTAAACAGCTGTGTGAAAATCCCGGAGGAACCCACCCGATGGATTAATAAAGTTTTATTTAATCTAATAACTTTGATCTCAGCCAACCCGATTTACTCCGGAACAAATAAAACACCGAAAAAAGGGAAACAATTACATTTTAAGTTATCCGAGTGACTTATATATCATGTTTAACCTGAGTAGCGAAAGAGCGGGGGTCTGAAAACGATGAAGCCGGGAGTCCGCTGCTCTCGCCGGCTCGAGTGACCATTGAACCTCCCGGCTTGCTATCGAGCGGGTGGGTAACAGACGTCTCCGAAAACGTCGGCGCACTTTTGCAAATATGCGATGTCTTGATAAACCAAGCAGATATTTGAAATTTACACAGCTACTTTCTCGCCTGAAAATATGTTAAAAGTTTATTTTGTGACCCAGAAAGATTAATAAGACTAATTTTAAAACTTAGTAGCGGCCGCCATTGTTGGCAGCTGAAATTTGGCTGGACCGCGCTATGAATTCTGGGATATGGTGGGCCACGAAGGACACACCCGACCCATCCTTCAAATTCGGGGAAATGAAGGACGCATTTGTCGGCCGCATTTGAAGGAGTCGACGAATTGGGACAGCCTTCGTCGCCGGGCTGTGACGTAATCGGCCTTCAAATGTGGCCTCGGGAGGATGCAGCCGACGTTTTGGGATACAGCTTATGTGTTAATAGACCTCTCTGCACTGAATCATACCTGTTATTAATCTCTGTCTCTCTTCCACAGCATGTCTTTATCCTGTCTTCCTTCTCTCACCCCAACCGGTCGCAGCAGATGGCCCCGCCCTTCCCTGAGCCTGGTTCTGCTGGAGGTTTCTTCCTGTTAAAAGGGAGTTTTTCCTTCCCACTGTCGCCAAAGTGCTTGCTCATAGGGGGTCATATGATTGTTGGGTTTTTCTCTGTATGTATTATTGTAGGATCTACTTTACAATATAAAGTGCCTTGAGGTGACTGTTGTTGTGATTTGGCGCTGTATAAATAAAATTGAACTAAAAATCCTTGGACTCGTTGTCAGACCCTATATGCTGGTGTGTTGGGTCCTGGGTTCCTCCTAGTGCATAACAATACCAGTGCTCTTGTGGGAGACTGGAGGTGGAGGTGGCCCTCTGTAGGTTGATTTCCCTTATCATCCTTTCCTTACTAACACATTACCCAGTCCACATCAGTATAGATATTACCATTTAAGTTTGGTTTTTTTTACTGTTATTATTTTGGTGTCATTTGTAAAAACTACTTTTATCCCTTGCTGTTCGTTGAAAATAAATGAAATTTCATTATGTCTAGTGTCTTATCTTAACTAAATGAACTGAAATGAAGTAATATTGTAGGCTCTAGCTTACAATATAAAGCACCTTGAGGCGACTGTTGCTGTGATTTGGCGCTGTATAAATAACACTAAATTGAAGCAAATGTCTGATACTGTTGGCCTTAAGCAGAGTCCTACCAGGTCTCCAACAGAAACTGTGATGTCCTGCAGCACAGACAACAGTGTAGGTAATTGTTTCCTTCATTCACAGCGAAGGTTTCCATGTGTCCTGCCTCCTGAGCACTCTATCCAAGCAGCGGTTCTGACGATGTATCTGAAGTGGACTATTGGATGATGTTTTACAAAGGAGAAAGGATGACTTCACACAATGTCCCTGGTGTTTTCCAGCGCTCATGCTTAAAAAGGGCTTCTTTATGGTTATTTAGCACCTTTTAATGTGTAATGAAGGTCTTCTTCATTGCTTAGCCAGATTAACATACATGAGTAATCATGACATTTGTGTAAAAGAAGACAGTAATAGAAAAAGTCTGACGTGTTTTTATTGGTTATTTGTCTTCAGGTTTTTCGTGTTGGCAGTCCTTCAGTGGGTACTGGTTAATGTCTGCCTAGGTGGGAAATATTACTTTAATATTTACCTGATGTGCATCCTTAATAGGTAGGAGGGCCAAATTATATCCTAACTGAGTATTCTGGTGACAAGATTGTGTCTTACGTACATTTTCTCCCAATGGTGAGCCAGCCAAAAGAGTCCCCTGGCTTCCTGAGTGCCTTTCAAAGGTTCCAGGCAGCACAACTGATGAGGGGATTGAATAGCTATATTAGTTTTATTGTAGATTGTTGTTAGTAGGTAAAATGGAAAAATATTTTATTTAATAATCATCACTATTTCAACAGTATTGTTAACATAGGTTATTAGATACGATGTGCGTGCAGTTTTTAGTTTGGTTTAGCAGGTAACCCCAGATGAGGTTATGGTCGAGGGCCAGTTTGCAGCAGTGCACTGACGTCAGAGGCTGCTGGAACCATGTCCCACCGCTGGGCTGCATCGCTTTATTATGTGTTATAGTTTGGCATTGTTAATATTGGTGAATAAACTCATGGTCGGTCTGCAGCTCATCTCTGCCTCAAGCCTCCTGTTTTAGCCCCCTAACATATTAGCGATGCTCTTCTTGGCTGTCTTTGTTTTTGTGTCTTTTAGTATCTCTGTGATCATTTTGTTCCTACTAGTCAACATTTTGATGTCATTTTGCACTTTTTTTGCCCATATTGCTCCTCGTTGTAATTTTGGGTGATTTTCTATTTTCAAAAACTAATTCCCCTCATTTTTTTAATCATCTGAAATAGATCCGTCTCAAGGCATGTCCTGATATCCTGACCTCCATGGCTCATGCCACATCTATGGTTGTGTGTGGTCATAAAATACACAGTGTGTGGATGTTGAAAGTCCCCATAGCTGACGCAAATCGGTGTTAACCAGTACATTCACTGATACCACACATAAGAATGG
Source organism: Oreochromis niloticus (assembly GCF_001858045.2). Classification (NCBI taxonomy): domain Eukaryota; kingdom Metazoa; phylum Chordata; class Actinopteri; order Cichliformes; family Cichlidae; genus Oreochromis; species Oreochromis niloticus. The sequence goes on along the minus strand of NC_031982.2, from coordinate 4,890,426 downwards.
GTACAAACAGCACAACTAGTGCTTTGACTTATTTTGTCAGTGTTCCTCAAAGGTGTAGTTTGTGTATTTTATATCTACATATTATTTTTTCTAATATTTACTTTAGTTATCTGTAACAATAATTAAAAACCATTCATTTGATTACTCTCCTTACTTTTTCTTGTCTTTTCACAGTTCCTATCAGTCTCTTGCTCTTCGTACCAGCTGGTGTGTGGCCAATCCCTTTAACACCATACACTATGTGTGAGAAAGCAAAAGACGTATTATGCAATATATCACAAATTATACAGTCATTTCAACCTGCTTCACACTAAAGCATAGTAATATAAAAGGTATTGAAAAAATTATTTTACTAACATAGACATCAGCATAGTTCCCATACTGGCAACTGCCCTGTAAATCAGTGACAGGCTAACCTCGAGCACTGATGTCTTCTTGTGGCAGTGATTAAAAACTACATTCCAGTACAATAATTAAAGACTCTGATGTGTGGCTGACTGTGAAGCAGGCAGAAAAATGCATCCTTATTAGAGTGTTTCCGTCTCACTTTGTGTATATTTCTGATCATTTGGTGTAAAAATACCACCTTCGGACAGACCAAGGGTTTCCCTAACACAGTCTGATCATATGTTTATTTCTTTTGATGCAAACATAACCGCTTCCAAAACCTGTATCTCTCGTAATATCACTTTTAGGAAAATTAGTAATATCAACCCAGCTGTTTTTTCATCTGCCGTCCATGACCTTCCATCTATCCACAGCTCCTCAACCCCTCATGAACTCGTTTGCCATTATAATGTCAACCTTCATAACCTTCTTAACATATTTGCTCCCCTTAAACATCGAACTGTCTCATTTTCCCGTTCAGCTCCATGGTTTACCTCCGACCTGCGTCACCTTAAAGCTAAAGGATGCCAACTCGAAAGTCTATTCAAGAAAACCGGACTTACTGTACATAAAAAAATGCACAATGATCATGTTTTGTTCTATAAGGACTGCATTGCCTCAGCCAAATCTGCTTACTACTCTGGTTTAATTAGTTCTAATGAAGGTAACTCCAGGTCCCTCTATTCATTGTTCAGTAAAATTACAAAACCTCCAGACACATTCCCCTCCCACATGTATTCTGTTGAACTCTCTTATCTCTTTTTTCACTTGTAAAATCTCAGACATTCACCGTCAACTTAACTCTTTAGGAGCTCCTGACTCTGAAGTAGACTTCCTGGTTCCCCCACTGTCTTCCTGTCAGTTATTTTCAAGCTTTACTCTTCCCTCCATAACTGACGTATCTAATCTCATTAAAAAATCTAAGTCATCTACCTGTCAACTTGACCCTCTCCCTACTTTGTTAGTTAAAGCCTGTCTTCCCTCGTTAGCACCTCTCATAACCAATATTATTCATTCCTCCCTGAACACTGGAATTGTTCCTGAAGCACTGAAAAAGGCTTCTGTTATCCCAATTCCCAAAAAGCCTGGTGCAGACCCCAATAACTTTGATAATCTTCGCCCTATATCAAATCTCCCCTTTATTTCAAAAATTCTTGAAAAAGTTGTCGCCGCCCAGCTTCATTTACATCTCAATGACCATAATCTCTATGAACAATTTCAATCTGGATTCCGCCCCAATCATAGCACAGAAACTGCTCTGTTAAGAATAACCAATGACCTACTGATGGCAGCAGATTCTGGTCTCCTATCCATTCTCATCCTGCTTGATCTTAGTGCGGCGTTTGATACCATTTCTCACAATATTCTCCTGAACCGGTTAGCTTCCATTGGTATTAGTCATACCCCCCTTGCCTGGTTTACCTCCTATCTCTCAGTTTATCCAACTTAAAATCCCATTCTTCAACTCTCTTTCCTGTTTCTGCTTGTGTGCCCCAGGGTTCAGTATTGGGGCCTCTTTTATTCATTATTTATATGCTTCCTCTTGGTTATATATTCCGAAAATATAATATAAATTTCCACTGTTATGCCGATGACACCCAGCTCTACCTTTCTTCTAAACCCAATTCATCCCTCCCACCTACCTCCCTCTCAGACTGTCTTATTGAGATTAGATCCTGGTTCTCCTCCAATTTCCTCAAACTTAACAGTAATAAAACTGAAGTTTTACTTGTTGGTACACCATCTATCTTAACCAAATCCCACAGCTTTTCCATTAACATTGAAAATTCTCCCACCCTTCCCTCCCCTCAGGTTAAGAGTTTGGGCGTCATACTTGATAATACTCTTTCATTCCAGTCTCACATTAATTACACAACCCGGTCTGCTTACTTCCATTTACGTAATATTAACCGACTCCGTCCCTTCCTTACCCCTCATGCTGCTGCCATCCTTGTCCATAGTCTTATTACATCCCGTATTGATTACTGTAATTCCCTCCTATTTGGTCTCCCTAAAAGGTCCCTTCATAAACTCCAACTTCTTCAAAATTCTGCAGCTCGGATCATAACCCGTACTCCGTTAAGTGCTCATATTACCCCAGTTCTTCAGCAGCTTCACTGGTTGCCCATAGAAGCCAGGATAAATTTTAAAATCTTACTTCTTACATACAAGTGTATCCATAAATCTGCTCCTTCATATTTGTGTGACCTGCTCCATATCACCACTGTTTCCCGCCCTCTCAGATCACCATCTGCTATTCATCTTACTGTTCAATTCAATTCAATTCAATTCAATTTTATTTATATAGCGCCAAATCACAACAAAAGTCGCCTCAAGGCGCTTTATATTGTACAGTAGATAGCACAATAATAAATACAGAGAAAAACCCAACAATCATATGACCCCCTATGAGCAAGCACTTTGGCGACAGTGGGAAGGAAAAACTCCCTTTTAACAGGAAGAAACCTCCGGCAGAACCAGGCTCAGGGAGGGGCGGGGCCATCTTGGGGTGAGAGAAGGACGGAAGGTGTTCCGTCCTCACACCTTATTACTATGGGGAACAGAGCTTTCAGTCGCTCTGCTCCCCGGCTCTGGAACTCTCTTCCCCCTGCACTAAGAAATATTGACTCCCTCTCCGTATTTAAGACACAGCTCAAAACACATCTGTTTAAACTGGCTTATTCGCTTTAATGCTGATTTTATCTGTTGTCACGCTCTGTTTTGTAATTTTAACTTATTTTATATATTTTATGACTACTGTTCCTTTTATTAATTGTGTTTTTTGTAAGGTGACCTTGGGTTTCTGAAAGGCACCCTCAAATAAAATGTATTATTATTATGTGTGCCTATGCCAAGAGGCACACATATTACTATTCGTCGGATTTATTATTATTATTATTATTATGTGTGCCTATGCCAAGAGGCACACATATTACTATTCGTCGGATTTATTATTCTTATTATTATTATTCTCCATCTTCCGCCTAAATTTCGGCACGTATCACGCCCCGCAGTTTTGAGACAAGCTTCATATATGTTACCTCATTTTGTGCGGCCGGATCTGGAATGGTGTGCTATGACTTTTGGTGTTTATGAATTTTATAGTTTTTTAAATATTAATATTTTAGTGAAAATTTTCCCGCGCTCCTCTGCCAAACAGTTTTGACGTTAGGGTTACATATGTTAGATCATTTTGTGCGGCTGGAGCTGGACTATTATGTTATGACTTTTGGTGTTTATAACTTTTATAGTTTTTTAAATATTAATATTTTAGTGCAAATTTAGGCCAATTCATCTTTTGGCGCCAAATAAACAGACTTCATTTGTGGTGTCTTGGCTCTCTCTAGTGGTATGCCGGGAGTGGTACAGCCTGTGTACCCTTATTTGGATTACCGTAATGATGACAATTTCAACGGTGCGCACAGCGTCGCTGCTTTCAGGAGCCCTTGGAATTTTTAAGGTTGCGCAAATCATTCAAAAGTTACGGTAATGCTTGGTGGAAAACTCAATATCCCACAATTCATAGCACGCCTCTACAGAGTGAACAATGGCGGCCACCACTTCGTTTTATATGTCTTTTATTCGTGTTTCTAGGTCACAAAATAAGCTTTTAAGATATTTTCAGGCGAGAATGTAGGTGTGTAAACTTCAAATATCTGCTTGTTTTATCAAGACATCCCATATTTAGCGACAGTGCTCTGACTACGTCGGTCCTGCCTGACAGCTAGCCGGCTACCTAGCTGGCTACCTAGCTAGCTGCCGCACTTGGCTGCAAATGGATAGCGAGGGGACTCTCTCTGTCGTTTCACCTCCCTGGTCTCTCGCAAATGCTCGCATAGAATCGGAGTTACAGCTGGATGTGGAAAAAATAACTGAGTTGTTTGGTGGTGGAGCTACAACAGAGGGCAGCTACCCACCGGTGTGTGACAGAAAGGACATGCCGCCAACGAGACATATGAGGCCGGGCAGGCGATTGCTAACGCGGTGGTCAATCATGGATCAGGGAAAGCGAAGGCAGGAGCGTGAGGTGAACTGAATTTCAGGTAAGAAGTTATGAACTGCACTCTATTTGGGTCAGATATAAACCGAGTTTAGGTGTAGTTTATTTAGCAGCAGTTCTCTTATGTGTTGCTGATAGCCGGCTAGCTAGCTAGCGCCGCTAGCATAGTTAGCTCGCGCCGCTAGCAACCCTTCGTGAAAAAGCACCCAGGCTTGGCTTATATTGAGGCGGGTGAAACTCGTGTCAGCACCCGGTCGCTCTCTATTTGGGTCAGATATAAACCGAGTTTAGGTGTAGTTTATTTAGCAGCAGTTCTCTTATGTGTTGCTGATAGCCGGCTAGCTAGCTAGCGCCGCTAGCATAGTTAGCTCGCGCCGCTAGCAACCCTTCGTGAAAAAGCACCCAGGCTTGGCTTATATTGAGGCGGGTGAAACTCGTGTCAGCACCCGGTCGCTCTCTATTTGGGTCAGATATAAACCGAGTTTAGGTGTAATTTATTTTCGTTGACCTTTTACAATCGTAATGCCACGGGAGTTTATATACAGCTGTGTGCGTACTAAGTTACTGACGTTGGACTTTATTTTATTCATTAGGGTTAGTTCATAGAGTTGCCGTACAAACGGAATCGTCCCACATTCAGAGAAAACATTATGATTTATTCTGTCGTTACGAAGCCTCCCCTGTCATTCTCTCGCGTGTTGAAACGTCAATCATGAAACTGATCAATGATCGGCTGTTCGCTCTTATTTATCGCGCTAAACAACAGCAGCACGTTTAAGCTTGATCAGCTGTTGTTAGAATTCTTTTGATTTTAATTTCTAGTATCAGCTGATGTTTGCTGGAGCATGAAGATGAAATCAGGAGATGTCCTTACTGAATCATCAGAGCTGAACTGGTGATGGAGAAACAGGTTTACACTTTAGGTGACATGAATGAGTTGAAGGGAAGTTATGAGTTGTTTCTGAGAGACAAAGACCAAGCTCCTTTTTTGTGTAGCTGACAGCTGGTAACTGTGCAGGGGCGGATCTAGCAAAGCTTTTAGGGGGGGGGAAGCTAGGGCATTAACAGAGAAAGGTGGACACAAAGATATACTTTTCTTTCTTACTCTCATATAAAATATTTAGCTTTTATTAAATAGTTATCTGAATCTCACAACCAAAGTTTGTATAATAATACACAGGATTGGCTGTAGACCATTGTTCATAATTCAGAACACTGTGTAAAAATAACAAAAAACAAAAAGTGAATGCATGTGTGAAAAGTGGTCTATAATGTAATGCTTCAAAGTGTGTTCATGCAAACATTGTCGGGTCTGCCGTGGTACAATGGGACTTCTGCTCATGAACCTGTGTGCACAGCGTCTGCAAATCGGCGCTGTACAAAGTAACTTCATCTTTACACAAAACTGTAAGCTGTCATCTGTGAAGCGTGAGCGGTGTTTGTTTTTACCATAGTTCATGGTGGAGAATGGCTGCTCTTCTGAGTTTTGCTCTCTGTAGCCGTATGAATGGCAAACTACAGTGATTAGCAGCGGCATAGGCACACATAAAATTTCTTCTGAAATTTTCGCTTTCTAGTTATTATTATTATTATTCTCCAGTTTCCGCCTGAAATTTTGCAGCGAATCTCGCCTCGCAGTTTTGAGACAAGCTTCATATATGTTACCTCATTTTGTGCGGCCGGATCTGGAATGGTGTGCTATGACTTTTGGTGTTTATGAATTTTATAGTTTTTTAAATATTAATATTTTAGTGAAAATTTTCCCGCGCTCCTCTGCCAAACAGTTTTGACATTAGGGTTACATATGTTAGATCATTTTGTGCGGCTGGAGCTGGACTATTATGTTATGACTTTTGGTGTTTATAACTTTTATAGTTTTTTAAATATTAATATTTTAGTGCAAATTTAGGCCAATTCATCTTTTGGCGCCAAATAAACAGACTTCATTTGTGGTGTGTTGGCTCTCTCTAGTGGTATGCCGGGAGTGGTACAGCCTGTGTACCCTTATTTGGATTACCGTAATGATGACAATTTCAACGGTGCGCACAGCGTCGCTGCTTTCAGGAGCCCTTGGAATTTTTAAGGTTGCGCAAATCATTCAAAAGTTACGGTAATGCTTGGTGGAAAACTCAATATCCCACAATTCATAGCACGCCTCTACAGAGTGAACAATGGCGGCCACCACTTCGTTTTATATGTCTTTTATTCGTGTTTCTAGGTCACAAAATAAGCTTTTAAGATATTTTCAGGCGAGAATGTAGGTGTGTAAACTTCAAATATCTGCTTGTTTTATCAAGACATCCCATATTTAGCGACAGTGCTCTGACTACGTCGGTCCTGCCTGACAGCTAGCCGGCTACCTAGCTGGCTACCTAGCTAGCTGCCGCACTTGGCTGCAAATGGATAGCGAGGGGACTCTCTCTGTCGTTTCACCTCCCTGGTCTCTCGCAAATGCTCGCATAGAATCGGAGTTACAGCTGGATGTGGAAAAAATAACTGAGTTGTTTGGTGGTGGAGCTACAACAGAGGGCAGCTACCCACCGGTGTGTGACAGAAAGGACATGCCGCCAACGAGACATATGAGGCCGGGTAGGCGATTGCTAACGCGGTGGTCAATCATGGATCAGGGAAAGCGAAGGCAGGAGCGTGAGGTGAACTGAATTTCAGGTAAGAAGTTATGAACTGCACTCTATTTGGGTCAGATATAAACCGAGTTTAGGTGTAGTTTATTTAGCAGCAGTTCTCTTATGTGTTGCTGATAGCCGGCTAGCTAGCTAGCGCCGCTAGCATAGTTAGCTCGCGCCGCTAGCAACCCTTCGTGAAAAAGCACCCAGGCTTGGCTTATATTGAGGCGGGTGAAACTCGTGTCAGCACCCGGTCGCTCTCTATTTGGGTCAGATATAAACCGAGTTTAGGTGTAGTTTATTTAGCAGCAGTTCTCTTATGTGTTGCTGATAGCCGGCTAGCTAGCTAGCGCCGCTAGCATAGTTAGCTCGCGCCGCTAGCAACCCTTCGTGAAAAAGCACCCAGGCTTGGCTTATATTGAGGCGGGTGAAACTCGTGTCAGCACCCGGTCGCTCTCTATTTGGGTCAGATATAAACCGAGTTTAGGTGTAATTTATTTTCGTTGACCTTTTACAATCGTAATGCCACGGGAGTTTATATACAGCTGTGTGCGTACTAAGTTACTGACGTTGGACTTTATTTTATTCATTAGGGTTAGTTCATAGAGTTGCCGTGCCGTACAAACGGAATCGTCCCACATTCAGAGAAAACATTATGATTTATTCTGTCGTTACGAAGCCTCCCCTGTCATTCTCTCGCGTGTTGAAACGTCAATCATGAAACTGATCAATGATCGGCTGTTCGCTCTTATTTATCGCGCTAAACAACAGCAGCACGTTTAAGCTTGATCAGCTGTTGTTAGAATTCTTTTGATTTTAATTTCTAGTATCAGCTGATGTTTGCTGGAGCATGAAGATGAAATCAGGAGATGTCCTTACTGAATCATCAGAGCTGAACTGGTGATGGAGAAACAGGTTTACACTTTAGGTGACATGAATGAGTTGAAGGGAAGTTATGAGTTGTTTCTGAGAGACAAAGACCAAGCTCCTTTTTTGTGTAGCTGACAGCTGGTAACTGTGCAGGGGCGGATCTAGCAAAGCTTTTAGGGGGGGGGGAGCTAGGGCATTAACAGAGAAAGGTGGACACAAAGATATACTTTTCTTTCTTACTCTCATATAAAATATTTAGCTTTTATTAAATAGTTATCTGAATCTCACAACCAAAGTTTGTATAATAATACACAGGATTGGCTGTAGACCATTGTTCATAATTCAGAACACTGTGTAAAAATAACAAAAAACAAAAAGTGAATGCATGTGTGAAAAGTGGTCTATAATGTAATGCTTCAAAGTGTGTTCATGCAAACATTGTCGGGTCTGCCGTGGTACAATGGGACTTCTGCTCATGAACCTGTGTGCACAGCGTCTGCAAATCGGCGCTGTACAAAGTAACTTCATCTTTACACAAAACTGTAAGCTGTCATCTGTGAAGCGTGAGCGGTGTTTGTTTTTACCATAGTTCATGGTGGAGAATGGCTGCTCTTCTGAGTTTTGCTCTCTGTAGCCGTATGAATGGCAAACTACAGTGATTAGCAGCGGCATAGGCACACATAAAATTTCTTCTGAAATTTTCGCTTTCTAGTTATTATTACAATACCCTCATTTCTTCCATAGCGTCTCATCATCATGTTGAGACGCTATGCATGTATCTGCTCACTGGATTGGTCCATACCCACAGTTCAAAATATAAAAAGGAAAAGAATTTGTGGCTTTTGTGCTGGTGGCAACCAGACGTAGAAGTTGAATGAACAAGTTAAGACTCAGATCTGTTTCTGATGGGAAAAGAGAAAGACGTGGAAGTCCACGTCTGCCACTGGAAAGAGAAAAGAAAGTGGCACAATACTGAAACACCCCTTAAAATGATTATTTATTGTTTGTTTGTTAATTTTATTTCAATCATGTAAACAATATACAGAAGTTCATTTAGCAAAGAAAAGAAAAAATCTATACAAAATAAAGAAAAATACATTTCAATATGGCTTCACCTGTTCTGATTCAGCTACATATGGAAAAGGAGTTTATGTTTAAGTTTTCGTAATCAGGACTTTGTGCTGTGTTATAAGGACTATCTCTAAATTATTTAAAACTAGAAAAATTTGCATTTCCTGCGAAAATGCTGTGTGGATGCCTTAACGCTGAAGTTTCCTGCTGAAAAAGCTGAAAAAGTTGAAAACTTGCAAAAAGTTATATGGCGGTGAAGAAACTGAAAATTCTGCTGAAAACAGGTGAAGAAGCAGAATTTTTTGCTGAAAAGTGGTGAAAAGCCAAAAATTCTACTGAAAGGGGTAAAGACAGAGAAATTGTTACTGAAAAGTGGTGAAATTTTTTTTTTTGCCATGAGCAGGATTCGAACCTGGCCCTCCTAGTCTCAAGGCGGCTACTTATCTCACTAAGCCAAAGCTACTCTCAATGAATCAAACTCATTCTCAAGACGAGGTGGAGAGACGGACAATTCTGCTGAAATGAGCAGAAGCTGCTGAGACTTGTGCTGATAAGAGGAGAAAAGGCTGAAAATTTTGCAGAAAAGAGGTGAATCAGCATAATTTCTGCTGAAAAGAGGTAAAGAAGCAGAAAGTTGCGCTGAAAAGAGATGAATCAGCAGAATTTCTGCTCAAAAGAGTTTTTCCTGAAAACAGCTGAGATTTGTGCTAATAAGAGGTGAAAAGGCTGAAAATTTTGCAGAAGAGGTGAATAAGCAGAATTTGGGCTGAAAAGAGGTGAAAATTCTGAAAATTCTGCTGAAAAGAGTTCAATCAGCAGAATTTCTGCTGAAAAGAGTTCTACAGAACTCTTTTCAGAATTCTGCTGAAAAGATGTTTTTGCTGAAAATAGCTGAAAAAGCTGGGATTTGTGCTGAAAAGTGGTGAAAAAACTGAACATTTTGCTGAAAAGGGGTGAAAAAGCTGAAATTGAGTTAAAAAAGTTTAACTGTTAACTGAAAGAAATGTTGCCATAAGCGGGATTTGAACCCGGGCCTCCCAGTCTGAGAACGGATGCTCATCTCACTGAGCTAAAACACAGGTCAACACGGCAAGGAAAATCAGTGACGCCACTGATGATATGGCAGAAATGGGCAAAAAATATTGCAAAAAAAATTCAGTATCTCAAAAAGTATAGAAGTTATAAGCACCAAAAGTCATAGAAGGCATTAGCAGAAATAGCAGAATTTTTTAAAGTTCGAATGGCGAAAATCGGATAAAAACTGTGGGAGTAGTTAAGTGCCAAAAAGTGTACGGAAGCAACTAGAAAATAGTAGAATAAAGAATAAAGAGGCTGTGTCCGAATTCAGGGGAAGGATGCTCATAAGGACACTACCTACCTACGTCACAAGGTAGTGTCCTTAGACGGACGGGTAGTCAGGAAGTGAGCGGCTTGGACAGCCCCCTTTTTTTCTCCATAGAAACTTTATTGAACAAACAAGGAGTATCCAACATAACAGATGGGCTGTGGACAGCCTCCTAGCCTTCAACTCCGCCCTTACTTGTGTGTTTTTCCGATCGCTAGCGCCACAGCGCGAAAACTTTAAAATGGACCCAGAAATGTTGCTCCGTTGTTTGGACAATTTTAATTCTCGAGGAGCTAGAAAAACCTTATCGTCGTCGCCCGCACGTTTTGTACCTTAGGCTCATCAGAGACAATCATATCCAGGTAAAATAATTTCCTTTAATCTACACGCATTTAGGAATTACTTAGCTAATTACACGGATAATTGAAATATTGCCGGCGTTGTGCCAAAAAAGTGTTCGCCTGCCAAAACTGATTTCCAATGTTTCCCAGTGTAATATGTGTAATATCTTTATGTATATTGGTAAATAGACTTCGGTGAACATGGTTTACTAAGGGGTTTTATATATACAATAATTACCTGTTGTTCAAGTATCTTTATAACTCTGGTTATAATGTAGGTACAATTGATATATTTGTTGCGCTGTCTGCTGTCCTCTTGGCCAGATTACTCTTAAAAAATAAATTTCTAATGTCAATAAGATTTTTTTTTAACTGGATAAATAAAGGATATATAAAAGTCACTGCCAAAAACTGATTGCAGCTTCTACCTTGTTACAGGAATGTTGCTGGTGGCAGGTGACTTGATATCACTAATGAGGGACACATTTGACATGTTTCACGTATTATAGACCAACAAGTTATTCATAGCAGGTTAAATACGAGCAATCAGTTTAGGGCAAAAACCGGAAATCAGTTTTTGGCAGACGATCATTTTTTGGCACAACATCGGTCATTTTCACATATGTATTGTATCATATAAAATATATAAACTAAATATCTTTGAAACGTATAGAATCTAATCTTTTGTTTGTTTTTTTACATAGCACTTTATCAAACTGTTGTCTGCTCCAGAGTTACAAGTATTATACTAATAATATAGCATCCACCATCTCCTGCTTGCATATCTCTGTAAACATCTTAGTGGTGTGGCAGCCATGAGTGAGTCAGCCCTGCAAACCCTGTGGATGGACGATGCAGTGGACAGTGGGAGGAAGCATCCTAAAGCTCTTTGCAGACCACCCTGTGTGATTCTCCACTTGCCCACCAGAAAAGACAAACCGCAGGTCTCAGTTGCAGCAGCCCATCCATGTCTGATCTTGCTCGGGCAGATTCAGCAACACTGCCAGAGACTTCCTGTAATCTATTACAGTTGTTAAAGAAACAGTCCAGGAACAGGTCACTCAGGTTAATCCTGTGTGAACAACTGTAAATGTTGTTTTTTCATCTTTACATACTGTGTATTTGAAATATTCTTGTTTAATTGTTATTGTTATTTACTTTATTGCTATCAAATAAATATCCAAGTAATATTCTTCAAAGTTAGCGTTATGTTCATATGTGTTACAAATGCCTGTAAATCAAATTGAGTCCAGTGACAATTACTGTTTGTTTGAATCAATTTATTAATAACATAAAACCTTTAAACTAATGCAACACATATAACAATGTAACAAATATATTCAAATAAATAAATTTCTCAATACATAACTCATATGGGAACTAATCTTTCTAGAAGTGAAAACAGTCTGTCCGTCCTCTCCCTGCTCTCCTCTCCTCAGCCTCTCTTTGCTGCCTCATGTCCTCTCTGATGAGGTCTAGCAGCTCATCATCTCTTTTCCTCTTTCTCCCTGTCGTAGGTGGCTGAGCCGCTTCGTCATCGCTGTCGTTTTGGTCACCCACTGCTGTGCTTAGCCCTGGAGTGTCCTCAGGGAGAGAGGAAATTAGGACAGGAGGCTTAATGGAAGGCATCTGTCCTATCACCTCATCCATGAGGGCAAACCAGGGCCAAGTAGCAGCAGTGGGCTTCCCACTGACCCCCTCTCCTGAGCCTGGATACTTGCAATCCTAAAGGCAGAGGAAATCAAAAATGACAGCAGGCAAATAAAAACACCACAACAACTCTTAGTAATTGCACATTTATTAACTTGTGTTCTTAAGAATTATCTTCTTGATAACACACATACGTACTTTGTATTCTTTAAAGTTATCTCATGTCTTCTGGCCTGCAAGGGGGTGACTTTCCCCTGCAGGCCCATCTTCTCCAGAATTGTCCTGATCACACACAACAAATAAGAGAAGAAAGGAAATCATGGCAACTATGTTAATCCCTAAACCCAAAGGTTTTCACAGCAGAACACCAGAGGAACACCGTCTAGACATCACAGGTTCTGTACAGCAGCGGTCCGTGAGTCGTTTGGTACCGGGCCACGAGAGTGAAATTTATGGTTTTCAGGGGTTTTATCGTTAACTCGGTTTCCCTGAGTCTTTCCCTTGTTGTAGTTGTGTGTCTTATTTTGAAAGAAATATTTACACGTTACCATAGCGACCAGAGAGCATTAAGCGGCAGAGAGGAGGATGTTACTGTCAATATTGGCGCATTTTCAGGAGGACACTGCTAATAAAGTTACACAATTACACAGTACATTCACGTTTATTATTATATTTACAAAATACCACAGTTTTTGTCTTGGTCGGATCATTTTATGTGGTTGTATTTATCCACGATACCTTAAAGGCCGCTCCGTGTCTGACATGAACCGGTCTGTGGCGCAAAAAGGTTGGGGACCGCTGCTGTACAGCATGAAGGTTAATAGGACCGCACTCATATGAATATGATGTGTAAAATGATTTATTCTTGTACATCCACGCCGTAGCGGCCCAATTCTTCACCCCAGTGAAGAAGTGATCGTTTTCTCCTCATTGTAATAAATTAAGCCGTTTGGTCTTTGTTCCCCACAACATATCACCAATTCGAAAAAATCAAAATTAGCTGTATGTAAGCGGCAATACATGAAAAATCTCGGGACCCCCGATACAAGCTGGTTTACGGTTATTTTAAAGAAAAGAAACATGTCTATGCAGATGCCCAAAGCTTAACAAAACGACCGCTATAACAATTTAACTTTTGTACAACCAGATTTTCATATACTTACATTTGAAAGTGTTTTCCTCTCCTGCTTCGACCACCATCGTTATCAGAAACAAATCTCCTCTATGACCCGCAATGAATCCTGGGATATAGTAGGACATGAAGGATACATCGGACCATCCTTAGAATTCAGGGCAAAGTAGGACGCATTTGTCGCAACATTTTGAGTACCCTTTGAATTCGGACAGCCTTCGTCGCGTCGCCGCGATGTCATTGCCTCCAGATATGGCATTGGCGCATCCTTCCCCTGAATTCGGACACGACTAACCCTCAAATTCGCGGAAAAGTAGGACACATTTGTCGCCACATTTTGAGTGCTCTTTGAATTTGGACAGTCCTCGTCGCATCGCTGTGACGTCATTGCCTCCAAATATGGCATTTTAAGCATCCTTCCCCTGAATTCGGACACAGCCAGAGAAACAGGAACTCAATAGTGTGGATGCCTTGAGGCATCCACACAATGATGACATTGTGAATATGAAACACTCTGTGTTATATTAAGATACACATCTTTATGGAATGAAGTTTTGGCATTATAATGACTTTTTTTTTTAAACTGCCAGGGCTTCCATATTATTATGTTTGCACTGGAAGGTGTCTGGATAATGGCTGCACACAAGCATCACAGGGGCCTTCTGACACAGCAGCTCTGTTTCCCAGCTTGCATGCCAAAGTGTACGTGGGCAAGATACGCAAACCTAGAGTTGCTCCCAGTGCATTCATTAGACTGTGAATGTGTGTGAATATTCGACAGAAGGCGCTCAGGCATAGAAAAAATCAATGAAGCTGGTGGTGTAAAGTGCTTTGAGAGCTCAAGCAGAGTTCAGAATAACTATATTAGAACCAATCCATTTACCACTGCACCCACCTGGATTGGCACAAACTCATAACTTTTATTTGACTTTTTTTCAAGCTGTGAATATTTCATCATTCAGGGCTCTAGAGTGCGACCAATTTGGTCGCAAATGCGACCAATTTGGTCGCACTGGTGAGACCAAATATTTTCGGGTAACAAAAAAAAAAAAAAATCTCTGCAACTCTCCGTGTGGTCAACAACAGACACACATTATGCCCCTATCGTGGACTAAACCAATCAGAGATAGTCAGGGGCGGGACCTCTCTGATTGGCCATGGTCCAGTTGAAAGTGCAGGTGGAAGAGAGAGGTCAGTAGCTTGAATAAGGCGATATCGATTCATTAACGGATTCCACACAAAGACGTAAACACAGAGCAGATCCGACGCATCAGAATCAGCTTTGTCTTTCTCGGCTTTCTCACCCGATGGCCTGAACACGGACACGCTGTCGGAGCTCAGCGATTCTGATGCGTCGGGTCCGCGCTGTTTCCATCTTTTTTGCGCTGATTCTGAGCTGCAGGTTTTGTCTCTCCAACCAAAATTCACCGAGCCAGCAGCAAAAGAAGCAGCAAACTACGCTTCACATTTGATCAATGTCGTCATGAATTCCCTCTGAGTTTTGCTGTTTTGCTTCCACCACGATAAAAATCACACTTCATGCACAGCTCCCTCTCTCTCTCTCTCTCTGTACTTCAAGAACAGTTTCCCGTCTCAAATCTCTGTTTTCTGCATTATCCATTCGCTTATTACCCACCAGTCTACCGTTGTTTACAGCGCTGTCGGCCGCTGTCTTTTTCTTTTCTTTTTCTTTTTTTCCACTTAAATGACCTCGGACAAGAAAGCCTAATTTCTGCTGTTCAATACTGAAGAAATTTAAACTTTTTAAAATTATGCAAAATTGCAGAATATTTTTAAGGTTATCTGCTATAAAACGCCAGACCAGGAAAATCTCCTTCATGTTTTTCTGTGTTTTATTCTCAGTTACTTTGACACAAAGGCATCTGCTGTGATGTTCACAATTCTGATGAAGTCTCACATGTATCAGTACTGATAAATGATCAGAATTATAATATTTCTGACTGTCTGAGGCTAAATTGAATCGAATCAGGACTTTGAGAACCGGAATCAAATGGATTATAGAAGTCAGTGATGATACCCAGCCCTAGTGAGCAGCCTAGGCCCGACAGAAGTGGATGTAGCTGTAGGTAATAAGAAGAGATGAAAAGAACTATTGATAACTTTTGTGTTAAGTTAAGGCCTGATCCGTCTGAAATTCATAGCCAGCTCTGACACGGTGCCATCAATCTTTGAATGCTGAAAAAACAGCAGTGTATCCAGAAAACACATTATATGCTGCAAGCACTGCCGTGTCCCCTCTCCCCACTGCCTTTCAGCAGCAGGCAGCAGCAAACAGGTCGTCAGAGGAGCCAAGATGATGATTAAGTTTAACATTTTCTACAATATTGACAAAGCAATTTAAGCACAAGTTTGTTAGTTAATAATTTAGAAATGAAAATTGTCTGTATGGACTTCCCCCCCAAAGAAAGTGCACATGTAAAACTACGGTGTTAAGCGATGCGGTTGAAAAATTTGAGTGCGCCTAACTTTTGTGCCGGTACGCCTAAATTTTTAAAGTTAGGCGTACCGGTGCGCCCATGTCAAAAAGTTAGTCTAGAGCCCTGTCATTAAATCTGATTTAGAAGGTTAGTTTTTTAACTGTGAATAATTAAATGAAGAGAAAGACAGAAAATTGTGAAGGTTAATTTCTGCGTCTTGGGTTAAACAAAATGAAGCAGTCCAATTAAAAAACACTTGTTATTTAAGATTTTATATTTATGAGGTGGTGTTTTTATAATCGTGATTAACTATATCATATATCAGAAACTATTGGTATAACTTGTTTCCAAATTATGACTCGATTTATTAATATGATGAGATTGTTACTTATTACTTACGGCACACTTTTTCCATATAATAGTCAAAGTCAAAGTCAGTTTTATTTGTCAATTTCTTCAAATGTACTTGCCATACAAAGGAATTGAAATTACGTTTCAAACTGTCCCATGCGTAGACATTGACAACAATAAAGTGCAGATGCACAACAAAAACAGTCCTAACAATAAGGTAATATTAAAAAAAAAAAAAAAAAAAAAAAAAGGTGCAGGTAAACTTAAGGCATTATAGGTAACATACAGGATATAACAAGACAAGACCTAACATATAATAAAGTGTTCCAACAGTGTGCCCTGGAAAGTAGTATACAGTAATAAGTAATAAGTAATAAGACAATAGGCCATAATTAGGCGAAGCTGGTTTTTGTTGTTATTGATTTTGATGGGAGGTTTGGGTGATGGGTGTGTAGCAGTGACTTCTACAGTCATTGATGTGTACAGATGTCACCTTCTGATCAGGCCCCTCTAGCACAGGACTCGGTTTCCCAGGTTACGTTGCTTCTTGTGTGTCCGCCATATTGCCTTCGCCTAAACGCGCTGGCTGGATCGTCTCTTACAACTGAAAATGTAAGTATGGAAAAAATGATGTTTCCACCTGGATCCCTGCTTCGCTCCTGTGTCGGAAGTTGTGATTAAAAAGCTCCAGGCGTCAGTTTGCGGTTGTTTCACGCTGTTCTCTGGAGGCTGGACAGCCGCACAGCTCAGCTCAGGACAGCGGTGCTCGGCTCTTCGTCTGTTGTTGTTTTCCCCTCTGTCACAGCCACAAATTACATTCGTGACTCCGTTCCGAGAATTTTATTGAATAACTCGTCGTATAATTGTGTGTGCTATTTAAAGGGAAACGAGGTGAGTGTCCGCCACGATCGTGCGGTCTGTGTTCAGCTCCTTTCTGGCGTTAGCGCTGCGAGGAGCAGCTAGCCTCTTCGGTAGCCCGTGGTTAGCAGCCGAGCACCGTGGATTCATTGAAATCTGTGCGCGAGGTCTGCCCGTGAACCACAGTTGATGAGCTAACACTAATAACTTGGTGGAAAATGAATATTAGAGTCGACTCAGCTGCCTGTGCGTTTTAGAAAACCTGTGTAAATGCTAACAGCCGTAGAAACCGTGTCTAATTTGAATGTGTGCTGCACACACGGTTTTGTTTATGGACACAGATTAATGATTGCAGTACAAACACGTCATGGATCGTGTACTGGTACTGGTCAACGCAGCCCCAGTTTTACGTCCCATTGTACTGTGTTTATTGATGTTTTAGGCTTCATATGTGGAAATGTTGTGTAGCTTGCCTTTCAAACCGCTCGTTGTGTTTTATGTGAACCACCCCCATTTTCACCTCTTTAGTACTGGGTATCGCAATGCATTTTGGGTAGTCTTTGCCATGTTGTTGTTCACGCAAAACCAAAACAAAGACAGAGGCCAACAGGTAATAAGGAGCAAAGCTGCAAACACCCAAATGAGCCACAGGAAGGAGACGCAGCAGCAGCGTGACAAGACAGAGAAATAAGGCCAAGCAGGGAGGCACAGACGTTTATATTGAAGCTTATTAAGGTCTTCATTACATTTCATTCTTTACATTATGACAGTACACTGTAAGACAGACACACATATATACAATATAACATTCTGACAAGAAAAACCTCTCAGACCCACGACAAAACAGCCCCATATAACACAAATATCACTGGTTTCTTGTATTATCTGTACATATACAAACTGTTATTAGGAGTGATCCATATGCTCAGGTTACACAAACCCGTGTGTCGTGAGCACCAAACACATCAGCCCAGTTAAGAATTAGAAATAATTTTCCATTTTTCAGTGGAGTACCACCTAATGTGCATGGAGTCGTTATAGCGACCCCGTGATGTCATTTGTTTGCGACATGTGAAATGCCTGCTGTTTGGCGTATGAGTTTTCATCAGACACCACAGTGTTGTTTTTTGTGTATCCTTTTCCCTTGTTGTCCAGTTTCGGCTTGGCTTGGATTATCGTGAAGGAGTCGTGACTCATCGAGCGACCCTACTGACTAGCCAATCGGTGGGAGTCTGTTGACACCACATTTTCAGATCGCTCGGCCAAATAAGTACTAAAAAAGTATCTAGTAACAAGTTCTAGCACCTAATGGAAAAGCCTAAAAACCGAGTTGAGTCGAGCCAAGCCAAGTACTGGGGTATTAGTACCTGTGTGGATACCAGTGAGAGGTATACAAGGGCTTCTGTGTGTCCGAGGTGTCATGATGGTACCCACTCATAATCATTTCATAGACGGGTTTCCCTTAAACAAAAGCATACAATTTCTCTTTGCATTAGCTGTGATGCAGCATCCCTGCATCATGTAACCATGTAACAGTTGGATGTGTGCTTTAAGTGTAAAGATGACATCTAATAAGGATCACACTGAAGCGTCTAAATATGGGTGGGGGGTATGAGATTTTGACTATACCGCTCTACTGCGATAGCGCATGTTGATGGTGTCATCAAGCTGTGCCTGTTTTGGTCGAAAGCGTCGCAGCGGCTGCAAGCAATATCATTTGGAAATTATGCTGGGTGACAGTAATAGCGAAGAGACGAAGCACGTTTTGGAATATGAGGAAAGCCAGAAACTGCACTTCCTCCATTTCCGTACCATTGATTCATTAATGTTGAATTCTCTCGCAGCTGCTCTATTCCCATGTTGTTCCAGTATATTAATGACTAACCTCGTATTGTGGATGGATTATCTCAGTTGTCTCCTGACGGAAGTTTGGTCCATTTACAGCACCCTGCCATGCAATTGCATTTGTCCCTATCCATTGGGAACCCTCACGTTAACTTTTATCGAGTGGAAAAAAGTTAGCGTTCATCCTCCAGCTTCACTGTGTTTATGCTAACATAGCTGTGTCACTAGCGATCGCGTAGCACATCATTATATACCAGCTAGTCCAACTTCAGTAACTCTACAAACGTCACTGCTGTTTAGTTTTCTGTCTTCATTTATGTTGGAAGTGATAGCAGAGCTGTACGTTTGAATGTTGTCAGAAATCTCTCAGTCAGGACATGCTATCATGTTTAGGTGGAAGCTAGCGAGCTAACTTCCTGCTAACTTCTAACTCTGTTAAATTTAATAAATTCTGTTTTCATGGATGCCTGGATGTTAAACTTAATTGTTACACCTGGTAAAGCAGCAACGCTGATTATTTTATTACAGATGAAAGAATTTAGACAGTTTTTAGCTCTCAGTGATGCCGCAGTGTTCGTTTGACTTTGGGACCTGAAGGTGAGCCGGTAGCCGTAATCCTCCAACAATCCATCAAGCGGTGCGGCTTCATAGCTTAACAAAGTCGTGCTAAAACATTTTTGACAGATTTTTGAGTGCCGTGTAGCACATAAAATCGGTTCAAGGTCAGTTAGTGCAACTGGAATTCATACATAAGGTGCACCGGATTATAAGGCGCACTGTCGATTTTTGAAAAAATTAAAGGATTGTAAGTGCGCCTTGTAGTGCGGAAAATATAGTATACAGAAGAAAAGAATATATCGTGAGATATATTGTTACCGCACATGCTTCAAATTATACCGCGATATGGATTTTAGGCCATATCGCCAAACCCTACGTCTAGATAAAACAAGACCATAAAGATTCCTAACAACCCTATTACATCTAAAGAGTTATATTTGTTAAAATGATAACATGACAATGAAATGCTGTTGAAGGCGATGTTTCCAACTGCTATCCAAGAAATGCATTTAGTTGCTTCAGTCTGGAAAGTAAAAAAAATCTTAGTCCTTTCCATGAATGCAGACTATAAAGAGAGCATGCAAGAGACGAGTCCCTCCAAGAGTCCTGAATTAAAGTCTGTGAGAGAATTCAGCACCCACAAGTTTAAACAGTATTTTAATCTGCATGCCCCGTCTGCCTGTCAGCGACACCTGAATTTCCCCAGTGAGGCACAATAAAGGATATTTCTATTCTGTTCTGAGCTTAGATGGTGATTTGATAAAATAGACACTGTAAACACATTGTTTTCTAATTCTATAAAAACTTACTGGCAGCTTAACTTACTATATTAATGTCAATGTAATGTCAATGATATTACTCATTGGCATTACAGATTACATGTTTATGTGTGACAATAGAAAAGTGTGCTGTGTTTACCATTAACTTGGAGTCACTAACTCGTTATCATTGATTTGCAGAAGGGTCTCCATTTTTCCTTTCTGTTTCTCAGAGTTCCAGTGATGACTCAGACAGTTCAGACCAATGGGGTCCAACCCCTCAGCAAGACTTGGGAGCTGAGTCTGTACGAGCTACAGAGGACTCCACAGGTAATCATTAATACCACCTCATCACAGTCAGCCTGTGGCACGGCTGTGTTTGTGATTGTTAGGCCTGGTTTGTCTTGGTGCTAACCTCAGTCTGTGTGCTTCCTTCTGCCACACACAGGAGGCTATCACAGATGGACTGGAAATAGCAGTGTCACCCAGGTCCTTGCACAGTGAACTTATGTGTCCTATCTGTCTGGACATGCTGAAGAACACAATGACGACCAAAGAATGTTTGCATCGCTTCTGTGCTGATTGCATCATCACAGCTTTGAGATCTGGGTGAGTGTTGAAGCTTTAGCTCCTGTATCTGCACGGGAACACCTGAGTAATATGACCGTCACAGCTGCACAGAGAGAGCAGCAGTGAAGTCACAGGGCATCTGTGCAACCTGTCAGGAAGCCTGTGTAGCCTTCCATGATTGGTATTGGTTAAAGCGAGCTTTAACGAGTTAACGGCCAAATTTAGCCCAGGAAATTAGTTTCAACTTTTTATCAATGAGTTGCTCTTTCCAAATCCACTCTCTCTTTAAATGGCACTAAAACATGGCTAATGAAACACATTGCACCCACGTCACAGGATATTATATATTGTGTATATATATATGTATATAGTGTATTATGTTACTTATTTTTCATTGTTTGTACTTATTTGTATTTTTTGTATTTTCCTTCTGATATCTGTACCTGAGCTGAGGTAACGCAAAAATTTCCCCATCATGGGATCACGACGTGGGATCACTTATCTTATCTTATCTTATTATCTGCATAGTAATAATACAGCACTGAGACTGGTTCAAAAAGCCAAAGCTTCTCACCTAAAGGTTGACGTGTGAGGGTGACCATCTTACAATCACAGCACCTGCTTCCCTCACACTTGCAGATATAGGCATTAAGCATTCAGATGCACAGTAACAGTCTGAGCATCGTCTCATGCTGATGGGCTAGCACGGCCTCAGTGTGGTATGAATTTTCCTTGTTTTCGATATACTGTTTTCACATACTGTCACTTGGTCTGTTGTTGCTAGTTTTACATGTTGTTGTTCAGGCTTTCACAGGTCACGGGTTTTGCTTTCATAACACCGATACAGACGTTAGAAAGCAACTAAGATATTGTGCATGATTACCTGTTGTTCATGTGGAAGTGGCACTGATGCCGTTTGCTGTCTCCACAGTAATAAAGAGTGTCCTACCTGTCGTAAGAAGCTGGTGTCCAAGAGATCGCTGCGCCCAGACCCCAATTTTGATGCTCTGATTAGTAAGTGACGTCAGGAAAGCTAAATTTGTGCTTTACATCCACATGTTGATGGTTTCTTAATGCACTGCAGGAAGAACATGTTGTGTCATTTTCACTCAACTGTGGAAGAAGCAGAAACTTGGCAGCATTTGTATAATGAAATCAGCAACAAAGATCAATCCATAAATAAGTGAATGGGTTCATCAATACACCTTTGTTTCCTGTGACACGATGCCAGCAAGTGTTCAGTTACACAGCGATGTTGCTCCAGAGGTTTAAATAGTGCCAAGTCCTTATTTAAAAGTGCAGCAGATGTAGGGACGAACGAGAGTTTCTGCTGCTTTGTTTTCTTTGCTCTGTACCGTCTCCCTGAGGGTAACGGCTCGTACTGCAGAAAAGACAGTTTTATGATCCTGATGAATCACAGTCTTTTTCATATTTTGACTGGAGAGACTGGTACTCTGTCTTTACTGGAGAGACTGGTTCTCTTTGTAGTCTTTGAGCTAATTTCTCACAGAAAAAGCCAACACAACCTTTCCATTTAAAAAAAATGTATCCATATAGATGCCTGAGTATTTATATGAGCTAACCTGCTGTGTTGTACACCCATCAATTACCACTGAGTCATGTGCACATCCTAAGGTCAAATATCATTTCTTTAGTTTTGTCAGTTTTAAAAATCAGATGATGATGATGATTATAGCACAGTATGACATCACAACAATCAACAATTCTCCAAAATCACTATTTGGTTCATACTCAGGTTTTCTTTACAGAAACATGACAAATAATACAAAAAAAATATTTTTTAAACACAGCCTTCATTACCTGTAAGTAGAGCTGGGCGATAAAACGATAACGATATGTATTGCAAAATAACTTTTTCTTGATAGAAAAATTAAACTATTGCGATAGGTATCTCTCTTGTCCTCTTAAAAAAAAAAAGAAAAAAAAGAACAGCCAATCCAAATTAAGTAGCGTAGAGCCGAACCAATCACAGCCGCAGCGTCACGTCACGTGACTTGTTACGTACAGCACAAGCGCCAAGGCGCACATGTGTATTTGTTTTTGCAGCCGTGCTGCCCGGGTAATGAAGGAAAGGAGTTTGCCGACTAGAGAAAAATCAACCGAGAGCCTGAGCGAAGGTTACCGAAGAAAAAACAGATGATGGTTCCAATGCCGGAGAGCTTGTCGAACGGAAGGGCCACAGAAGTTCCGTAGTGTGAAGGTATTTCGGCTATTTCAAGTCTGACAAAAAACAGAGTAGCGCGCACTGTAAATTGTGCCGAAAGCAAGTCTGGAAATACAATAAAGCGGTGCATGCTCAATCTCTGACTGAAAGCGCTAATTCGTCATTCGGCTTTTTTCAGACTAAAGTAACTGTTAAAACTGTTTGAAAAGCTAAGCTATACAACAAGGAGAGATTGAGAATTTCCTTTTAGTTCTCAGTTTATTTGATATTGACAAAAGTTAGTCAATTTTGTCTGTTCTTCTGTAAAACGGCCTAAGATTTATTTTTAGAATTAATATTTTGTTTCTAAGTGGAATTGACAATTTAGTCTGTTTTGTTTGTTCTATTTTGAAACTTAAACGCTTTAGCGGCTGCCTTTTGTGTAGTTTGCAATATTTGCCTTTATTTATCTGAAACTGAAGTCTCATGTTCCTTAAGTACATCTACCCTGTTGAACTTATTATGGGAAATAAATATTTTAATTAAAACAAGCTGCTAATTATTTCACATTTTACTTGTGAGCAACGGCACATTTAAATCTTACAAATATAGTTATTTGGCTTATATCGTGATATATATAGTTATCGCCTGAAATGAAAAAAACATATCGTGATATGAAAAAATCTTATATCGCCCAGCTCTACCTGTAAGACAAACAGTCTGAAAACATTTATATATATATATATATGTTAGGGGTGCAAGGATACACAAAATTCCCGATTCGGTTCAATACTTTGGTGTCACGGTTCGATATTTTTTCGATACAAAAAAATGTTCATGCCTTTTTAATTTGTCATTTATTAAAATTATAAATATATATTTTAACTCAAAAGTACAGTTTTTAAATTTAATGTTGCTGAAACAACAAAATAATAAAAAAAGAAATAAATCTATCAGATCGAGAAATCCCTCATCTTTGGAAAAGAGAGTTTATTACAGAGAAATGGCTCTTTCCAAAATAAAAGCTATACTATACCCTTCTTCTGGGGTATATTCTCAGCAGCATATTAAACATATCAGGTCCCCATAAGGAGAATCATGTGCTAACGGCTGTCTAAATGACTCGGGTAAAGTTTGTAGCATGAGTGCTTGTTGTTTTTGTCTGCTTCCACTTGTCTTTGCACTAGGATGATGTCGGCGTAAATGTGCAGTCATATTCGTTGTGTTCCCACTAGTGCTGTCAGCGTTAATCTCGTTAAAATGACATTAACGCCATAACGCGGCAGATCTCCCTTAACGAGTTACCGCGGATCACCCCCTGTGTGAGGCTGGACGGCGTCGACACGTTAACGAGCTAACTGCGCTAACGCAATAGTTCCCACCAATGTAATTGAGGATTGCGTGGCACATCCGACATACTGTTTTACTTTTGTCCATCAGGGTCATACTTCACATGAAAACCAAAATAGTTCCAAACGCCAGATCTGAATGAGGGTCGGGGAGGTTCAATTTCGGGTAGCGTTGAGGCAGTTGCCATTAGGGCTGGGTATCGTCACTGATTTCTAGAATCGATTCGTTTCCGATTCACAAGGTCCCGATTCGATTCTATTTAATTCGATTCGATTCGATTCAATTAAATTCAATTTGAATCTGGGAAATTTTGACAGTCAGAAATATTATAATTCAGATCAGTACATTTACATATTTTTGTATCTATAAAAAGGAAGCTGACACATGCAAGACTTTATCAAAGGTGTGAGCGTCACAGCAGATGCCTTTGTGTCAAAGTAGCTGAGAATAAAAGACAGAAAAACATGAAGGTGGTTTTCCTGGCCTGGGATTTTATAAAAATATTCTGCAGTACATCAAAAACGAAAGAAAACCATTAATCAACATATGAACGTTACCTCTGACGTTACAGCGGTTTTATTAGAGACACCAAGCGTTTTGCATTTTGCATAATTTTAAAAAGTTTAAATTTGTTCAGTATTGAACGGCAGAAATTACGTTTTCTTTTCGGAAGTATGTAAAATGAAAAAAAAAAAAAAAAAACAGCGGCCGACAGCGCTGTAAACAACAGTAGACTTGTGCGTAACAAGCAAGCGAATAATGCAGAAAACAGATTTTTAGACGGGGAAACTGTTCTTGAAGGAGAGAGAGAGAGAGAGAGAGCTGTGCATGAAGTGTGATTTTATCTGGTGGAAGCAAAACAGTAAAAGTCAGAGTGATTTCATGACGATGTTTATGTGAAGCGTAGTTTGGATCTTCTTTTGCTGCTGGTTCAGTCAATATTGTTTGGAGAGAGATAAAAACCTGCAGCTTCAGAATCAGCGCAAAAAGGGCGTGAACACAAAACGCGGACCCGCCGACAGATCAGAATCAGCGAGCTGTCAGCTTTCAGCCCCGACCGTGTCCGTGCAGTTGTTGTGCCAAAAAGTGATTGTCTGCCAGAAAGTGATTGCCGTCCGCGGGAGCGCGCGCAGCCGCTTAAAGCTGCAGCGCCCGTCGGGTGAGAAAGGCGACATCTCACTGATTCTGATCCGCGGGTCGCGCTGTGTGTTTACGTCCTTGCGCAGAATCCGTGTTCCTGCTCTCATTTACTGTCTTAGCTGTTTGGTGGTTGTTGAAATTTTGTGAGGTTTAACCTGAGATTCTGCCGTTTCGGGCAAAATAAATTTATATTAAAAAATCGATTCAGGATTTTAATGAATCGATTTCATGTTATCCAAGCTAGAATCGATTTTAATCGATGAATCGATTATTAAAATCCACCCCTTAGGGCTGTGCGATATGACCAAAATCTCATATCCCGATATTAAGAGATCTATCGTCCGATAACGATATAAATCACAAAAATGTAACATTTTCTGTAAATTCTGTGAATGTCGGGCAGCTCGACTTGCGTGAAGTGTTTCCAGCTGGGCGTCGCGTACCTGGAGTCGAGTGTTTTAACTGATGCATGAAACGACACATTTTTAGACATAGGTTGTAACGGCCGCCGTTTTCTTTGTGAGTATTTATTACACAGCGTGCTGCGGGGAAAAGCCTGTTCTAACGTTTGAGTCTAAGGTTTATTTTTTAGCACCTGACGGCTCTTTTTTGCTTCTCATCCGTAAATACTCTGCATCTTTCACGTGATTCAGTTTATTTTGAAAAGTCTCAACAGGATCTTGAGCTTTATTGTGAAAGGTTTATGTGGAAAATAAACAAGCGGACACGAGGTGGTTTTACCGTCGTTGTTGCTAATGACAACGCATAAAAACAAGCGCTTGTCCATCTGTAGTGTGGTTATATTAAACATAAGAGAAAGACAGAACTTTAGGAAATTAATATAGCCACTACAGTGACCATCAAAATAATGAAAAAATATTGCCGTAAACAGTTTATTTTGCGACACCACGAAACAAACGATAGCGTAAAATGAAACAATAGACATTTTTCTATCGTCATCCGATATATATCGTTATATTGAACAGCCATACCACCCCTAGTTGCCATGTTGCAACGAGCTTAGCTTCTGTCTCACTAGCTTGCGCTGCGCTCAGTGGATCTGTGCTCGACAGTGCAGCCTAGGCGGAGTAGTCGAACGCAGATCCACTGAGCTCTTAACACAGACAGCATCGTCAGAAGAAAACTTGATAAAATAAATTAAAAATTTTTGTATGGTTCGATACATATGCGTACCGAACCGAAAGCACTGTATCGAACGGTTCAATATCGATATGAGTATTGTTGCACCCTTAATATAAATATATATATATATAAAACATAGGTATTTCCTGTTCCTTTACGTGTGGACATGGTGTGTGAAGTCTTTCGATGGTAGGGAATAATCCTGCATTTATCTACTTTCAGGTAAGATTTACCCGAGCCGTGACGAGTACGAAGCCCACCAGGAAAGAGTTTTGGCCCGCATCAGCAAACACAACAACCAGCAAGCCTTATCCCACAGCATAGAAGAAGGGCTGAAGATACAGGCTATGACCAGGTAAAGGACACGTACAAATACTCCAAATACTCACATTAAACTCAGTCCATTTCAATGAATGAGAGTTACCTCTGTGTCAGACTACAGCGTGGTAAGAGACACACAGTGGAGAACGGCAGTGGAGCTGAGGATAATGGAGACTCGTCCCACTGTAGCAACGCTTCCGTCCACAGCAACCAGGTATGACGTGGTATACATAGATGCTTTCTGTGTACCGCTTAAGCCTCTCTTCCACTTGTACCTGTTTGGTTCAACTGGACTTGGTTTTAGGATTTTCCATTAGGTGTTATTACCTGGTACAAGCTACATGCAGGACTTTCAGGCTGCGTTGCTATAACAACCCCACCCACATTGACTCAGTTGTAATGGAAAACAACCTAAGCCGAGTGTAGTTGATTAGGCACTACTGGAACAGAGGCATTAGTGTCTTTGTCTTCATTTTCTTTATTTTAATTTAGAGCAGAACAACTAGGGCTGGGTGTCATCACTGGCTTCTGTCATCGATTCACAAGGTCCCCATTGATTCAGTGTTTACTCAGTCAGAAATATTATAATTCTGATCATTTATCAGCACATCTCCATATTTTTATATCTGTGTATAAAAACAAAGCTGACACCATGAGACTTCATCAGAGCATCACAGCATCACATCAGATGTCTCTGTGTCAAAGTAACTGAAGATCAAACACAGAAAAACATGGAGATTTTCCTGGCCTGGCTTTTTATAGCAGATAACCTTAAAAATATTCTGCAGTAGATCAAAAACTGAAGAAAACCATGAATCATGACCATGTTTATCAAATGTGGAGCGTAGTTTGGATCTTCTTTTGCTGCTGATTCAGTGAATTTTGGTCAGAGCGACAAAACCTGCAGCTCAGAATCTGTGAGCTGTTGGCTTTCAGCGCCAACGGCGTGTCTGTGTACGTGCCGGCGGGTGAACGATCCACACTCGGTGTTTACGTCTTTGTGTGGAATCAGTTTACCTGCTCTCATTTAATGTTTCAGCTGTTTGATGGTTGTTGAAATAGTTTTGTGAGCTTTAAGCTGAGATTCTGGAGTTTCTGATAAAATACATTTATATTTAAAAATCATTCAGGATTTAATGAATCGGTATCACTTTATTCAAACTAAAATCTATTTGAATTGGGAAATCGATTTTTTTAACCTCCCCAAGAACAACGTTTACCAACAGACTGGTGTGACGAGTGAATTGCCACGACTCGACTCGGATTGACTGGTTCCCCATAAAGATAGATAGAGATGGATAGAATTTATTTCAAACTTGCAAATATAACTGAAATAACAAGAGAAAAAAGAAAAAAACTCTATGTCTACAGAATGTGTGTGCTTGAAAATGAGGCTGAAGTTTACACTTTTCCTGTTCCTATCCCCTTATTTCAAATTTCATTACAGTCCAGAACCACCTGATGTGCGTGGTTGTTGTCATAGCAACACGGTTAGGCGTCTGTGGCATAATTAATATGCGCCACGTTGATGTACCTGATGCTCGATCTGTGGCTTCTCGTCAGACTCGGGGACCATGGTGTGGCTGGGTTTAAAAAAACAGCGGTTTTGATTTTCGTGAACAAGACGGTCTCATGACTCCTTGAGTGATGCCACTGAACAGCCAATCGGTGCATGCAATTTGACGACGTCACATTTTAGTGCTCGCTCGGATCGTCCTGGAATCATGGCCAAGCAGTTTCAGTTTTAGTTACTGGTAACAGGAGCTGAGACCTAATGGGAAACCCTGAAAATCGTGGCGAGTGGAAAAGAGACGTACACACGAGTGTGAGGACCACAGTGATTTTTAGGATGGGTGTTCCCTTCACAAACGATCTCTCTTCATCTTTAACCGTGGTTCTGTAGGAGGCCGGGCCGAGCATCAAGCGCACCAAGACGAGCGACGACAGCGGTTTGGACATGGATAACGCTGCTGAGAACGGGGGCGGGGACTCGGTGATTGATGGTGGTGCCAGTGAAATAGAGCTGGTCTTTAGGCCACACCCCACCCTGATGGAGAAGGATGACGGTCACAACAGGTAGGCAGACACTGAATGTGTTAGCTCTGAAAATCCAGTTCCTGCACATATTCACACGAGTGCGTTTGTGTCTGCACAGTGTGGAGTTTGTCCCTCGCTACATAAAGACGTCCGGTAACGCCACAGTGGATCACCTGTCTAAATACCTGGCTGTGCGACTGGCTCTGGAGGAGCTGAGGAGAAATGCTGAAGCCAGTCCTGTTAATGTGGAGGCAGCTTCAGAGAAACAGTACACCATCTACATACCTACAGCTGGAAACCAGTTCACTGTGAGCACCCACACAGACACTCAGCTTTACTACACATATAGCTATCCTGTCTTTTTCACTGTGATCCACAGTGATTGGCTAACTCACACAGACGTGGACTGAAGGCTGGCGTCCCACAGAGTTCTGTAGGACCGGAAGAGTTTTTGCACCCACAGTAGTGTGTGTGTGTGTTGTGTTAGTCCCCGAAGGGAAATTACTCCTCTGCATTTAACCCATTCACCCAGTGAAGCAGTGGGCAGCCACCAATGCAGCGCCCGGGGAGCAGTGTGTAGGAACGGTACCTTGCTCAGGGGTACCTCAGGGTAGCCGTTCAGTGGAGTCGAACCTCCGACCTTCCGATCATGGGACTGGCGCAAAAATAAAACACGTTATATTGTATAGAATTATTATTAGTATACCAAGGTTTAGCTTTGTGGTTTTATTTTTAAAGTGGAAGAATTCACTTTGGCTGTAGTCACCGAGGCACCACACTAGGGGGCGCTAACCACTTATTCACTTTTTTTAATCCCTGAGGAAATGATGTAAAACACTGGCACTTGGCACATTTAATGTAGACGTATGATGTTGTAAAGGGATGTGCACAAAGGTGAGACAGCAGGTTCAGCTTCTCTATGTGCAAAAACAGTTCACAGTAACAACAACAGATTCAATGGCTACATTCAAAATACTGTGTGATTCAGTGTGTTTGGGAAATGACGTGTTGAACTCTGTCCACAGGTTCTGAATGGTTCCTTCTCCCTGGAACTGGTCAGTGAAAAGTACTGGAAGGTCAACAAACCCATGGAGCTCTACTTTGCCCCTACTAAAGAACACAAGTAGACGGGCAGGAAAACACACACACACACGCACACACACTGAGACAGACACACACACACACACACACACACTCAGAGGAAAATCAAATGCATGGACATGGCGACCTGTGCGGCACACAGAATCAAGAGCAGAAGTGTATTTCTGAAGGAGATGAACAGGGTTGACTAAAACCCTCAAAAGGACTCTTGTACATAGAAGAAACCCCTTGTTTTATATTATCTGTATCCGTGTTGTTTCTATCTTAGTATGATGTAGCAGATCAGAACAGCAGCCAACAGACTAGACTGCTGACAGTAACTGTGGATTCTCTCCAAACAAATCCAGGGTCCATCTATAGCGTGAAGTTAAAAGCACATGGGTATACTGTCTTCATCTGAATGGCCTTTAGGCCGGGACTCAAGGGTCTGTTTGACTTTGGAAGCGACCCTGCATCACATGGGTGACATGTGACTGGATGTAGGGCCTTAAAAACCAGGACCAGCTCTGTCCAAACAGTGTAGGAGCACACGATCACTGCCGGTGACCTCCAGGATATCAGAATGATGTGCAGTGTTAAAATGCCTGTGAACAGTTTCCCATGCATTAATGGGCCATGTAAGATGCATCTCACATGCATGGAAGTAAATAAAAGTAAATATGTGAATATGTGTTGCATTGAAATGTGTTTCTGTTAGAACACTCTTCTATATATAAATATGGTGGCACGGTTAGGTCCTGAGTTCGACTCCACCGTCCGGCCTTGCTGTGTTTTGTTTGTGTGGGTTCTCTCCCGGTACTCTCAGAACATCCCAGTTGGTTAGGTTAACTGGTGATTGTGAATGGCCCACAGGTTTGAATGGTTGCTCGCCCTGTGACAGACCTGTCGGGGGCGTGCCTCGCCTCTCGCCTTGTGGTAGCGGGGATACGATCCAGCATCCCCGCAATCCTGATAAGTGGAAGAGAATCTTGCCACGTGAAAGTTTACGTGAAAATGGAATCAAACCAGCAGATTTGGTCGTCTTGTCATGTTGACGAGCACAGCTGGTTTATGAACCCTGATTTGAGTTGGAGAATCTCAGTTGCCCTGATCTGCTGCCAGTAGGAACAAACTGTCTTCTAATATCTGTGGCTGCTCTCTATGGCTCATCCTTTTATAAATGTCTTTTGTAACAGTATTTGTGATCGGAGGCTTGGACAGTTTGACCTTTACAGTATTCTGTTTGCTGAGGGTGGCTGTCCATCACAGGGAGGTTGGCTCGTTGCTCTCACAGACACACCCTGGAGAAATCTTTTGATACAGTTTGTTTCATTTTCCACCCAGCAGACAGGTTCCTGAGTGTTCAGAAGAGAAACTCCACCAAACGGGTGATTCATGAGTGAGTGGGAGTCTAAACGTGTACCGTAAATGTTGTGACTTTGTCAACTTGAGTTCAGACTGGTTCCCAGTTGGTACATTTCAACAAACCACAAACATGTGCAGAGTTTGAGCTGTGTTGCTGGCTGGTGGGCTCACAGTATGCTAGCGTGAGCTCACGCTCGGTTGCATGGACACTACTTGTGAGTGATTACTGAAATGTGTTGGTGAGAATGTGAAGGGAATAAACTGTCAGTACAGCCTGTGTCATGTCATAAACTTGTTTTCACTGATGGTGGGAAAAGGAAGTGTTCAGACACGGAACATGGAAATGATTTGGTGTCATTAGGGATGGGTACCGGTTTCCGGTGCCATGATGGCACCAGTTCTGACATAAACGGTAGTAACCAGACCGAAAAGCAGCGCACATTTCGGTGCTTTATTTCGGTGCTTTTTCTTTCTTGAGATGTCATACACTTTGGATTCTAGCCAATCATTTTACCTTTACAAGCATAGTAGGCGGGCCCAGGTACGTACGTTCTTTTAGAGCAGAGCTACATATTAAAAATGCCCAAGGCGAAGCGGTCAAAAGTCTGGCTGTACTTCACAGCAAAAGATGCAAACTCAGCAGCCTGCAACAAGTGCTTTAAGCCCCACGCCCCCGGTACCGCGAGCAAAAAGGAGGAGATCACGTTTAATCGGTTATAACACGGGGTGAGAAATATAAGTCCAGACGTGTGGTATCCACAGAAACCTCTGAATCTCAGCTAAAATGTCATATAAACCATTTCTACAACCACCAAACTCACCGAAAACAAGCCATGATTAAACGAGCAGTTATGTAAATGCGCACAAGTCCGCTAAACAAACAAGGCGAACCAGAAATTCTCCAGACTTCATGTAACCGTCTAAAGAAAAGCTGGTTATCTTCCAGAGCTATCACCAATTCCAAACACCAAGTTTCACCACACTCTGACCAAAATTCTCTGAATGAGCCGCAAAAGAAGACCACAAAAACACACAGCGGCGCAAAAATTGGCTTACCGTCCAGATTTCCTCCGTTATTTTCGCCGGTAGCCATGTGATTATCAGCAGTTACCACGCCTACCTAACCGCATCAGAGTCGTTTTCCGTCAACAACCTCCATTTTAGACCCACCTATAGACACGTGACTGGACAGACGTCACATGCAGTAAATTTGGGCCCACATGGGTTTTGGCATTACAACGTCTGATTGGTTGACGTAACGTGAACGTGACATCGTTACTGTGACTCTATTGGCTCAAACAATTAAAAAGAGGTGTCAATCATGCAAATTGACCAAAAGAAACCAAAGTTACAGCCCCTCAGAGTTTAAAGGGCCAGAGGCCAATTAAGCGCTCCATGGCAGAAAAGGCCCATTACCATGTAAATGTGTGGTTAATTCTTCAAAAACGCATTTTAAAAAAAGCATTTTCAGGCATGTTAATAAAATTAATTAATGACTGCTCTTAAATAAACAGCGCTGTAATTTTTCACTGTTTCACTTTAAAAACATAAATCTTTGCACAGATGATGGTTATATATGTTGTTACGGTTCTTATCATTTTGCAGAAAAAAAGAGACTGCTAAAAATAAAAACATGAGAGGTTTTTGGATGAAGTTTGTGTTCTCCATTCTTTAAGCACCGGTTCGAGCACCGTTTAAGCACCGGCACCGTTTCAAAAGTACCGATTTGGCACCGGTATCGGATAAAACCTAAACGATACCCATCCCTAGGTGTCATACAAATATCATGTTTGATATCCTGTGACATGTTTGCCATGTGATTCATTTGTCTTTAAAACCTGCAGCTGTTTAAAAAAATGGTATAGCACAATGCCATGTTTCTGATTAATATATAGTATGGGCTATATTAGATGAGTTGGAGAATCTGTTGACTTAAATAAATCAAAGTGCTCACTGCAAATAGAAATATTAGTATAAAAACGTCTAAATTATGGATAAAAGTTGGTGAAACAAAGTTTATAAAGTTTAGAACGACTCGTTTGTTTCCTAAACCTTGAAACTAAAAAACAACAAAGGTTCTTTTTTTGGATGCAGCTCATCTCAAGTGACGATTTGCTGCTATTCTTTCATTCGAGTCGATAACCAGAGAACGATCTTTCTGCACAGTCAATATAATTTGGGTTCTGGAGAGTGTAGATGACATTTTACTCATTTCTGCCATTCTAGAGAAAAAGGTAATTAAGCAAAATGTAGCAGCTGAAGGAATAGTAGAAACTAGTTGTTGCAACTAACCTCAGTGTTTGAGCAGATACTGTTTCTGTTTTGTTATACTGACCTATACATTGTTCTGAATAAAAATAGTTTGAGCAGAAATCAACACTGGACTTATGAAAGTCACAGAGGAGCGTTCCAATTCAAACATTTTCTGTTTTCCAACTTTAGCAAAGAAAATGGTCCCATTTCACAAAGTACGCTCACCATAAGAGTGGGTCAGAGAACCCTACGAGTCACAGCGTTACTCATGTTTCATTTAGGTCGAGTGTGTCTGATCAGCAGTGTGTGGAGCTTGTATACTGCATCCTTCTGTTTGGTCAATAAAGCTGAATCTCAGAGTTCAACATGGAGCACACAGTGCTGTTTCTGCTCTGTAATCATGTTTGACATCCTTTCAGTTCAGTGGAATCCAGTGTTACACGACCTCAGCATAGTGCTGAATACATCAGTGTAACTTCACATCAAAGGTATTTTTAATGAATTGGATTCGGTTGTCATATTTATGCAGGGGTCATTTTAAAGTTTTTTCCCCTGAACATTGGCTGATTCTATCATTTGTTCTGCTACTTGATGGTTAATTATTCATATTTTTTATTCAAGTCATTTGTTAGAAACATCGCTCACAATACCAGAATGTTAAACAAAATTAGCTTATGTTTCATTTAATTAAAATATTTTAATTAATGAGAATTATTTAATGATGCATTTAGTTAGTTTTGGCACATGTGGCTCTCCACAGACTCCACTGGTTTCTTGTACTGAGGAAGCCAGACTGCACCAGTAAAACAGTCCTATAAAGTCTCACATCTAGATGACACCCATAGATGAGATGGTGTTTTACTCCAGCTTGTTGCACAACAAACACTTAAACTTGAAATAAAACTTATGAATATTATAGTAAACACGATCATTATTTACAGGCATATCATGTCTAATACTTTACTGGGACAGATCAGCTCATCATCACTCACTGATAAAGCAGAAAGCCTCAAAAGGCGGTTCATCAAAGACCGTCCGGATGGCTCGGCTCATCCCATCACTACCAACTATTCTGCTGTTGTGATAACAGCAGAATACAAACTCATTTTCAAATGTTTGAGCAAAACAACTACAGTAGTTTTATATGTATAAAAGGATTCAACAGAAGCAGAAAAGATAAGTGTTCAGCTTCGGCTCTTTATTCTTTTGTTGTTTCACATATACAAAGCATCAACGTAAGAACAGCCACGAATCAGGCTGAACCAAACACAGTTTTGGCATGAGTAGAAAAAAAAGTGGACAAATATCTTCAGAAAGTTGAGGGTAAACAGGAACGTCATCCCAGCATGCACTAGGAGAGAAACAAACTTCATCTCCATCTCAACCTGGATGAGTCCGACTCTACCAGAGGAAAAGGGGAAAGATGGAGAGAAGACGGAGCGAATGGTGAGAGAGCCAACAGAGCAGCCGGGAAGCTGTTTAAAGGAGGAGCTGCAGAGCTGCTTTGCATCTGAGTGAGGGGTCTCTTTGCAGGGATGCCAAACAGATTGTGTGAGATGCCAGCACCTTGCCGCCTGACTGACACCCAGCACTTTGAAATCCCAGAAATGCGTGTGAAATCCAGAAAGTAGAAAAAAGTAGAAAGAAGAGCAGTTGGAAAAAAAGTCCCGTATAAAGACAGAAGTTCAGAAACACGATCAGCTGTGGAGTGACTGGACGCTGCAGGTTTGGCGACCATCAGACAGTCTTCCTCGCAGTCAGGACTCTCACGATAGAGCCAACTCCTCCCACTGCCAGAGCCTGAGGACGCACACAGATCAGGCAGAAAAGAAACATCCATAAACTTTTCTCTGCATTACGATTTGAGGGAATCGTCTGTGATTGTGATCAAAGCTCTGGCTTTGTGAACGTGGCACTAACCACTTAATGGAAACTGGTTTCGATTTCAGCAAATTTCCACTCTTAAGATTGTATTAGCTTGATGTTTATTAACGGAAATCACTAACCTTTTCATGCCACTGCAGCAGTACAGCACTACTGTTGTCAGAGGGCTTCTCAAAGCCTCTGTAGATGTATTTCATGAGCAGATCCACTCCTGCTTTGTCCAGAGAGCCCACGGCCTTCTCTATGTCACTGCTCTTGAAGCTGCTCAACACTTTGACCACCAGCTGCTCTGCTCGCTCCTATAACCACACATAAAGAGGGGGAGGATACTGCATATTAAAAAGCAGGTACCTAAATGAACACTTTCCATCAAGACACCTGAGCTCTCTCACATCATTTCAATTCAGTTTTATTTATATAGCCCCAATTCACAACAGTTGTCTCAGGGTACTTTATATTGCAAGGTAAAGACCCTACAATAATACAAAGAAAACAGCAAGCACTGTGAGGAGACTGGGAATGAAAAACTCCCTTTTAACAGGAAGACGATTCCAGGTGAATCCCCCTCAGAGAGGGCTGGGGAGGAAGACAGAAAAAAAGATGCGCTGTGGAAGAAGAGCCAGAGATGAATAATAACTCATAATTATACGCAGAGTGATGTATAAACATATAGTCAGTGCACAGTCAACACTCAGTGCATCAAGGGAAGCCCAAACCTACTGCAGGGTAACTAAGGGAGGATTTAGGTTAATTTGATCCAGCCCCAACTGCATGCTTTATCAAAGAGGAAACCTTTAATTTCAGTGTGGACGAGTAGCAGCTCTACTCTGAGCCTATCTCTAAGAGAGAGACAAGAAGAGGACCCCAGGATTACAGGCCTATGGCACTGACATCCCACGTCATGAAGACCCTGGAAAGACTTATCCTGGACCAGCTCCGACCCACAGTCAGACCACATCAGGATCCTCTTCAGTTTGCTTACCAGCCCCATCTCAGAGCCGAGGACGTCATCATCTATCTGCTCAATCGTGCCTACACCCACCTGGACCAGCCGGCGAGCACTGTGAGGGTCATGTTTTTGACTTTTCCAGTGCTTTCAACACCATCAGGCCGACCCTCCTGGGAGATAAGCTAACAGCGATGCTGTGGACTATAAATACCTCGGAGTACAAATAGATAATAAACTGGACTGGGTTAAGAAAATCACTGCACTCTACAGGAAGGGCCAGAGTAGTCTCTAAGGTCCTTCAACATCTGTCAGGCAATGCTCAGGATTTTCTATGTGTCTGTTGTGGCCAGTGCCATCCTCTATCGTGTTGCATGCTGGGGCAGCAGGTTTAGGGTTGACTTCCTTAAGCTGGCGTCTGAGAGGCAGCTATCGTCCAAGATGAAAACAATGCTGGACAATACCTCACACCCATTCCATGATGTGCTGGCTAGTCACAGGAGCACGCTCAGTGAGAGACTAAGATTACCCATAATGCACCACTGAACGATACAGGAAATCATTCCTGCCTGTGGCCATCTCATTGTACAACTCCTCAATCTAATGCACAGTACACACTGCAATAGCTACACACTGTTGCTCATGCTCTACAGTAAAATAACACATGACAAAGTTCACAGGTTAGAGTTAAATGTCCATCATATATATTTCACCTGTAATATTCTTGATATTTATAATTGAGCTATTTGTATATATTAGAGCTATTTCTCATATTTGTAAACTCTGTAACATATTGTATCATGTAATTCGTTTAGTCTGTTATTATTTAATATGCATATTGAAAGATATGTCTTGGTCAAAAATGACTCCAAGGTTCCTCACAGTGTTACTGGAGGCCAAGGTAATGCCATCCAGAGTAAGAATCTGGTTAGATACCATATTTCATGTTATCCGTCTTATCTGTCTTCATGGATAGATAAAGTTGGGTATCATTTACGCCTTCTGATGATGGAGAAAGGATGTATATATAATGTAAAAAAGAATTGGTCCTAGCACTGAACCCTGTGGAACACCATAATTAACCTCAGTGTGTGAAGAGGACTCTCCATTTACATGCACAAATTGGAGTCTATTAGATAGATATGATACAAACCAGTGCAGCGCAGTACCTGTAATACCTTCACTAAAGCTGTTTCTGTGCTGTGATGAGCTCTGAAACCTGACTCAAACTCTTCAAATAAGCCATCCCTCTGCAGATGATTGGTTAACTGTTTTTGAAATAATTAGCAATAAAAAGAGGTTTGACATGATCCTATAACTAGCTAAGACAGCTTGGTCAAGCTTTTTAAAAAACAGCTGAGGGCCTGTGGTACATAGCTGATAGAGCGACTACGCTTCCTCCTCACCATCAACCAACCATCCTGTTTTCCCGGCTGCTAGGGAAAACCTGCTGGGGGAGAGCTAATGGTGGCTATGCTACCTTTGGTCGCACTGACTACAAGGGCCTGGCTCGTCTTATGTGCAAGGTTAAAATATTTTGTTCTTTATAAAGTTTTGTTAAGTCAAATTATTTAGATAAGAAATATTATTAAATAGCAGGTGTATATAATGCTCTGATGGTCTGTTAAGTATATATACTTAAGTCAGGTTCATGCAAGGAAACTAACCAAATTAAATAAACCAATTCTGCCAAGAAGAGTTTCCAATCAATCCAGAATTATGCCAAAAGCTTATTGATGACTACCAAAAGCATGTTGTCAAGGTGCAACCAAAATATGTTAACCAAATATTAGTCGGGGTGTATGTATATAGGCAGCATGGAGGTACAGTGGTTAGGACTTTTGCTTCACAGCAACAAGGTCAATTCAATCCCAGGTCCTGGGTTTGAATCCACCATCAAGCCAGAGCCTTTCTCCATTGAGTTTACATGCTCTCCCCATGTCAGTGTGGGCTACCTCTGGCTTCCTCCCATAGTCTAAAGAGTAACTGGTGATGCTAAACTGACTATAGGTGTGAAAGTGAATGGCTGTCTGTCTCCCTGTGTTAGCCCTGCGATAGACTGACAGCCTGTCCGGGGTGTACCCCATCTCTTGCCCTGTGGCAGCTGGGACAGGCTGTAGCCTCCCTGCAACCCTGAACTGGATAAGGAGAAGAAAATGTTTGGATGTATACATTTGAGCCCATATGTACAATCATTCAACCCTGGAAAAAGAATAGTTCAATTGAAAGCCTGAAATTATGATGGCTTTGATGCCCAACACTTTATGAAAACCTCTGCAGTTTAGATTAGGAAGGTCCAAAATGCATTCAAACAGTATTGAAACGATCCATTCAAGAACATTAGCTGCAAGTCTCACGAGATATTAAGATCTGAAAAAACCCATGAAAACACAAAAATGACTAATTTTAGTTTCAATATGCAAATATATAAGAAAACAAAACAAAACCCCAAAACAAACACTTGGCAAAGTGTTCAAAGTCAAAGTCAAAAAGACTATTTATCCCCAAGGGTTAATTAAGATAGATGATACCTTGCCGACCATACATACAATACACAAACATCACATTGGGGAGACAGGTCAGGCTAGGTAACACTGGCCGGTCGACCACATGAGCAGCGACCTGAACCGAAACCATAGAAAATGCACAACATGAGGAAAGACGAGGAGAAAAAAAGAACTGCCCCCAGACAGAAAAAAAACCAACAAAAAAAAAAAAAAACCTCAGCACATGAATCAGCACATCTCACAACATAAAGACATAAGCTTCGAAGGCGTTTGGAGGGGGGTTAGGTCAGTGTACATGCATGTGTGTGTGTGTGTGTGTGTGTGTGTGTGTGTGTGTGTGTGTGTGTGTGTGTGTGTGTGTGTGTTTTGATTTCTTTTTCTCCTACAGCAGCGCTTATGTGCCGATACTGACTGAGTGGCAACACCTATCGTTCAGGAGACTATTACAGAGCCTTAACGGCGGGTATAAGTACAAGTGAGACTGTGAGATGAGGTTGCAGCAGGTGTACTGGGCCCTTAATCAAGATACTGAGAGACTATCTCAGATGTAATTAATCAAGAGCTAGTGTTACACGGTTACTTTTGTAGAACCGATCAATTTTCCACGTGGTTAAAGAAGTGGCCAAATCAACATTGTGAGAGGGAAAAAAAAAGAAAAGAAAAAGAACCCCCCCCCCCCAAAAAAAAAAAAAAAACAGTGGTGGATGATCACAATAACCTTTCAGCAACAAAAGAATAT
This sequence comes from Oreochromis niloticus, assembly GCF_001858045.2. Taxonomy (NCBI): domain Eukaryota; kingdom Metazoa; phylum Chordata; class Actinopteri; order Cichliformes; family Cichlidae; genus Oreochromis; species Oreochromis niloticus. The sequence continues at coordinate 4,850,699 of NC_031982.2, read as the reverse complement.
ACAGCCCAGTGGAAATTCCCATATGGAAAAGAAATAGTAAAAACTTATAAAAGACATAAGCATAAGTTGTGGCCTACTTCATATAGTGAGTAATATAAGGCTTATATGATTTACTCATGAAAGCGGCCACTTTCTCATTAGTTTCATAAATTGTTTTAGTAAGTATCCAAAACATACAAGTTTCATTTATATAATTTTTCAAGGGATCTTACATCTGTTTTCACTCTTGTATGCTTTTCATAAAAGTTTCACACAAGACAGATACAAACTTTATAAGATTAAGATCTCTCTCTCTCTATATATATCTATATATGTGTGTATATATATATGTGTGTATATATATATATATATATATATATATATAGGGTGGGGTCTATCACACCAGGCAAGACCCCAGGTGCAGGCTGTGTAAAGATGCCCCAGAGACAATCCAGCACATAACAGCAGGGTGCAAGATGCTAGCAGGCAAGGCATACATGGAACGCCATAACCAAGTGGCCGGCATAGTGTACAGGAACATCTGTGCCGAGTATAACCTGGAAGTCCCAAGGTCAAAATGGGAGATGCCCCCAAGGGTGATGGAGAATGACCGAGCTAAGATCCTGTGGGACTTCCAGATGCAGACGGACAAAATGGTGGTGGCTAACCAACCGGACATAGTGGTGGTAGACAAACAGAAGAAGACGGCTGTAGTGATCGATGTAGCGGTTCCGAATGACAGCAATATCAGGAAGAAGGAACACGAGAAGCTGGAGAAATACCAAGGGCTCAGAGAAGAGCTCGAGAGGATGTGGAGGGTGAAGGTAACTGTGGTCCCCGTGGTAATCGGAGCACTAGGTGCGGTGACTCCCAAGCTAGGCGAGTGGCTCCAGCAGATCCCGGGAACAACATCGGAGATCTCTGTCCAGAAGAGCGCAGTCCTGGGAACAGCTAAGATACTGCGCAGGACCCTCAAGCTCCCAGGCCTCTGGTAGAGGACCCGAGCTTGAAGGATAAACCGCCCGCAGGGGCGTGCTGGGTGTTTTTATATATATATATATATATATATATATATACATATACATACACACACACACACACAGAGAGAGAGAGAGAGAGAGAGAGAGAGAGAGAGAGAGATATATATATATATATATATATATATATATATATAGATATATAGATATATATAGATAGATCTCTCTCTCTCTTTTCCATATAGGTTGTTTTACTGCAAACCTACTAACATTACTCTCTGATGACAACCAAACTCCAGGCAGCCACCGTCTGCTAATGTTTCTTTACAGAGTACTGAGAATGAACCATCTATACAAAGATGAGCAGGACCCTGAAACATGGCTGTAACTCCTAAGCAGTTAATGGAGCTTTTCTATGAAAACGTTTTAATTAAAACTGAAGCGTTACACTTTGATTATGTTTCAATTAAATCTCTTGGGAAAACACAAAAAACCACATTCAGAGAAGTTAAATGGCACTGTGGGGTATCGCAGCCGTTGGCTGGCCCTCCCTGAGCCTGGTTCTGATGGAGGCTTCTTCCTTTAAAAGGGAGTTTTTTTCTTCCCACTGTTACTAAGTGCTTGCTCTCTTTATTGTTGTCTTGATTCTTTCCCTTATAATATAAAGCATCGCGAGGAGGCTGTTGTTGTGATTTGGTAGTGTATAAATGAAATTGAAGTGAATTGAAAATAAATGTAGAGAGGCAGGTTGAATAAAAACACTGGTACCTTGGCATTCTGGTTCTTGGTGTTGATTGGAGGATTCTTTAGGACAGCATTGAGAGCTCCATTCAGATTCCCCTTACAAAATATCAGTCAAGGACAACACAGAGACGGAGATACACGACCTTTGCTTCCCGTTTTAAGACACTCTAAAGTGCAACTACAAAACAAAGAGTAAACTGTTTCTAAATCAAACAGCAGGTTTCATTACAAATAACATCAAAGAAAGACTTCTGTGACTGTATTTTACAACTACGGCAGCGGTAAAGTCCAGGGAGCGAGTCCTCCTGCACAGCTCCTCAGCCTGTTCTCTATGCAGCCGGGCTCACCTTAAAGCACTGCTGTTGGTTTCATCGAGGCCTTTAAATGCGCGGAAAGCAGCAGGTGAGAGAAATCAGGTTTACTACACGGGCTGCAGTTGAACAGCAGCTCTTTAACGATGACAATTCTGATAATACACTCAGTCCGACACACGGACAAAGAATGGGGCTGAAACATTTCCTTAAAAAGGAAAAAGTCACAGAGAACCACACCCTCCTGTGACTGACACCCGGAAGTCAGTTTTCACAGGCTCCTATGCGACAAAGTGCATACAGGATGTCACAGAAACGTCAACTTTATGTCACTGTAAATACCCGGAACGTTATTTTAACCATATAAAAACGGGTAACGAGAAGCACCAAAACTGGACCGATACTCCGCCCTCCGCGGAGTCCACATACACACATCACTGTTCGCCGTGCCGTCAGCAGAACAGCCGCCAACTTAAAGGATATTGTCTGAGCAGAGAGTCCACCTCGGCCTCGTCCGGACCGCCCTGATTCTCTCCTCCCTCTTCCTCGTCCACGAACTTGTTCTCGTCGTATTCATCGACATCTACTTTCCTGAAGCGGTCGGACACCGTGTTCTTAGACATCCTGTACACGACAACAAAGATCAGCTAAAGGAAAAGACAAAGCTCTAAGGACAGCACACGCCACGAAACTCTGCTGTCCACTTCGCAGCCCCGCAGGTCCACTTCCTCACCTCCTCACTTCCTCACTTTCTTTATACTTCTTCCTCATGTTCGGGCCAAACAAAAAACCCCAAACTGGCGCAGTGCTGCCACCAACTGGTACGGAGTTTACAGAACTTTTTTTTAAAAATATTCGCAATACAAACTCATATGAAGAAACGAGAACAGGAGCAACTCCTTTTTTATACAATCTATATTACATGTCAAGTGAATTCTTTTTGTTTTAATTTGATGATTATGATTTATTTCATGAAAGTCAGAAATGTATTTCTGAAATGTATTTAATAAGACCAATCAAAAAAGATTTACAGTACAGTCTGCCTACCGGTGACCTAGGCTCTGTGGGATTTAGCTTGGTTAAGCTGGCTGGCCATTCAAGCACGGTGATGTCACGGTCAGCAAACTATTCGGTAATGGTTTGGGGACTTAGGACAAATCATCACAGACAGTAAACTTATACTGTACTTCAAACAACTTGGATTCTGTGCATCGAAACTCTTCCTCCAGTTATCTCTGAAAAAAGAAGTAGTTTGATATTAGAAATGTAACAACTGTAGCCCCCTCCTTAAGATGTTGGTGCGTGGTGACATGGGAACTCCAGCCTTACTCCACTTCAAGAACTCTCCCGAGGTCTTGAATTTGCTTTTTAAGTCAGTTAAACTCAATTCAATTGTATTTATATTATTATTTATATAGCACTAAATTACAACAACAGTTGCGTCAAAGCGCTTTATAAGGTAAAGACACTATAATAATACAGAGAAAACCGCAACGATCATATGACCCCCTATGAGCAAGCACTTTGGTGACAGTGGGAAGGAAAAACTCCCTTTTAACAGGAAGAAACCTCCAGCAGAACCAGGTTCAGGGAGGGGCGGGGCCATCTGCTGTGATTGGTTGGGGTGAGAGAAGGAAGATAGGATAAAGGCATGCTGTGGAAGAGAGACAGAGATTAATAACAGGTATGATTCAATGCAGAGAGGTCTATTAACACATAGTGAGTGAAGAAGAAACACCCAGTGCATCATGGGAATCCTCCAGCAGCCTACACCTATTGCAGCATAACTAAGGGAGGATTCAGGGTCACCTGGTCCAGCCCTAACTATATGCTTTGGCAAAAAGGAAAGTTTGAAACCTAATCCTAAAAGTAGAAATAATGTCTGTCTCCTGAATCTAACCTTCATAAAACAAAATAAAACAAATGTTTAAATTGAGAAAATGAACTAATTGCAAAAATATTAGTAGATGGAAAATTCTAGCTGCTGTCCTGGGTCATTCAGCAGTGTATTCCTGAAATATGCAAGGACTTTCCTGAAAAGGAAATCATCTTATTAGAATACAATAGAACTTTATCAATCCCTCAGGGAAATGATGGTTCCAGTAGCACAACATCAGTTCACCTTAAATACAAATAAGAAAAAAAAAAAAAAAAAGCAGGTACAACTCATTAAGAATAAAATATCAGCAACAATATAATTTAAAAGGTAATAATTATTACATTTGGTAATATTATTACGTATCTATATACCTTTCAGCATTGATGATGCCTTTCCAGATATGCAAGCTGCCAATTCCACAGGCATTACTTTTTACTTTTTTTTTTTTTTTTTACTATGTACAGCACTTTGTACAGCACCTGTGTTGTTTTGATTGATTGATACTACACCACCATACAATCAGAGATGCAGGCTTTTGAACTGAGTGCTGGATGACAAGCCAGATGGTCCCTATCCTCTTTAGTCCAGAGGATGCGGCGCTCATGTTTCCCAAAAAGAATTTCAAATTTTGATTCATGACTACAGCAGAACAGAAGGTTTTCCACTTTGGCTCTGTCCATTTGGTTCAGAGAAGATGGATCATGTCCACTTTGCATGATAGAAGTTTAAGGTTGCTGATCGCATGATGGTTTGTGGATGAGATCATGCAGTAATTTCAATGACAGAATAAATCCTGTTTTAAATTCAGATTTTCAGTGTTGTCGTTTGTGCAAACAGAGTTGGACAGAGCATAAATGAGTATTTGACAAAAAAAATAAAATAAATTCAATCACCAAGTACTGGTATCTGTTTTAGTCTGGAATCTTATACTGGTATAGGTATCATGAGATATTTACAGTCTTCACACTTTTACACATGTTGAAGAACATTCTGATGCCTAATTAACCTAGTTAGCAACAAAATGTTCCTCAAACTGTTCCTTTAGGCACTCTTCCAGCTTTCACAGTACTTCTAACTCTGTACACAACCCTCATTTTGAGCCTTTTGAATGCCTGGTGCTTTAATAATCTATAGTTCTCTTATAATGACTTAATTTGTACCCACAATCAATTGAATTTAACTATCTTTTAAAGAACAAAACAAAACAAAACAAAAGAACAGAACAAATATAAGCCTGTAAAGAAAAAATATGACGTTACAGTGAGACAGCAGTGTACAGAAGGAAATGTGTCTCATCCATGCAGGAGCCTGTACAGCACAGCAGAGGGGCTTCTCGCTGACATGCAGTGAGTACAACACTGTTTACATCATGTCTCTTCACCACAACACCGCGATAATCAGTACAATAAAGTTATGTTTGCAAACAAAGTTCTAGCCGCTTAGCATTGCTGTTATGGGTTGCGTCCTTCTCCCCTATGCTCTTCCAATATTGCTCAGTCTCCAGCCTTGGTGGTGCTGTTCTCACATTGTTCCACTGCCACTGAGAGTACACCTTGGCTGGTTCTGTGGAGAACAGCTGGTTTATTCTCCAGCCTTCTATCTCTCTGATGTATCTCTTCAAGTGGCTGGTGAAGGCTGTGAGTCTTTGCTTGGCAGTTTCCAAGTCCTTGGGTATGGACAAGCTGCTGTACTTCTTAGGCACCTTCTTCATCACCCCTTTGTGCAGCTCTGATAGCTGGCCAACCTCCCTCCGTGCTTCCTTGATCTTGGCCTCTAGTCTCTTTCTCCATGGAGGGTACTGCTCCGTGTGGCTGTTCATCTTGTAGCCAAGTGTCTTACTGATCACTGCTGCCATAGTGTAGATCAGCTGGTTAGTGGTCGCAGCATCTAGTAGATCCTCAGAGGGTATTTCATGTAATCTTGTTAAACAGCAATGGAGATACCAGGTTTCAAGCTTTGCCTATATATCATCATGTCAGTTTGGACAGGAGTACCTATCCCCTGTCCCTAGCTTTGGCTAATGCAATGTGTAGCTCCATCGTCTCCCATGACAAGATGGAAAAACAATTATCTAGGATCAGTGTTGGTCAAGTTACTTGAAAAAAGTAATCAGTAACTAATTACTGATTACTTCCCCCCAAAAGTAATCCTGTTACTTTACTGATTACTTATTTTCAAAAGTAATTAATTACCTAGTTACTTAGTTACTTTTTAAAAACACGATTTACAACCTGAATAGGTAATAAAGCAATAGATCTTTCAGCCCAATTCTACTTTTTCTGCATAGTCCATCATACAAAATGTAATCAAATGGAAAAGTCTCTTTTTAAAACTTGGTTTTATTAGTTTTAATCTTTTAACTTTATGCATCAAGCAAAAATTAAATTATATGCAACATTCTCTGACTGGAAGAAATTTGTTTAACATTTAAACCTATTTTCTACACATTCCAGCACATAAAATAAAATATTTTTTTGTGTTTACACTCAGTCTTTCAAATAAATGCAAGTGAAACACAGCAGAAAATAAATAAAATCAAAGACTCAGCGGTCCTGTTGCTCTATTTTCACCTGTATAGCAGGCGGATGTTTGCCCTGGTACAGGTGCCGCAGCGGTCAGTGGAAGAATCCGCGAGTTTCTCTGTGAATTTCTCATTCCGTGGTAGCGTACTCGGCGCTTGCTCGGAAGTTAAGGGGTTTTTTCGCTGTAAAAAGAAGTTTTCTTCCCACGCAGCGCTTCCCACTTTTTACGGAATCAGACTCAAAGTAAGGTCAGTACTTCCACGCTTTAAACGCTGCATGCTCATACTCTCTCCCGCACTCGATATATTATCCATTGTTGATCTGCACACAGCTGTTGCCACGAACATCGCACTCGCTTACGTCATTGTCATGAGACACTCTCGCAAAAAAAAATCACGGTTTTAGTAACGCAGTAACGCAGCGTGCTTACGGGAAAGTAACAGTAATCTAATTACCATTTTTGCAATAGTAATCCCTTACTTCACTCGTTACTTGAAAAAAGTAATCGGGTAACGCGTTACTGTAATCTAAGTACTGTAAGTAACGCGTTACTGCCCATCTCTGTCTAGGATACATAAATTTCATACTGCATACTGCATTACTCTATCAATGAATCTAGCTTGAGGTCTGCCATTTTTTAAATTCAATTATGTCTCTGAGAAATTTGGGATCTAAATTACAAACATGTTACAGTTATACCGTCACTGGTTAGCATAAATGGGTCACTGGGATATAGAAACCTTTTAAATTAAATCCCATCACTTAATATAGTCCCTGTCAAAAGTTTAAGACCACTTGGAAAATGGCAAAAAAATCATATTTGGATGGATCTTAACAAGGTTCCAAGTAGAGCTTCAACATGTGACAAAAAGAAATGGGAGTGAGACAAAACATTTTTTTTGAGCATGCCATTTATTGAAAACAAAGCTCAAACTGAAACAGGCTGTTTTACAGCTGATCCTAACCCACATAATTTCCTCAAAAGTTTAGGACCACACCTCCAAAAATGACCTGTAAACCACCGCAAAACAGAAATCAAAGTTCCAAACATGAACTTTGCAATGAGTAGCTCCAACGTTTTTTATTGTCGATCACTTTAAAATTTGATGCGGCATGCTTGATACAAGCGTTTCCATGAGGGGAGTGGGAACAGTTCTGTCATGGTCCGGAGTCTGGTGACTCTGTGTTTATGATTGTTTTTACTTATTGTTCTGTGATTTAGTGGTTTTTCATGGTTTTGTCTTTTGTATTTCTAGTTCCTTAGTTATTCTTTAGTACTTCTGTGATTTTCCAGCCCTTGTTCCTTGTGTTTTGTCTAGTGTTCCTGGTTATGATGTTCGTGTTGTTTCCCGGTTTACTTTGGTGAGGCTCGTGTCCTGTGTTCACTGATGTGAGTTTTGGTTCCCCTTTGTCTAATTAGTTTCAGCTGTGTCTCCCTGCTGTTCAAGTTTTATGTCTCAGGCTCCTTGTTCCCGGTTTCCAGGCTCTGGAGAGTCTGTCCAGCTGTCCGCGGCTTCCACGCTGTCATTTGTCTCTGCTGGGGGCTCAGGAGAGCTGCTCCAGCCATCTGCGGCAGCCACGCCGCCATCAGCTCAACCACCAGATCAACCAGCTGCAGCAGCCACGCCGCCGTCTGGTCCTGCCTCGCAGTGTTGGGAAGGTTACTTTTCTAACGTATTCCGTTACGTTCCTCAATGAGAGTAACATATTCTGAATAATTTGGATTACTTAATATCTTATCATGCTTTTTACAACTACATGAATGTACTATTGCTGTGTGATTTATTACTATTACTGAAGGCTACTCGTCATACCAATACCAACTAGATGTTTAAATCTTAATATAAATGAGTAACAGTATGGTGGACATTAGGTAATTCTACACTTTTTGCAGCGATGTCGTATAAAAAACTATTCCGCGCGTATATAAAACAGGTCCACGGCTCCGAACCATAGTAAAGGGACCTCTGGCTAATACGTCGGGTTCGTGTCAGGCTCGTAGCTGAAAACTAGCTTTACTTTGTTGTCTGGGTCAACTTTGCTAGCGAGAGACAGAGAGAGGCGTTGAAAGGCTGCTCCAACGGAACTTATTGTTTCAGAGGAAAACACGAACACAGTGTACAGTCAAGTCTTAGCTTACTTACAACTGGGCTCGTCAGACACTCTTTTTGGCTGCAGTGGTTATTATTATATTTACATGCTTCCAGCTCCCGTTTCTGCTCGGTGACAACTTGTACTTTTCCTTTTTCTCCCTCCCTCGCTCACAGACACATAACGGGTATGGTAGTCCATTCTCGCTGCAGCACAGACTACACTGCCCATGATGCTACATTCTTTAGGGCTAAGCCTGTAACACTCTGCCTATTGCCTTCATACAGGGAGTGCAGAATTATTAGGCAAATGAGTATTTTGTCCACATCATCCTCTTCATGCATGTTGTCTTACTCCAAGCTGTATAGGCTCTAAAGCCTACTACCAATTAAGCATATTAGGTGATGTGCATCTCTGTAATGAGAAGGGGTGTGGTCTAATGACATCAACACCCTATATCAGGTGTGCATAATTATTAGGCAACTTCCTTTCCTTTGGCAAAATGGGTCAAAAGAAGGACTTGACAGGCTCAGAAAAGTCAAAAATAGTGAGATATCTTGCAGAGGGATGCAGCAGTCTTAAAATTGCAAAGCTTCTGAAGCGTGATCATCGAACAATCAAGCGTTTCATTCAAAATAGTCAACAGGGTCGCAAGAAGCGTGTGGAAAAACCAAGGCGCAAAATAACTGCCCATGAACTGAGAAAAGTCAAGCGTGCAGCTGCCAAGATGCCACTTGCCACCAGTTTGGCCATATTTCAGAGCTGCAACATCACTGGAGTGCCCAAAAGCACAAGGTGTGCAATACTCAGAGACATGGCCAAGGTAAGAAAGGCTGAAAGACGACCACCACTGAACAAGACACACAAGCTGAAACGTCAAGACTGGGCCAAGAAATATCTCAAGACTGATTTTTCCAAGGTTTTATGGACTGATGAAATGAGAGTGAGTCTTGATGGGCCAGATGGATGGGCCCGTGGCTGGATTGGTAAAGGGCAGAGAGCTCCAGTCCGACTCAGACACCAGCAAGGTGGAGGTGGAGTACTGGTTTGGGCTGGTATCATCAAAGATGAGCTTGTGGGGCCTTTTCAGGTTGAGGATGGAGTCAAGCTCAACTCCCAGTCCTACTGCCAGTTTCTGGAAGACACCTTCTTCAAGCAGTGGTACAGGAAGAAGTCTGCATCCTTCAAGAAAAACATGATTTTCATGCAGGACAATGCTCCATCACACGCGTCCAAGTACTCCACAGCGTGGCTGGCAAGAAAGGGTATAAAAGAAGAAAAACTAATGACATGGCCTCCTTGTTCACCTGATCTGAACCCCATTGAGAACCTGTGGTCCATCATCAAATGTGAGATTTACAAGGAGGGAAAACAGTACACCTGTCTGAACAGTGTCTGGGAGGCTGTGGTTGCTGCTGCACGCAATGTTGATGGTGAACAGATCAAAACACTGACAGAATCCATGGATGGCAGGCTTTTGAGTGTCCTTGCAAAGAAAGGTGGCTATATTGGTCGCTGATTTGTTTTTGTTTTGTTTTTGAATGTCAGAAATGTATATTTGTGAATGTGGAGATGTTATATTGGTTTCACTGGTAAAAATAAATAATTGAAATGGGTATATATTTGTTTTTTGTAAAGTTGCCTAATAATTATGCACAGTAATAGTCACCTGCACACACAGATATCCCCCTAAAATAGCTAAAACTAAAAACAAACTAAAAACTACTTCCAAAAACATTCAGCTTTGATATTAATGAGTTTTTTGGGTTCATTGAGAACATGGTTGTTGTTCAATAATAAAATTATTCCTCAAAAATACAACTTGCCTAATAATTCTGCACTCCCTGTATTAAATTGAATAATAATTGTACTAAATATTTCTTCACGTCATTATGCGGCCGCAAGTAGAGGTGACATGGGCTGCGAGATTGAGACACAAACATTAGAGCCTCTTATTGCGTGTTTTGTTTGGGTTTCCACCGGCGTGGAATTACCATAAATAGAGAGGGCATAGCCGAACAAATGAAACAGGAAAAGACCGCCGTGTAATTCCTTTATTTCAAAAAAGTAACTGCACATTCACTTAACCCTTCTACACTCCTCCTCCCAGTGACCATGATCATTTCATTCTCAACATTCACCACATGCTCACATTGGTTACTGCTATAGTTTTAGGACACTGACATAGTATAGTCTCTGTTATAGTGCCTACACTGTTCACTATTATAGTCTGTTCAGAGAGTGTTATGAAATAAATAGATATTTTTTAAGGCTTATCTGCTCATTAGATGGTTTTATGAGAGGCCCAGACTTGACTAGGTCACAGGCCGACCAGAAACTGCATGTTTTTGAAGAATATGAGGAACAGACAGAGTGAGACTAAGTTTAGACAGGTTGCCCTGGCAACAGACTTTAGAAAGGGGAAGTTATTGCAAGCAGCACAGGAAGTTTTAGTGCAGAGGCATATTAATAAATCAGACACAGAAAAGAGGAACTGAATAGAAGGAGTTTTGTTTGTAATGAAACTGTGTGTGTCTGAAGTACCGAAATAACACCATATAAGACACATGTTGAGCTTCAAATGTTAGAGATCCTGCAACTGGCGTTTGGGCTGTGCAGGGCTCTCTCTCTTCTGGAAGATGATTGAAATAAAAGAAATATAAAATGTTTTGACCACTATGAGTCGGGTTTTCTCTGTTCTATCATGGGGACAAAAGAATCGGGGTTAATAAGAGCTACGCTTCCACTGCTGTAGATATATTCATAGCAGTCTGTAGATCTGTTTACCTCACACCGCTGTATATTTGTTCATAGTGCACCTGTATATCTGCCCGTCTGTACAGCAATATTGAACATCTGTATGCTATACATTTGTCTGTAATTCAGCTGTATATTTGTTCTCTCTGTTCATGACTACTATCATCATTTATACGACCCTTATCTGTATATATCAGTACATCTGTATATTTTCTCTCCACTTAACTTACCTGTATATAATCTGCTCTTATTGCACTTACTGATTAGATGCAAACTGTTGTTACCCTGTATTTAGACATGTGTAATGACAGTAAAGTTGAATTCTAAATGCTATCCTAAACATTTAAACAAAAACAGCTACAGGAGAAGTTTTTAGAAGTGATATACTCCCTGCTCTCTCTACCACAACTGCCTTTGAACTTGCCTGGGCCAGGTCTGAGTCCAGCTTTGCAACGCCAGCCAGGTCACATGACAAAGGGGTGTGCTCTGATGTCAGCAGGCAGGTCAGTGGAGCCCTCTGGTGATGGATATATGCCAGTGAAACAGGAGGAGGCCTGAGAACAGACAGCAGGCTTAACTAGCAGGACAAAGTAGCATGTAGTACTTGAAGGAGTCATCACAGCCAATCAGTTCTCAGGAAAATGGAACATCACATAAATATTTCTCTTCTTTGATTTTCATCAATGTATTTCCTTTGATATATTTTCTGTCAATATTTCTGCCTGATTAGAAGCTCATAGGCAGTTCCTGTCACTCTACAATAAAATAATGTAAAGGCTGCCCTCTCTGCCCTCCCACTAGCTGACCTAACTGACACAAGTAAACTGTGCTAAGATACCCTACATGGACTAAGGTTCTTGGCCACATACATATAGATTTGCTTGGCTGTAGAAATCCTTGCCATGAAGCTCCCCAGTGCAAGCATTTTTGATGCTTCTGTCTGTGGCAGAGGAGGTTTGGAGCTCTGCAGAGCCTTGGTGACTTTTACTGACTATGCACCCCTACCCATTTATTATGAACAAACAGCACCACTGTTTTTGCTTTTTTTTCTCTAATACACATGTATGATTTAGATTTATACTTATGTGGCAGCGATTTACTGACCTGACAAAGTTATTTGAAATGATGTCACGTCATGAGTAACACAAGTTATTTTCCATGAAAACTAAAAGTGGGGAGATTCTAAAAAAATGAACGAGACGTGCATGACCATCTATGACTCTGTGGTGGCCTCAGCCATCTTTTACGGTGTGGTCTGCTGGGGCAGCAGCATCTTTGCTGGGGACAGGAAGAGACTGAACAGGCTGATCAGAAGGGCCAGCTCTGTTCTAGGATGCCCTCTGGACCCAGTGGAGGTGGTGAGTGACAGGAGAATGGTGGCTAAGCTGTCATCCCTGTTGGACAACATCTCCCACACCATGCAGGAGACTCTGACAGCACTGAGCAGCTCCTTCAGTGGCTGCGGCACCCACGATGTGGGACGGACAGATTTCGCAGGTCTTTGCTCCCCACTGCTGTCAGACTCCACAACAAAGACTTCAACTGATCAAACACACACATCCACACATGTGCAATAGCAATAACACTAAGTGCAATACTCTTTAATGGCATCGTTGTATTATACTCAATTGTATATAGCATTTGTATTCTATTTTATTCTATTCTATTGTGTACAGTATCTATTGATATCTTATTCCAGTTTTTCTTTTTTCTAATTTTCCATGTAACTTTGCACTGTCCACTGCTGTAACAAAAATTTCCCACGCGTGGGACTAATCAAAGTTATCTTCTCTTCTCTTATCTTATGTAATTTGACATATTTTGTTGTTTTGTGTGTGTGTTTGTCTGTGTGAAGTTTTGATGTGTATCTGACAAACACAATTTTGAAAACACTGGAAAAAGACCTCAAGACATTTTTTCCTTTCCTTTCTATGCAAACAAAAATTCCCACCAAGGCTTTTCAGTGTGAAATTTAGTGTGTATAGAAAATACCTGTGCCAGGTTGTCACCATCTAGTGGTGAACATGACCTTACCACTACATCAGGTGAGTTTTTCACTGTGCACAGTGACACAAAACTCATTTAACAACAAGCTATTTTTAAAAAAAAAAGCATTTTAAAATGATGTAGGCAGATCAACGCAATGTTATAGATTCAGTAAGAACTGAAGTTAATCGTAATCCTTCAAATATGCAGGGCGTCACACTAACACAGTTGCTTATGTCCAGCATAACTCTGTTATTATCAATTGGATTCAAAACGCGATCAGTTTAATGCTTTATTAAACTAAACTGGCATTAAAGTTTCAATGAACTAAAGTGGTCCCCCTGAGTCAGCACCCAGAAAGGTCATATCTTTGAAAAATGTGGCCATAAATACGAGCGTTGCTAGGATCTTAAAACACTGGGGCTAAATCCAGACCTGAAATCTTGGGAAGTTTCACTCAGTAACAGCACCTTTTTAATATTATTGACTATATTTTATAGTCACATTTATATAAAATGTCAAAGAATCACAGAGTGATACTGAACTAAACAATCAATGCAATTTGAGTTGTTCTTGTTTGTTCTTTATATTTGATTTATTGTAAGCAGTGGGTGTCATGGTGGGCTGTGTGGCAGGCAGGCAGGAGTGGTGGACCCAAAATGCAGAACCTAAACACGGAAGTAAAACTTAAAGCGCAGCTGGGGAAAAAACCTCTTAAACGATTAAACTCACCAAACAACAACAACAAAAAAAACTCTGGACAGAGGAGATAAGGACCAAAACACTGGAAAAGAAAAAAACAGAACTGGAGCATGAGACAAAACACACAGCATATTGCGGGTACAACGCAACAGAAAGAAATGGCAAACACGGGGCTTATATACACAGGGGAGTAATCAGGGAACGGGAAACAGGAGGAAGACACAGCTGGGAGAAATTAGGCTAACGAGACAGGGCCAGGTAAAACTAAATACACTGACATAGGACAGGGACTATCAAAATAAAACAGGAAATAAGAAACAAATCACAAAAACACAAACTTGACACTGAGAGATAGACAGAAAGAATATAACACATAAAACAGAGAAGACAGTGACTTAAACTAGAGGCCAAAACACCAAATAACGTTTGGGAACAATACCAAGAATAACCCTTAATACAAAATCAAACCAAAACCCAAAACAAATCAACATTTAGATAAACACCAAAACAGAAACAGAAAAAGCTGGGTCAAAATGACCCAGACCCATGACAGTGGGAGTAAAAGCTAAAGAAAAAATAGTAAAAATATGAATGAATCTCTGCTCTTACAGCTTTTATTGTGCCATAATGTCTCCTTTGAAACTGTCCTCTTGCTTGTCTTTTGGATGCTCACCCCTTCTTCACCTTTCCTGTTCCTTTCACCAAACTGCTGCACTCTTGTTCTCTGCTCTCGCCTCCTGTTCTGGTTATAATTAGAATGCAGTCAGCATGTGCCAAACAAACTCCCCCCAAATCTATCATGTTTTATATGATGATGAGGTTTTTAACATCTTATTTATCCACTTATTTAATACACTGCATCGATCAATTAGTAAACAAATATCAGACTGTAGAAAAACAAATAATAATGCGCTGAGCAAGTTCATGCCATAAGAGCTAAATGGCCATCAAAGGAAATCCTGAATGCCTAATACAGGACAGGCCAACATTTAATGCAGCCACAGATCGACATCGGTCAGCTTTCTGCACTTTCCACCTGATCACATCTATCTTCAAAGTCACGTCACTTCCTCTTTAGTTCATTTATTATGGGCAGAAATCCGTGCCATCAGAAACTGAATTTGAATAAGTTAAATTTGAATTTGAATTGCTCAGATTGAATCTGAATTGTAACTTGAATAAATGCTTTTGAAAACTGAATTTGAATTAGTCTAATTTGAAATTGAATTTATGGTTTGAAAATGATCATCACTAAATTGAAATTGAATTTTATATATTGAAAATGAATTCATTTGCTTTGAAACTGCATTTTATCCTTTAAAAATTCAGCTCTCGAATAATTTCAGTTTCACTCTCACCATTCAGTTTCAGTTCTACAATTCAATTTCAGTTCCGGTTCAAGAGTAAACGAGCGCAGATTAATAGAACTACACTTTACTAGCGGAACGAAAGTGTTACTGACGGGAATCTACAGCGTCTTGAGCTGAATTAAGACTTCCGAAGTCATTCGTCATGTCGAATGACCAGCGGATAAACTCTCAGGTTGGTAATAAATGTATTACATGTATAAGAACAAGCGTCATGTTAACAATTGATAGCCGTACAGTAACTTTTATGCTTATTGTAGCTGTTAGCTAAAAACGCTAATTTAGCCTAGTTTGCCCTGGATTTAGCTTTGACAAACAAATATGATCGACTTTAAACTCACCTCTTTTCATTGGCTTTTAGCAAGGTTTAACCTATTGTTTTAATTTATTGTTTTATCAGTGAGGTATTTTATGTACCTGTGTTTTATAGTATTTTATATTTGTATTTTATTGTACAGCACTTTGGTCAGCCTTGGTTGTTTTTAAATGTGCTTTATAAATAAACTTGACTTGACTTGACTGTTTCTAGTAGAATTCCAAAGTTGTCATCTTGTACCCTGTCAGAGCCCTGTATGCTTGCAGAGACCCCTACAGTAGGGAAACATGCAAAACAGTGTCCAAACCTTTGTATTTGAGCTTTATTTATGTCTTACACAGCATCCCAACTCTTTAGCTAACTTAATAACTTTAGCTAAAGTGAATAGTTAGTCTAATTCATTAGTGCAGCATTACTGGATCACCTCCGTTTGAAGTGATATGATATGTGACTATCACTGTGTTGAACTTTCATAATAATTCTTAGGGTACTGAGTGCATGCTTAATTAGTTGTTTTTTTTTTTAAACATACTGCTCCATTGCTATGTTTGACAGGCTGAAGTTGTCAGGTCACCTCCTAAATCCACCATCTTTTACAGGTGTTTTGTGCCAGAAATGGAGTGTCCACTGAAGACTGAAGATACTGAATCTCTACACCTTGCCATTGATCCCTCTTGTGCCTTCATCTAGACAAGAGACATCAACTTAACCACTCTCACATGCTCTGTACCTACATCACCTTCCCTAACAGTCGTAGCTTGGCTCATCTGAGGGTGAAATTATAAGAATGTGTTATTTTGCAAAGTGCTCTCTAGGGTTCCTAAATAAAATATGGCATTGAGGTCATTTCTTTTGAATTAATCCCTTCTTCTGAAATATAAGAACCTCTCCTGGTTTTAATGGCACTTTGGATTTCCTTACTTTCTGTTCCACTCCCAACCCCAAATAGATGCTGACACAGTAACATGGAAGAGGGAAAGAAGTTGGAAAGGACTTCTATAAATAAACCTAATGCCTAACAATGAAAAATGTAAAATAAGAACAATAATAATAATAAAGATAAAAGATGAAGTAACAAGTTTTTAGTTTTTTGTTTATTCCAAATGATCATCCAGATGTCTGTGACATGTGATGACAAACACCATAATGGAAGGCCTTCGTCATCACATGCTTAAACTCATATTTTTGCATATGCTGAACAGGCAGTCAGACATGCTGTAACTGTGGGGTAGAAAACTGCATGAACACCATACGGCAGGGGTCTCAAACTCCAGTCCTCGAGGGCCGCTGTCCTGCAACTTTTCCATGTGTCTCTGTTGCAACATACCTAGTAGGTCATTAGCAAGAGTATAGAACTTGAATGCACGCTGAGTTGGCAATTCAGCCATTTGATTCACGTTACAGCAGCTCATGAGTGAATGAACATGTATTTACTTAAATTTACTTGAGTAGGTAGGGTTAGAGGTTACCACCTCAGCATGCAGTCAAGTTCTATACTCTTGCTAATGACCTACTAATTGTATTCAGGTGTGTTGCACCAGGGACACATGGAAAAGTTGCATTACACCGGCCCTCGAGGACTGGAGTTTGAGACCCCTGTCATACGGAATATGACAGGTGTGGTTGAACTGCATGAAGACTCTGAAGTTTCTCTTCTGGCAGGACAGGAATGTAGCCTTGTCCTGTGAGCCACCGTAAGGATGTACTTGGAGTAGAACTGGACTGTCACCAGCCTCAGGCTCTTCACCTTTTCAAAGACAAAGCAGTCATTTAGATAAAATATTAGATATTGTTTACCTGTAAATGCACAAAGAGAATTTAGAAATGTAATTCTTGTCAAGAGTGAAAAAGCACTGATAGTGTAATCTACAGCTGTGGCCAAACGTTTAGAGAATGAGAAGTGTTGTTTATTTACAAAGTTTGCTGTTTCAGTGATAGTTGTATATCATATCATATCACTTCAAACGGAGGTGATCCAGTAATGCTGCACTAATGAATTAGACTAACTATTCACTTTAGCTAAAGTTATTAAGTTAGCTAAAGAGTTGGGATGCTGTGTAAGACATAAATAAAGCTCAAATACAGAGGTTTGGACACTGTTTTGCATGTTTCCCTACTGTAGGGGTCTCTGCAAGCATACAGGGCTCTGACAGGGTACAAGATGACAACTTTGGAATTCTACTAGAAACAGTCGATCATATTTGTTTGTCAAAGCTAAATCCAGGGCAAACTAGGCTAAATTAGCGTTTTTAGCTAACAGCTACAATAAGCATAAAAGTTACTGTACGGCTATCAATTGTTAACATGACGCTTGTTCTTATACATGTAATACATTTATTACCAACCTGAGAGTTTATCCGCTGGTCATTCGACATGACGAATGACTTCGGAAGTCTTAATTCAGCTCAAGACGCTGTAGATTCCCGTCAGTAACACTTTCGTTCCGCTAGTAAAATGTAGTTCTATTAATCTGCGCTCGTTTACTCTTGAACCGGAACTGAAATTGAATTGTAGAACTGAAACTGAATGGTGAGAGTGAAACTGAAATTATTCGAGAGCTGAATTTTTAAAGGATAAAATGCAGTTTCAAAGCAAATGAATTCATTTTCAATATATAAAATTCAATTTCAATTTAGTGATGATCATTTTCAAACCATAAATTCAATTTCAAATTAGACTAATTCAAATTCAGTTTTCAAAAGCATTTATTCAAGTTACAATTCAGATTCAATCTGAGCAATTCAAATTCAAATTTAACTTATTCAAATTCAGTTTCTGATGGCACAGATTTCTGCCCATAATTTATGTTTACTTTTAAATTTGCAGTGACAATAACTTTAGTGACATAGTGCACACATTATTTCCTATGGACTGCTGGGTTATCTTGGTTTATTTAAGTTGGTATTTTAAAGGTGCAGTCAGTCATTTTTAGGTTACTTGATAGAAAAAAGGATCTTGTACTCATGAACATCCATAGAATAGTGGATAACAATGGCACATTGTTAAACATGTCATTGGTCACTGCTTAATTCCTCATTCTTTAAGCTTTCCTCGTCCTTAGTATGTCATTTATAAATACAGATATACACTCTTAGAAAGAACCACTTCTGAGCCTGATCTTCTTACTCCAAGGAGCTTTTCTGAGTTATCATTGTACCAGAGGAGGAGGGCATCCACTACTTCTTTCATTTCACCTGAGTTCACCTGTGGGAAAGGACAGCGCTGAATCCCCTGAATATTTCTTTGAATTCAGGAGGACTTGGGAACTAATCTTGACTTATTTGACTAAAGCTAATGAACCAGAGAAATTCTAAACTCTTAAACATCCCAGGGATGTCTGAATTTGTGTCAGACATCCCTGGGATATGAAGGATCATATCTGTTTTACCTACAGTGTTGTGCCAAAAAGTCATCGTTTGCCAAAAACTGATTTCCAGTGTCTTTACTTATATTGGTAAATAGACTTTAGTGAACATGATTTACAAAAGGGTCTATATCAAATGTAATAATGAACAATTTTTTCAAGTATATTTATAACTCTGTGTTATTGTAACTACATTAAAACCAATCCAGTCCTTTGGGGCCACTTAAAATATGTTTACAGAACTATTACTATATTTGTTGCAATTTCTGCTGTCCTCTTGGCCAGATTACTCTTAAAAAAATAATTTTATTGTCAAATGAATGAATGAGAAGTGTTAGAGAGTTATCTCTGGGATGCTGGGATGATAGCTCCCTCAGGACTTAAACTCCGGTCAGAGAGTGGGGCACAGAGAGTGAGGTCCGGATATATTTTAATGAAAGTTCACAGCAGCTCAACAGTACAGCAGTAGGCATACTTAACAAATGTGGGAGGGGCGGACAGGCGTGTGCTTATTTGCGCAGGAATGCACACGGCTGGAGATCGCTATTCCCCCGCACTCATGGAGAAAAACATGCCTAGCACTCCTCGGACTCGTGATACGGCAGGACCGTCGTAAAAGCATGTGACGTCATCACCGCTGTCATGGTCCTGGGCCATGTTGGCCCAGTATTCTTAGTTTTCATGTATTTTGTTCCTTATTTAGGCCATGCTTCCTGGGTTTGCTCTGTTACATTGTTTCCTTATGTGTTTTCCCCTTGTGACTCTTACTCCCTGTGTGTCCCTCTGGGTCCCTCTGTGTATCTGTGAGCCCTCGTCTCTCCTTGTGTTTTATTCCATGTTTTCCCCTGCCCGTTATGTCTGTGCTCTCCCCGTGCTCTCTCTCCTCCTGTCTGAACCTCTGTACTTCCAGTTTTACTTTGACAGTCTCCCGTCAGTGTTGCGTTTACTCCTGCCGTGTCTTGTTATGATTATCAGTGTCACCTGTGTTCCCCGTGTGCTCCCACTTCCCTCGTTAACCCTCTGTGTATTTATGTCTGCGTCTCCCTCAGTTCTGTGTCGCGTTCTCCCTCATGCTGTGTGTGATTCTCCCCGTGTCTCCTAGTGTACATTATAATTAGCTTTTCCCAGTTTAATTTGTACGGTTTTTCTGTCCAGCAATAAAGCTGTGTTTTCAGTTCATTCCTGCCTCCGTGAGCTTGCGTTTGGGTCCTCATCCTGCCTGCACATAGCCGAATCATGACAACCGCAGCAGTAAGAACAAGGTGGAACTTATCGGCAGAAATTAACAAGAAGTAAAGATCACTGCCAAAACCTGATTGCAGCTTCTACCTTGTGACAGGATTGTTTGTGGCCCAAATGACTCGATATCACTCATGAGGGATACATTTGACATGTTTCACATATTATAGATCAAAAAGTTGTGAATATTAATGTTGAATGTTATTGCACCCAACCTTAGGCTGCAGTATTCTAAAACTCACACTTTCCCTCTCATAAACCATATGATTATGTAACCAATATGTCAGCTTGCCAAAGAATAACTGAAACAATATCTGTAACAACAGAGGACAGTTTATTCAGGGTGTGACAGCACTTTACCACCTGTGTCCAATATCTCATACAAATTTCTGGACTGGAGCATGTACGTCCTTAAGAACTCCAGGACTTCATCACAGCCTCTTTCACATCCGCTTTACATGTGTACTTTAAAGGAAACCTAACTAACACTGGGTGAATATGTTTGTAGTAGTGATGTGTCAGTCGCGAACGAAACGGCTCTTACGGTGCGTTCACACCGAACGCGATAGAGGCGGCCAGAGCGTCAGGTTTACATGTAAAGTCAATGGAAAGAGGCTGATGACACGCGATTGCGCGTCTGGCGAAAATTCTGAAGCAGATTTGCGTCGCGAAAACGCCAAAACGCCTGAAACGCGCGTCAGTGTAGCGCGTCTGGCGCGTTTGACTCGCGGAAAAAACCACACGCGTGAGTTTTTGTGTTGCATTTTGTGCATACGCGTCTTTCGCCTCTACCGCTCGAGTTGGAAAAATTTGAACTCCAGCGTCAAGTCGCGCCGCGTCAACCAATCAGGAGCCTGGTGACGTGGCTGTAACCAGGTCAAAGGGGCAGATCAAACCAAAGCCCTTCATTCTTCATTCAGTATGGAGGAAAAACTCATCAACGCAGTGGCTAATCGTCCAGAACTATACGATGCTAGCTGCTACTTCTACCGGGACAGGAATAAAAAGGACCGAGCTTGGAGGCACAGAAGTGAGGAGATCGGGCAACCTGGTAAGTTCATTTGTTCTTCTTTTTAATTTTCAGACTGACCCGATGAAGCCGCGCTAAAGCTAGCAAGCCCGCCTACTGTCCCGCTATTTTCCCACTGATGTACAAATACCGTTCTGGTTTTATGCATGTTGTCATATAGGAATATATTGTTTATTAATAAACAGCACACAGTGGTCCCGCTCATCCGTCACTGCCTCGCTTTTTCGCTGATTTTTCATTGCACAGTACAGCATTGCATTCTGCAGCCTGATTGACAAATCTCCTCCGTGCTGTGTCTCCTGCGCTTGCCAAATTGATCATGTTTGGTTTTGATAACCATCACGTCCAATAGAAAAAACAGCACAAAAACACTCATAACTATGACCCTCATTCGGAAATAGACACCTGCACCGGGAGGAAAAGGAAAAGGCGCACGAAAGTGGCAGGCAGATGAAGACAAAACGCGGCATAAAAATACTTTTACGTTTTGCAATCTACAAAGGTTTGCACTTTGAGAATCAACTTGTGAGAACTGTGACTAATGTTCATGTGTGTGGGGAAAAAAGTGTATAAAGTGCGTGGCGAGGGGCTAGTTATTCTGAGAACCCCTGCTGCAATAAAACAGGGACCACTGTATATACTTTCTCTATGATTATTGTATTCAACCTGTTAACAGTTAATATTGTCTTGATAGAACCAACTGATTCTGCTGCAGAGCATCCCCTGTTGCTTCTCCTGGCTCCCCAGTCCCTGAGCTCCTGCTGCTGCACCCACAGGTATGTACAGCAAGCACTGATAGCTTTTTACTCGGTGTGGGATTGCCTTGTGATCACCTTTACTAAATATCTACAACTAATCTGATTATATCCTGTTTTGTTTTTTCAATGTTGAAATTAAAATCTAGTAGCAGCCTTCTCATTTCTTTGTGTTTTGTGCTGTGTTTTACACGCCCAGAGAGGAGGACAGCTCCGAGGCAGATGAGGGACGGGTCCCAGGACGGTCCATCGGCAGTGGAGCTGGCCATCCTGGTGTCCCTGAAGAGGCCACGCCAGTCTGCAATGGAGCATTTCCTCCTCAGCCTTGTTCCTGCTCTGGAGAGCAGCTGGGTCCTTTTTATTCCTGTCTCTCTGTAAATACTTATATATTTATGTTTAATGTTTTTCTGTTTGAGAATTTTAATATTATTTCAAATAAATTTTTATAATGACTAATGTCTCAGTTCTACTACACAGCAAATGTTGGCACACGACTTGACACATGTAGAATTTATTTCATATTACACTAATGACAGAATATACTAATACAGTGGGATGCAAAGGTTTGGGCAACCTTGTTAATAGCCATTATTTTCCTGTATAAATCGTTAGTTGTTACAATAAAAAATGTCAGTTAAATATATCATACAGGAGACACACACAGTGATATTTGAGAAGTGAAAAGAAGTTTACTGGATTTACAAAAAGTGTGCAATAATTGTTTAAACAAAATCAAGCAGGTGCATAAATTTGGGCACCACAAAAAAAGAAATGAAATAAATATTTAGTGTATATCAATGTGTGTGTCTCCTATGTGATATATGGGGGGCCTTTGTCTGGACGTGCTTCCCATCCAGAGCTCCACAGCAGAGAGGGAAGTTCCAGCGCTCCTGGAATCCCTCTGTGATGGACCGCCAGTCTCCAGGTGAAGGCACGGCCATGAAGTCGCCCACTAGACAGTCCCAGATGGCCGTCGCTACCTGGGGGGTGATCTGGCACACCGTGGACACACCGACTCTGAAACTGAACGCGATGGTCCTGAAGGAGTCCCCGGTGGCAAGGAACCTGGACAAAAGTGTTCAAAATTAGTATTATGTGTACTGCAGTTACAAAATACATTATTCAAATTCCAAAATACTTTTGTGATGTCAGATTTAAATTACAAAACATAAATCTTACATAAAACATTTTCTAATTATAAGGATAATTACATAATATATATTAGATATAATATAAGACAGTCAGTTGTGTTTTGTTTTAACTTTACCATATCATAATTTGATTGGTAGCAACTTTTACCACTACAGTGAGCCAATCACTCATAATTCCTAAACATGTAAATCAGGCAGGAATGAAGTAAGACATTAATAGAAATAAAGAGTTGTATGTTGACATGTAGCCCTTTCCTTGCTTAAATCATTAATATTTTTGAAAAATTAATCTGTGATAAGACATAGCTTATCAAGATAGAACCATATAACTAAAGATGAACCAAACTGTTCACAATTTTATCTACCTCTCAGTTTAAAGAAAGGCTGGTGACCCCTGTTATAGAGTCTGACAGCTGCGAGGATTACATACAAATATTCATCTATACCAGAATTAAACCAGGTGTAAATAAGGAGTGAGTATCACTACAAAGATTAACCCACAGTGGCCCTTGTACCAGTTTGATATCAGCAAACACAGAGAGCATACACTGATAGACACCACAGCCATGCTATCAATGCAAACACTGATAACAGCATAAATTGAATTAAATCGGGACTTGATGAGACCTTTCAAGCATCACTAGAAATATTATAAACAGTCGTCTCCATACCACAGTTTGCTATCAGTAAACACCGACGGCATTCATTGATAGCATAGCACATCCATGTTAGCAGTGTATAAACGATAGTTTAGCATATTAGCACAGGTATCAATAAAGGACTACCGTATTAAACACTTTTACTAACCGCAGGCAGATGGACAGGCGCTCTGCAGGTGGGATTGAGCGCCTGTAGTTGGTGTCTAGGCGGGCGATGCTTGGACCAACGCGGGACAGCAGGTCCTCAAACTGGGCGAGGGAAAGACGGCGATATCGCTGAAATCGGCTGTCATCCAGGCGCAGCTCCTGGAGCAAGTGGTGAAACTCACCAAACTGCTCACCCGTCTGGAGGACTTGATGGACCCAGGTACGGCGAGGACGTCCTTAACGCTGCTGCTCTGCTCTCCACAGTAAATAGAAACGCTAGCTCGACAGCTGCCGTCTAGCAAAGATACTGTCTGGCACAACTTCCTCCCACATCCCTCCCACATTTCCGGTTCACGCGCGTCAAAATATGCAATTTTGACGCGCGATGGATTTTTCTTGGACACGCGTTCGAGGTGCGAATGTGCACGCGTCAAATTAGGGGCGTTTGGGGCGTTTTCGCTCGCGCCTATCGCGTTCGGTGTGAACACACCGTTAGAGCCAACTCTTTGAAGTGAATGACGCGTGCCGGCTCCTTATTGGGAGCCGTGTTTTTTTTCTTCCTCTCACCCTCTCTCTCGCACTTTTTTCCCGCTTCACTCCACACGCCTTGTGCTGAGCAGAGGGGGGAGGGGCGGTAGTTACACTCGCAGCAGCACAGGAACAGAGCTGGAGGGAAAGAGAGAGAAACAGAGCCAGGGACAACAACAAGAGACAACACTGTCACATTAGAAAGGTATAGTAATAATCCACAACTATTTTCAGTTGCGGATGATAAAGGATTCAGAAAGTTTATTCATGCAGGCCCACATGACAGAGAATGTGCTTCTTTTAGTTTTGCATATTTGAATTTATATTTAATTGTGTTGTTGTTTGCAGTGTTTTGTGTTATTTCACTTTAATTTTGTTTAAAAGGAAAGAGCTGAAAATTTAAATAGTTAAAAGTTGAAATGTAAATAGTTGGTTTTTATATTATATGATTTATTTACCACATTTTATGTGGAGTGACAGATACACTTACATTTACGCTGGGATTGCGCTGGTCGTCCTAGGGTGCCTTGCCATGGTGGTGAGCATAGTGCTCAGTTACTTTGCCTCAAACAGCAAACGTAAGGTCGATGCTTCGGATGCCAGTCGTAACAACGCTGTCACACGGAGCACCATGACTGTGTATGCATGCTTGGCGATGATGAACGTGGAACTGTTTATGGCCGTGATCGCCGGGTGTGTGGAGTTGCTACATTGTCCCCTTACCAGCAACGAGCATAGGTTGCATAATGTTGAATGTGCTATTGTGGTGTTCAACATCATCATATACGTGATGTACGTGGTCACCATGATACTGACAGCGACCGTACTGCGAGGGAAACACAAAAAGGAACACAGTGACTCTGACCCCTTGGATATGACGGACGTTGTGACCAACAACAAGTCTTATTACATCCCGTATTGATTACTGTAATTCCCTCCTATTTGGTCTCCCTAAAAGGTCCCTTCATAAACTCCAACTTCTTCAAAATTCTGCAGCTCGGATCATAACCCGTACTCCGTTAAGTGCTCATATTACCCCAGTTCTACAGCAGCTTCACTGGTTGCCCATAGAAGCCAGGATAAATTTTAAAATCTTACTTCTTACATACAAGTGTATCCATAAATCTGCTCCTTCATATTTGTGTGACCTGCTCCATATCACCACTGTTTCCCGCCCTCTCAGATCATCATCTGCTATTCATCTTACTGTTCCGTCCTCACACCTTATTACTATGG
Source organism: Oreochromis niloticus (assembly GCF_001858045.2). Taxonomy (NCBI): domain Eukaryota; kingdom Metazoa; phylum Chordata; class Actinopteri; order Cichliformes; family Cichlidae; genus Oreochromis; species Oreochromis niloticus. The sequence continues at coordinate 4,824,959 of NC_031982.2, read as the reverse complement.
GGAACAGAGCTTTCAGTCGCTCTGCTCCCCGGCTCTGGAACTCTCTTCCCCCTGCACTAAGAAATATTGACTCCCTCTCCGTATTTAAGACACAGCTCAAAACACATCTGTTTAAACTGGCTTATTCGCTTTAATGCTGATTTTATCTGTTGTCACGCTCTGTTTTGTAATTTTAACTTATTTTATGTATATTATGACTACTGTTCCTTTTATTAATTGTGTTTTTTGTAAGGTGACCTTGGGTTTCTGAAAGGCGCCCTCAAATAAAATGTATTATTATTATTATTATTATTATTAACATGGCCGCACCACGGGAATATGTCACCACAGGTTCAAACCCGTACAATTCACCAACTGGTTATATGATGTAGTGCTATTCTGGTGGTGTTGTAGTGTGAAAAAACAAGCAATAAAGATTCACGCCTGTGTAGGGTACCAAAGTCTCTTTTTATTGTTGTTGGTTTACATGCGGAACGGTTGCACAGGACAAGGTGTCTGTTACACTTTATTTTTTAACTACCAGCAGACATGCATCACACAGTGGGCAGCGATAGAGCACGTAGAGACAATGTTTCTTCAAGAGAGGATACATGCAGCATCCCAGGACAGAGGACCTAGATGGTGGACATAACATAGAAAAACACCACATATTAGATACACACACGCACACACAGCGAACGTATCTCAGTGCAAAGCACGCGTTTTACCCAGACAATGTCAGAAGTCCCAAAGTTAACAGTGCCCGGAGTCTGTGTAACACATTGTCATGATAATTATCAGTGGTGGTGAGAGTTAGGCAAAAAGGATAAAAGGATAAAGGATAAAAAGAGACAGCTACATTTGTGCTTCTCGGGTCCCGGGCAGGGGTTTTATACATTACAAGGGGGTTTATACATTACAACACACACATAGTTGCACGAAAATCAGGCTCTCTCTACAGACTCCTTATCCCAAGCTTCACAGCTCTTGTGTGTACAATGCCTCACATTACAAGCCTCACTCCAACCCAGCTGGGCAATTGGCTGGATGTGCATTTACAAATGATTCTAATGCGCTAAATGTCCAGCAGACAAGCTTGGAATGCCACATTTGTATGCAAGACACTTATCGGTTAAGTGATCATCTCTCTGTTTGTGTGCGCCCAGTGTCAATGGAAAATTGTACTTAGCAGTCAGTATAAGCTTTTAATGATATAAGTTTGCATATGATAGAATACTGTATGTTGACCTTTTGATGACTTAGACTGTTGTCCACTACAAGACTGTTTTATAAATTCTTTCTCACAGCGATAATAGCTGAACAAGCAGGAAGAGGAGAGCTGGACACTTTTATCTGCGCTCCTTAACAAGAAGAGGGGCCGCGTCCTTCTGAATCTCACAACACACACACACATACACCTGAACCACTCTTATCTTCACTCCCTACGCACTAACATTCCTCTGCCTATGAATAGAAGTATTCACTGTTGTATTGCTTTGTATATAAATAAAGACCAGAGCGGTAACAGGGCGCGCATCACAGGGCCCCCACTCTGGTGTGAGCGTTCTGTGATCGCCCTTGTATACAAGTAAATGCTGCAGCGTCTGTGTGTTTCTACCCTTAGACTCTTAGCTGAAGAAGTGTCTTTAGAATAAATCTCTTGACATTTATTTTGGTCCTTCAAGAGCCGGATCAGAAATATCAGAACTGTTATCTGTGACTCTGTTCCAGGATCTGGCACACTGTTTCCTGACGCCGTGGAGCCAGCACCGAAGTCTGTGCACAGCCCTCTTAGACGAGGAGGACCCGGGACGTTCGAGTCCGGGCTGGTCTGGTCCACGGCGGCGGGATTCAGTCTGACGATCCGAACCACCAGTGAGATGTCTGAGGGTGAGAAACACTATTTTGATATATAAAACCGCCGAGAAGGTTTTCAGAAATGCGCAAAATAGGTTTGCTGTAGCCGGAATTACTTCGTGAAATGCGCAAAATAGGTTAGAAGTAGCCGCAATTACTTCGAGAAACGCGTAAGATAGGTTAGAAGTAGCGGTAATTACTTTGTGAAAAATAAAATAGGTTAGGATTCGCCGTAAGGAACCGAATTAGACCTAGGTTTTAGAGGTAGCCGTAATTACTTCGTAACAAATTGTAAAAGGGCGCAAATGTCTATGTGTGTGTACGTGTCTGGAAGTAAGTTGATTTTACAGCACAATACGCTGCTGAACTACTTCTATTTTTGTTTTTTGCTGAGGCTCAAGTACTGGGTTTCATCTCGTAAAACTGATACCGCTTCATTTTTTAGAATTGAAGTCGAAGGGCGTATCAGTAAACCACTCTGAAGCCAAGGGTGCCAGTGACGGCCCAGCAAAATCTTTGAACATGGAGAATAAACAAGCAAAATTAACACCTGATGAGGAATATTTAGAAAAACAACAAACCGGAGCAGGAGTAATCCAAAAGAAAGGGAGAGGAATGCACAGGGCAGGAGCAGGGGGTAGAGGCAGGCCTATCTAAAGAAAATATCTAAACTAATTAAGTGCATAGAGGCACTTGACCTGCTTGAAAACCTGTCATCCTAGATGAGACATTGCTGAAATATAGAGCACACCTATACTAACAACTAACAAGCTAAACCCTCTATACAACAGCTAAAGCTACACAATTGAGAAGCTGAATTAAATATATGGTCACTGCTAAGCTGATGAGCAGGTTACACATTTTTTAGAGCAGGAGCTGCATAAGAACACATCAGAGGGAGGGAAACAGCTATTAAAGCTCAAACATGAAGCTGTCTGTGGGCTCAGTTTTTTTTTTCCCTCACGCTTCTGATTTGTTTTTGGCAGTAGCCTTTTTGCATCCTGACTTATGTGTGTAAAGCGTTTAAGCCATCAGTAACTTGTTTTTGTTTTGTTTTTTGTTTTGTTGGTTTGAAAAATGAATAAATCTGTGATCATACTTGTGGATCACAGTGGCACATAATGATTAGGCATATGATTTACTAATGCAGATGTAATAACTTTATTCTAAAATTCAAGGAGAACAAACAAGAACAACATCTTCAGTTATGTCTTGTTGTTGTTCTCTGTGCAGTGTGCTGAGTTTTGTTTTTTGTCTCTTTTGTTTTTTGAAATGTTGCTTGAGTGATGAGTACTGTAACTTCTGAAGTGGCTCTCACCATGTGTCCTTGATGATGATAAGTTCAGAGCCAGCTGAGAGCTGGGTTGTCTGTTTTGTTTTAGGTGACAAGCCAGAAAAGTTAAAACTTAGTTTCTTGTTTTGAAAAAAAAGGGGGGAAAGGGAGGTTTTGTGTTTCTCAACCAAGAACAACTACAATTTCATTTTCTGTTTTTGAGAAAGGAGAATTTATAATAATAATAATAATAATAAAACAAAGAGTGATGTTTTGCTTAAGTGTTGAAGCAGGCTAATACTGCAATATACCGTCTAGTGCATGATCCGCGAGCAATAAATGAAATCATCTTATTTATCTTTAAATAAACTCCAATTATGGAGACCTGAAGTCACATGCTTAGGGCACACCCTCTCAGGTGAAGGCAGAAAGCTACTAAACAAAGAAAAGAAGCCATACAAAATGCACCACAGCCACAAACTAAGCATTCATATTCTTTCTAACTCTTAGTGAGCCTGAGTTATAACCTTGGCTCCCTGTTTTTCTGCTTCCACCAAAGGTGGGGGTGACGCTCCCGTGGCATGTGCTCTGTTCTTTTTACTATCACAAAGAAAAAAAAAGAGAGAGAGGCCCCTACTCTCTGAATACAATATTCTTTTCATAACTCGGCAGTATGAAATGTCATGAAACAGTGTAACTCACTCACAATAAATCAGCTGCATAGGATAATACAAACCTATCTAATAAATCTAATGATTTTCACATTCTTTTAACTCAGAAGTATGATGTGGCCTACAGCAGTATCATGATTCACTCATTTTGATTATAGGTATAATGTAATATATAACAGCATAATAATCTCACAACTGCTTCAAGCACATTTGCCTTTCTTAACACACGCGAGAGAAAGGCAGCTGTTGAGAAAATGCTCTTTTGGGTGAGACAGTCCCAGAGGCCTTGCATGCAAGCTACTAACACACATACATGCAATGAAGAACAGCTTACACTACAGCACACACTATACATGCGCCTATATCTCTCATTAGTGTTAAAACAGGGAAAACTTAATAGTTTTGTTATCAAATGCTGAAGTTTATCCACTACTAACAAATAAACTCTCTGGGTTGCAGGACAACAACTTCAAAAAGAACGAGACTGGTATGACCAACCAGTGATGAAACAACAAATTTAGTGGTTAAGAGTCAAATTGTGAGATGTTTTCTGCTGATTGAATCATACAAGTGATTGAAGGAAGGAAAATTCCTTTTTTGTGCTTTTAAACGTGATCTTACGAATTTTAATATCTACCTGTGTTGTCCTGTCAACTTGGTGGGTTATGAGTTAATTATATTGTGAGGAAAAACAAAAAAAGGGGGAGAGAAGGCTGACACAGGGCCTGGCCCGGTGTTTCTCCCCTCTCTGAATAACACAGCCAATACAACATCATTTTCCTGTTCATCTGTTTTTGTTTTGTTTTTGTTTTTTCTCTTTATGTTTAATTACAGGCTGCTTTGCCGGTCCTGAAAGCCGAAGCTGACCTGGACTCCTGCTCTTCCCTCTACCATCTCTGACCCTGACCCTGACCAAATGCTGCAGCAGCTGGACCCATAACAACAATCTAAAAATGTCAACAGTGCTACAGGAAAGCGATCTCATGCAGCAGAGACGGAGAGCGTTAAATCCAAGGCCCGTTTCACTACACGGGGGAGATTTCCAGACAGCTTCAGCTGACAGAGCTGTGACGAGACGCCCATTAAGCCCGAATGAAAAGTAAGGCAGAGCAAAAGAATGCTGACCTTGATAACTCTGCATTAACACTGTGCAGGACAGTGACGGACCAACACGGATGGTCGGGCAGCAGAAGAAAGGGCGTGCCAGAGACAGGAGGAGCAACTGAGGTCAAAAGACACCTCAGAATGGACAAAACACAGAAGAAGATGCAGGTTTCACCTGCGGTGAGCATGGACACTGGAGAAAGGACTGCCCCAATTGGGGCCAGGACCAGGACAGACTGAACTATGAGCAGCAGCAGCAATGGTCGCAACCGGACTGAAAAGGAGGAGGGCAGGACCCCAGGGCACGCTTCAGGCCGTGGTTTACCCAAAACACCAGAACAGGAAAGTGATAAACACGCCAACATACACTAACATACACATCTACACACACTGACTCAGAATGAAGAGAAACACACACCTGAACAGACGTGCACTTGTTGATTGAGTGAGAAATGACACACACACACATCAGACAATGTACACTCATCAAACATGACTGATGCCCTGAACGCCTTGAGACAGATCAAGCAGGCCCAAAATCAGGACTATGTAAGTAATACAAGTGACTGGTTTTCTTGGCTTTACACTGGCTCCTGGCTACAGCTGCTAAAAAGACTACTACTGCCTTTTCACTGTGCAATACTTTTTGTTAAAAACCAACGGTGCAATAGACTTCAATACTTGAAATACTTGAAATACTTGCAATTCCTTTGTATTCTTATTCTTATTTATTCTATTAATCCCTTTTTGTATTTTTACTTTTATTTTGTGTCTTTGTAACATGTATTCTGCCATGTCTAAAACTCATGATTAACCGTATAATTGTTTCCACTGTTGCTGCATACATAGCCGTGACAAATGATGATGATGATGACTCCGACCTGTTGGAACATGAAAACTTTGTGCGATTAATGATGGTTTGATAGAAACTGTACAACAAGATGTTACATACTGATATCTCACTTGAAAGTTATACTGACAACAGGAGGGAATGTCAATGGAAAATTGTACTTAGCAGTCAGTATAAGCTTTTAATGATATAAGTTTGCATATGATAGAATACTGTATGTTGACCTTTTGATGACTTAGACTGTTGTCCACTACAAGACTGTTTTATAAATTCTTTCTCACAGCGATAATAGCTGAACAAGCAGGAAGAGGAGAGCTGGACACTTTTATCTGCGCTCCTTAACAAGAAGAGGGGCCGCGTCCTTCTGAATCTCACAACACACACACACACATACACCTGAACCACTCTTATCTTCACTCCCTACGCACTAACATTCCTCTGCCTATGAATAGAAGTATTCACTGTTGTATTGCTTTGTATATAAATAAAGACCAGAGCAGTAACAGGGCGCGCATCACAGGGCCCCCACTCTGGTGTGAGCGTTCTGTGATCGCCCTTGTATACAAGTAAATGCTGCAGCGTCTGTGTGTTTCTACCCTTAGACTCTTAGCTGAAGAAGTGTCTTTAGAATAAATCTCTTGACACCCAGTATTGGTGTCTGTGAGAGCAGTGTGTACTTTGCTAGAAAATGTACTAATTATGTGTGATACAGATGTCCTATAACTACTTGCACGCATGACCTCATGTGAATAGCATATACGGACTTCACATGGATTGGTACGACGGGGTGCATTTGAGAGACAGGGTCCTTACGGCGCACGAAAGGGACTCGCTGGAACAGCATGCTCATGTGTCGACTGCAAAAACTAACAATGGACAGACGATAGGAGTAAAAGGAACCGCTGTCAAAAGGCCAATGGACTTGAAGTTAACACATTATCATCACATGAATGCCTTGGTAGCTTTACTCTCCTGTCACATGGACCCGAGTCGCGAGTCTATCATTTGTAGAAATACGGAGTGGTAACCCGAAATGACACGGAAGACCACACTTGTACCAACCGTACCTTCATCGTTATTCCTGTCAGATACACACAGAGGGAACTGCTGATGTAAAGTACAACAAATTGCCGTTGTGAGAAGACAAGTCTGAGAAGGCCATCGGGGGTCACTGTAACTGTTACACTGTGCATACACGGATAGTAAAGGGTTGTGGGGCTTACGAATACAATTGGAACAATTTGATCTGTTACCGTGACTTTTGTGACACTGAATAGTAATAATAATGCTCTGAATCTTAATGTCCTTTCTTTTGTCTGTTCACATATATTGCTTGATGTTGTTGATTGCTATGCCTGAGTTCCAGTGTGTGTGAGATTTTCATATTTCACGAGTACTTGTCTATCTGACATGAAAGACCCCAATAAACGTTATGGCTTTCTCGACTTTGGCGGAATTGGTGCTTTTTGTTCATATAACTTTACAACAGTGAAAAATGTTCAACCTGCGAGTCATACATTTCAGATATACTCAACGTCCGTACCTAAAGGCCTCTGGGTGTGATTTGTTGTTATTATTGTACTGCGTGCGCATGTCATTTTCGAGGCCATTCGTCACGGCCAACACCGAAACGAGAATGTCCAGAATGCAAAGTCGAGCTTTATGTACGCCGACAGGACAGCAGGAAGAACGGGGTGAAAAGCGTGATCGGTGTCACACGCGGGTAATCAACAGCCTGAAACGTGAATTGTTAGAGCTTCAAAAAACCTTGGCGTTTGAGCGCACGCAACGACGTGATCGAGATGCGCGTGAGTCCGAGTCAGCATCAAACAGGCCCAATGGGCCACACCAATCCCACTGACTGGCAGCTGACCTTGAATTGTGTAAGAAGGAACTGGAGGCAACTAGGCAAGCTTTAGACGAGGCGTGCGAAGAACGAGAGGCTCTTAGGGTCCAACTGTCGACAACGCAAACATTAGCATCCGCTACCAGAGACGCCGAAAACCATAAGAATGGGTAGTAGACTGGCCACCGGGTTCACTGTGCAGCTGGAAAATATAAGCATTTTGCTCTCGCACACGGACCCACAGTGGTACGTGAAACACTTTGGTTTTCGCTCCGGAACCCGCACCCACGGCAACAACTTCATCGCCGCGGACAGGATAGACGCGGGCAAATTCGTGTGGCTGCTGTTCGAGTATGGAGCACACACCCCGCTCGTTGAAGTGTTAGCCGGGCTTCAGACCGTGTTAAGCAGCACAGGTAAAGGCGACGTGACAACCATGGCTCTGTGCACAGGCAAGTCCATGTACACAGCATATGTTGTCTTGTTGTGCGACACCGTGTCTAAGGCCTTTGAGCGATTCGAGCGTGTGCGAGACAGGGCTTATAAGGTTCGAAAGGAGCAAGGTGTGTTGTACATGTCTCTGACTGCAGGATTGTGCCATGATCTTGAAGCACAGTTGTCGTCGTCGCAGGTCGTTCGCAGTAGGGCCTTGTGATCAGTCATCGAAGGCATAGAGACCCCTTCTCATGTGAGCAACCCCCCTGTGGATGGTGCGAAACACACAGATGACCCATTCAAAGTAAGCGAGTCACTTTCGGATTTTCTCAGACACAGGAGCCGCGTAAACGACCAAGGCAAAGCAGGGCGGGTCCCTACATTTAACAGCCAGCAAGCTCTCACATATAAGTCTCAACAGCAAAGTGTGCCCCGAGTAGAAAAACGGGTAGTGTTTGATTCACCGTGGCCATAATCGCACCAAAGCATGTCTGACAATCGAACCGCGGGCAACACAACAGGCAAACGGTCTAGAAAAAGACAGCATGTGATGCCGATAACAGACGCACGGCCATGTTAGCGCTTTCTAGATATTGCCAAGCACAATGGGTCAGGGCTATGACACACTTGCATATGTGTCGAGGACGCACACTGACAGTGGCATTGCTCAGCAGAAATTGCATGCAATTTCACTGCTGATCGTACAGTTGAACAAGATGAACGTGAGCGTGGCCGTTAGTGCCCTGACAAACAAGGCCACCGGAACCCTAGGGGAAATGCGTTCGCTCAAGGACGTGTATACGTTACACAAGCTCATGGGATTTCGAAAAGGACTACTGGATAACAACATCGCTGGAGTGGTTCACCGAGACGTACCGGGAACTGCACTGTGTTGCACTAGCAAGGTTTAAGAAAGTGTACGACTCTACGACTATGTTTCAAAAACTAAGGGTGTCAACCAAGTTTTGTGAGCAGCCTCCCATGCAAGACGCCCCTCCGTTCCTGGGTGTCAATGTTATCGTGGTGGAAGAATACGGCCTGATGACCGCGGACCTGTTGGAACGCACGTTACGTTGTATGGAGTTGTTTTGCGGACCGGGAAAGGGGCCCTTGATTATTTTCTCGGGTAGCGTTTCACAACTACAGCCGGTGGGTTCTTCTACCAGGATATGGGAAGATGGACAATTCGAGACGTTATTATTGCACTGCACACCACTGTTTGTCAACAGAAGGCAGTTCCAAGACCCTGAGTACGCCGAGGCTGTGACATATCTTCAATTCAACACCGTGACAGAGCAAGCCAGGCGGATATTCACTAGCCAAGCGACCGTCAGCGAACGCAATGCGATGGACCCCACGTACCATCCGGACAGGCTACATATATTTCATCAGGATAAACAGCAGAGGGAGTATACGGCAGCATACATCGCGCATTACATGAAAGACGTACGCACTGGGGACAGGTTTCTCAGTGTTACACGTCACGGTGCCTCGCGCAAAGGCCCTAACACCTGGTATGACATTCTGAAACACGCAGCTCAGGCACTACCAAAACTGTTCTCACTACCGCCGTACCGGCCGGGTGTTCGGCCTACGGAGAGGGATTATCTCACCGTAGATCGACTGTGGATCGGCTGTAGAGTGAGGCTGATATGGCACCTGGACTTGGACGGGATACAAATAGCAAGCGGCCGAAAGCCCAGCTCTCTTCTGCCTTCCAAGGAGTCTCTGCGACATGTGAACGAGGCAAAAGTCAGCGACACCGAGGGTGTGATATTCGACATTAAATTAAAAGCGAGTGAGGGATTCAACGTGTTTCACATTAGGGGAACGCAGAGCGGCACGGTCTATAGAGTAAGTCCCTCCAAGTGGCACTGTCACAACTGGGTGGTAGCCACCCACCCGCTGGCGTGTCTGTTGGCCATGAACACATACGACTGTCAAGGCTGTACGGTCCATGGGCAGGTGTTGTACCACCCCCCTAAGTACTTTGCAAGCTCGCCTATTAAACCCTCTGTGTATGTGGTGTTGACCAGGGTGGTCAAAACCTACAGATAACAAATTGTAACTTTGGTAACAAGGCCGAACATGTTGCTTTTTACAACAGGACCCTGGTGATGTATCGTAAGAGAGTGGAGATGAACTACTCGTGCTGAATGGGTGCTCGGTGGAGCAATACAGACAGACCGGGCTTGTTACTCTATGTGCTTGTGTGGGGTTTTTGGTTTACGAGGCCGAGATGGATGGAGATTGTTGGCACAGATTGACATTGGAAGAACTGATACTCCTTACATGTTCTACCGGCTCATGGGGAAACACTGGCGACGCTAACACGGGTCACACGGACAGGCTCTTCGTGGCTAACAACTCACCACCTAAGTGGCTAGTACAAGATGACTTGGAGACATACATAGTTTCTCATTGGTGCCCTTGGTTCTCTTGGTCATTCAGACCTTTGTCCGATTGTGACATGAATGCGCTCGCGGTCAGATTACTCGGATCGCCAAAGTATCGCACGAGTACAACTGCACTAGAAGTACTTACTGCGGTGGCAATCGTATTGACTCGCCCTAACGTTACACAGCGACCAGACAGCTGCGATCCCACTCTGGCTAAGAGATTGTTATTTAAAGATTGAAGTGCCCAGGGATAGTGCCAACAAGCCATGTCGTCCACACGAGTGCATTGACCTATACGGATCTACACGCATGGTCTTACAGAGCGGAAAAACGCCACCTCGAATGTTCCTTTCGGCAGTTACAAATACGATTCCGCAAACAACGACTTGCCCGGGGATTTATTCCACTTTGTGCGCCAAGGAGACCTATATGCGCCTACGCTACATGGACTGACCGCGGAATACATTCGAACTTTAAAGGATGTGGCCGTGTGCTCCGCCAACAGCTCCATGGCCAGCAGGCCGTTTGTCAATGCACCTCACATGTACGAGGTGGAACTGATCAACACGGGCCACGAGCCGTTGCAACAAGGCGACAGATTCACCGTACAGCTACCGAATAAACGCGAAGTGACCGCTCAGTTAGAAGCTCCCTTGGACCCCGGGTACGATCTACGCGTCAATAAGGGCATATGGGGAGGATTGCTGGCTACCAGACGGGTGAACACCAAAACTGGAGGAGACTGCATCGAAGAGTTGCTACGTACTATAAAGGACAAAGAGGCGTTCAACGTGTTTGAGCTCATGTCGCCTTACACACCAAATAGCACACTATTGATGCTTACGCTAGTAGCCAACAGAGGTGGATATCACAATGTACCAGACGCATTTCGTCCGAATACAGCGGATGCTGCGAACGGAGAAGTCAACCAGATGATCATTGAAGCAATTATCAATGACAATCACGTCAAACAATATTTGAGAACTGTGATACGCCATGCCCTGACCATAGAGGAAAGTGTCCAGGGGTTTGCCTGCGGACAAGTTATTCGAGCTTGTAAAGGATACACAACTAGTCCTATTCATACCAGTGAGAGATTCTGCGCACAGCTGAATACAAACCGTTGGCTTTCCTGACAAACACATTGTGTGTTACCAATATGAAATGTATGTATGTGTGTACAACTTTGATCTCAACAATAAATGACATGACAAATAACCCACATGTGTTGAGTGTACTTTATTCACATTTCGAGATACACCATCCACTCAGTGTGACAAGTCAACTGAACTGTGCTTGTACTTCTTGATGTAAGTTGGGTCGAGTCGATAAGGCCGGCTGTGAGACAGATGGTCAGCTTGTAGGCTTTTGCGATGGCTTTTCGATTTCTGTTTCAGCAGGTATTCCACAGACCTTTCCTTTGTCACCACCATGTGCTCGGGGGGCTCTTGGTGATCCGAGGTGCTGTGGGTACTCTCCGCGATTGTGCTGGGCCGATTGTTGAGATTGGAGTCCCCGGAGGGTTCCCTGCTGCTGCTGCTGGTGCTGCTGGTGCTGGTGCTCTGTAGATCCCCACGCGAGCTTTGTTCGTCCTCTGAATGTAATGCTTGTAACCATCGAGATGTCATTGGTTTTGCCGCGAAATCTCGGCGGTGCGATCTCACTTTGTTGTCTAGGTCCTGTTACGGGTCCGAAATTGAGGATGAGAGTAAAACAATGATGGTCCAGAAGAGGTCAATCAAACAATTGATTTTAATGAATGCACGCAGCGTGGAGAGGTGTAAACTGCCAAACAGTTGTACATCTCTACCCAAAATACACTCTAGATTGCTTTTATAACATCAGGGTATTGTAACGCCCCTTCTTGCGTTTACAAGCACATAATTTGCATGTACAGAACATTCATGTATTTTAAGAATTAAATGCAACATAGAGGTTCCTCCTTGTGGCATACTCTTCCGAATATGGTGATGACCTAAGGCCTTTGAGGTCACCATGGACTGGACATCCTTCTGTCACCTGTAACTAAGCAAACTCAAATACCACAAGAAGCTGAATACATTCAGGCCTTTGCTCAGCTACTATTTTACTGTAACAATATACTCAGCATATGAGTTATGATACATATATATTTAACTCAATCCTTTTAAAGTAGTTATAACTGCACCTGTAATAAACATGTTAATATTTGATTATGATAACCCCTATAATATAAATTATAACATAATGCCAGCAGCTTCAATAAACACTTTGATGAAATGATAATTAATGCAATGATAAGATGATGGTTATGTAAAATAATCCCTGTAATTCCACAGTCCTTAGAATACCACGGGTTTAGGTGCCAGGGTACAGTTTCTTCGCTGATGTTTATTAATGTATGACTACATCGTAGTCCAGCGAATGTGCCGCAGTTGTGGTAAGGGGAAGCGGTGCCCAGGTGCCATCTGCATTTCTGTATGTCACTGGTCATGATGCCGGTGACGATCTGAAGGCACGTACGTGCAGATAGCACTCGACGAACCACAGCATATTATTCGCCAATACCAGGGGCTCGCAGAGTTAATGTAGTGGAATCCAAGAGCGGCTCCGCATTCCTCTGGGTTGCGAACACAGGCTTTAGATTACACATTGTCTAGCCACCTTCATTGTAGTAGTACTATCTGCGTGAATCTGATGAGTATCAAGTACATCGCAATTGCCGGGATGCTGAACAACAGGGCAGATGAATCTGTCACTTGGTCAAACGCCAGATGAGCCGTATTGTAGATCGGCAGGAGCAGCGATAGGATAGACCAACCGACAGGGGCCGAATTGTACTGGTCTCGACTTATGAGCGGTATCTCCCTTTCTCTACGGAATGTATTGTGCGCATGTCGGTCATCAAAAGCAGTGTGCAATGCGCGGTCTTCCCTGCAAAGTGCTAGAACCTCTGCCTTACCCGTTGTCGCTACGGCAGAGTACTGCAATTACCTGATCATCTCGCTTAGCATCTTAAGTTCCACGGTACAATAGGACCACATGGCTTTGAGTTCGGCTAGAAGAAATAGTATACTATATCCGTAGTACCAGTCGTCCAACGCTGGAGCGGTTACCAATGTCCACATGGCATGCACGCTACATAATCCGATCACACACATTTGTGTTTTAACTTTTAATCCCATCGATGCGCTCGCTTGTCCTTCTCTGCGTGTAACGCTTTTCATATGTGCCGAAACAGCCTGACAAGTCCAAGTGCGTTAATCCACACAAATACACCGATCGTCCATATGTACAAGTCTGACTCCACGGTGTCAGCGTGGGTAGATTCGCCTTCATGGCAGTTCCTCGAGTACAGCCATATGCACATGTAGACCACCTGCAACTGACAGCATAGTACAAACGAAGACACTTTAGATACCCCGAAATCGGGATACAAGCGGCCTTTACTGTGGTCGTACTTGGTTCGTCTCGCTGCGCTCGTGGCACCTGTGTACATACCCCAAATTAGGGTTGTGCATACTGATAGCGACCAGATCACAGCTACTTCGCTCAGTGAATCCCAATTGTACAAACGCAGAGCGTGAGCCAGTGTAGTGAAAAGAATAAGACACGTGGAAATTAACTGTAAGACCATGTACGACTTCAGCTTCGGACCTGTTTGTACGTGGTATTTATCCAACATACCACAGGAGGGAGATATAATGGGTGAATGGCCAAAGTGGTCATGTTTTTCTTCAGTATGACAGATAGCACTAACTCCTGAATATGAAATCAGAAACCGAGTCCCCTGTGGATCTTCCCGCCTCGGCTTGTGCGACACTGGCCTGTTGTTTCGCGGTCACTAGAGAATGCTCCCCGACGACCACGGGCGTTGTCACATGGCTAGTGTTTTCAGCTTCCATGTCAACAGTCTGATTGCAGGGACTCTGGTTTGGATTAATGAGTTTCTGTTTCTCATCGACAACACGTCTGGAGGAGAGCTCCTTAGTCAGCTCCCGCAGTTTGCGGAGCTCACGTAAAAACCTGGCGATGTCGTTGTCGGTCGACTCGGAACCCCGAGTGTGAACGGCACGCTTGTACGGCGTATCCGCTAATATCCGAAGCGTCTCGTACTGTTCGCTCTGCGACTCCGGTGTTGCGGATTTGGGGTTCTGCTCTTTCAGGGCATATTTTATGCTGGCTTTGATGGACTCCAACATCCTTTCTTGCTCTTTTTGTGCAATGGCCTGTTTTTCTGCTTCCTCTCGGTTGTACGCCATAGCTATTTTCCGTCTCTGTTCCTGAGACAGACTATCGTAATCCATCTGGCTTTCGGAGTGGGGGACCGGAGCCCTGGGGTGTGCGTCGGTCTGACCAGCGAGTCCGTGTGGCTGGTGGAAAGCGATTGGGTTGTGTGGCTGCACATTTGCAGGATACGGAAGGTAGAGTGGATTGGGTTGCATTTGATTGTGAAACGCATAGAGCTGAGCTTGTTGCATATCTTGCTGTTGAGGCTGTTGTTGCCGGTGTTGGTTTTGCAGGAACTTGAGTATCTCGTCTATCTGACTTTGAGTTGCAGCCATCTCACTGGTGTTATGAGTGTCCGACGTCTGTTTGTGTTCTTGGTCAAGGGCTTTATTGTCAGTAGTATCACCTGCGCAGTTTGTTTTCTGTGGCTGTTCGCCTACTGAATTCCCTGGCCCCTCGTAGAGTGAACAAGGCGTCTTTTTACGGTCCCTTTAGTAAACGAGTAAATAATAATGATAATATTAATAATAATAATAATAATAATAATACATTTTATTTGAAAGCGCCTTTCAAAACACTCAAGGTCACTGTACACAGTAGAGTAAAAAGCAACATAAAAGCAAGGAGTTTACACAATCCTAAAAGCATAAGACAAACAAATTTTAAATAGTCGATTGGAGAGGTTATGTGGGATAAGCTATTTTGAACAAGTGGGTTTTGAGTTGGGACTTAAAGAGAGAGAAGGTAGAGATATTTCTTAAATCAGGAGGTAGGGAATTCCAGAGTCGTGGAGCAGAGCAGCTGAAAGCCCTGCTCCCCATGGTGACAAGACGGGGGAGGGGACGGAGAGTGAAAGGGAAGAAGAAGATCTGAGACAACGAGATGGGGCGGTGATGTTAACCAGATCAGAGAGATATGGAGGAGAGAGATGATGAATAGCTTTAAATGTGTACAAGAGTATTTTGAAATTGATACGATATTTGACTGGGAGCCAATGAAGCTGCTGCAGGACAGGAGTGATGTGGTGGACAGAAGGGGTCCTGGTGATGATACGGGCAGCAGAGTTCTAGACGCGTTGAAGCTTGTGGATGGATTTTTGAGTAATAGGTTATTCTGAACCTTCACGGCCTCTAACGTGTCTTTCAATAGGCGCATTTCAGCCATCTGATCCGCCAGCATCTTATGCAGAGACTCCGTGTCTTGCTGACCCACTCGCTCTGCAGATGACAGAGGCTCCCGGGCGCAGAGGGCAGATATGCTAAGGGGCTTTTCGCCAGCGTCCAGTGTGACGTCTTTCATGGAGGAGAACCCCATTCTTGTCATTGTCAATGGCAAGTCCTTTTCCGACACCACCACACAAAAACAACCCGGTCTCATGGGCCAAGAGACCAAACTGCACTCTTCCGTGACGGGGCCCTTCGCGTTATCCCCGACTGTACCTAAGCTAAAACTCATACTGGTTTCTGGTTGCACGACACCCACCGCATACTCCGTTTCAGCCCTCGCGACACAACAATTTAGAAAGGTTTTATTTGTCGATCAACTGTGTACGTGCCAGTAGCATTTGACCAAACTGATGTCATTCTCTGTCTTGTGCATGAACAAGGCCCTGCCCGGTTGAGGCTGACAAGCCCCGGAGAAAGACAAGTCGTTTGGCACAATGTATTGCCACCTAGAATCTGGGTATATCTCGCCAGAGGCTACGCCGTACATGCTGCACATACCCACGATGAACGTGTCGGCACCCGACGAAGTTATACTTTCTAGCGCGCCTTTGTAATGTGAGTCTTGGGTGCCGTAGCACTCTTTGCAAAAGATGGGGTTGAATAGAGATCGATCGCACCGCATGGGTTCGTCCGGGTATTGTTCTGGAGTTGCATAGTCCACTAGGGTCATCGTCAATAAGTCGACAACAGCATGTACGCCGTCGTCCTTGCGAACCTTAATGTATGCCCGTCGGTCCTTGGTTCCAAATACGGGACCCAGTCTCAATACCATGTCTTGTGCAATGGCCTTATCCATTATGATGTAGTACGCTGTAAAGTGAAGCACACCGACGTCAAAGTCAACCTAGGTGAGCCTTCGTGTTAAACGTCACGTTGTCACCCCACACAAATTCTTCGTCGAAGGCCAATAATATAGTAAGAGCCGCACTCGATATATGCCTCACGTCAGCAACCATACAGCACGGCGGGGTTCCTCTTACGGGAATGTCGCGGCGATCGACGTCTGCCCCTTGTGTTTTTGTCAACTCCGCGATCAGCTCCGTTAATCTAGCGGCTTCCAAGACTCTGATCTGAAACAACCGTTGCAAATACATGCCGGTGTAAAAGTCACTGCCGAGTCTGTCGAGTGGGCCTTGAACAGAATCGGTTTTGCACCATTTACAATGTTCGGTATATACTATGGCTATCACGTTCTCGCTGGCCGAATCTCGATGTAAGCAGATGCTGCCGTTCCGAAATCGATCACAACAAACCGACAGCAATCCACCCGACGTGTGAGCCTGTCGCACTGTATACTCCCGGCCAAGCCGCAGTCCTCGAGTTGCGAAGATGAGTAACGTCCGCACAGCGATTCAACTCCCTTAGCTCCGCAGAGGAGGGCCGAGCATTGGACATCGTCCTCCTACTGCGCGAGTTCTATAATGACGACGACAACGTCACGTGGCCCCTTGGAGCGTTCGTCCATCGCCAGACCCTCTATTAGTAGATCTAACTCCTCGACACAGTGAGGTTCCGCCGAAGAAAACGGGTCTCGTGTAACTACACAGAGAGATCCAGGGTATTTGGTCACTATGGTTTCGGACCCCGTGTTCAGCTTGTTTCCAGATCCGTCGGACCAAGGCGTTCTCGAATGTCAGCAAAACGGAGACTTCGATCGCTTCATGCAGAAGCAATACCCAACGTTATACATCAAGTTAAACGCGGACCAGGAGCCTGGCATCATGGATGTCGGATTCTGTCCACCTAAACAGTGTCGTCTGTGTGAACTGGATCAAAACACCGCGGACGCGATCAAGGTACTCAAACCTCACGAAGTCAGGCCGTTTTTGGTGTCATGCGGACACAGGTTTACGACCTTCGGTCAATGTTCATCTGGGTCACACCGTAACGTCGAACAAAAACATGGTTGGCGTACTACAGAACATGTCGATAGACTTGATTGCCCGCTCTTACACATTAGCGAACCGTACTTCACTTACAACATAGATTCTAATGTAAGCAAGGTGGCAAGCGACCTCGTGTGGGCTATAACGACACCGTGGGCAACCAAGCTATTCCTTCGTCTACCGAGAGCGATGGGAATTGTGAAGACTATGAAGGTATGGAACGTTCGAGGCCTTTGTGATCCCCCGACTGTTCGTTGACATCACCAAACCCGAGGACTGTCAGAATATGTGGACGAAGGCGGGTTCGAACAAGCGGATCGTGCCGTATCTGTTGACTGTATTACGTGCAGGCGTTAAGGCTAACAAGGTGATAACCACGTTGTCACTAACCGGAGGGCTAACGATTACACCAGTGGAGAACAACGCTGCAGATTTCTCCAAAATCACAACCGAACTCACATTGGCCGACATGGAAAGTAATAGCATTTTGAGATGCGAGGAAGACATGAACACGAAATGTTGCTCCGGATCGACAACGACAATATGGGGGAGAAACGTGTTAGTCAACGTAATGTACACTTCTACATCACTGGAAACCCTCAAGCAGTACCCCAAATTGATAGCGGTGACGTTTGGTATCAACCAGTTTGTGTTATCCCTCGTGGACTCGGATTTCAAGCAAAAGGTGCACGCGAACACCCCCGCTATATCAAGTGTTACTTCCGCTGTAAGATAGCATTAGTGAACGGACGCATAGACGAGCAAGAGATGAAAATGCAGCGGAATAACGAGATCGTCAACAATAACTTTGCCCTGCTCAAAGATAGTATGATGAAAAACACGGAAGCCTTGATGCGCAACATCAACATCAAATTCTCCGTCACCATGAGCTATCAGATGTGGTACGCTCAGATGCAGAACGTTACGCATCAAATGATGCAGGCGGCCAGGTTCATGGCCAGAGGGATCGAGAACTGTCTCAGGCAAATTGCATCGAAGTGATCCGGCAGTTGCCCAAGCGGTATGTCTGTGATACAGGAACACCCCAGATTGTCGGAATTCCCAATGGTCTCCACTGCTCTGTACAAAGACACGAAACTGTTCACAGTGCATTCTTTGCCCAAAACGGTGGAGAAAACCACAATCAGGGGTGTTATACCCATGCCAAAAATGAGCACCGACGGTATCCCCTGTTGGCCCGATTACAAGGTGTGGCTCATAAATGGCAAATATCACGAGCCTTCAGAATGTCACGGAAGGTATTGCCGTGCACCCAAGCTGCATCACACATACCTCAGATGCCTAGAAAATCCCAAGGACTGTAAGACCGTGTGCGCGCCAGTCCCAGAGGCATATGCTATCAGAAGAACAAAGTCACTTGGATCCAAGGTGCGGCGACTGTGGAAATAGAATCGCCCTCACTCTCACAGAAGACCCAAGTTACTATGATATGGTATTGTTTGTTTCAAGATAATGTAAACCCACTGCTTTCGCTTCGGTGCATTGCAATGCAATTGTACATTGTATATTGGTGTGTGTTTGTACGTATGCAATAAAAGTAAAAGCAACTCACTGCGTGTTGCATGTACTCCATTTGGCCCTGTGAATCACAAGCACAAACATGAACAAGTACACCTGTGCGTTGCAGAGCACTGTATTCACGGTACTTGGTGGTCTGTACAATAAAGACCTGGACAAAGTCTTTGTCATCTCACTGTGAGTCGAATCTGAGTTTAGTCAGTGGTGAGTCGGAGGAAGGCAAGTCAGAGTCAGCGGTGAATGTGTGGTATAGTATTCGGTGTGCTTATATACCGGGACCCACTAGCTGTAGTCACAGGTCTACATTTATTTCTGTTTAAGCACGTACTCGCACGCAGTCAACAATGGTGAACGCTGGATTTGCAGTGGCAATTGTGAGCATCGCCCTTTCAGCAGTGTACTCCACTGTAACGATCCAGGGACCTTTACACGATGCCCTGCTCGAGACTCTGCAAAAGCACCCAAGTGTGCGTAAAGTGACCATTGAGTCACCGGACCTTCGCAAGGGTGTCTTCTATCCTGCAAACAAGCTACCTGGCCAGAAAAGGTCTCCGCGTCACAGAACCTGCAGATGGACCATGAGAGCGCGGGTTGTTGGAGACTACGCCGGCGATAACAGTTTCGTACACATGAGAAGCGATGACTGCGCCAAGTACAGCGAGTCCGATTGGTCTGACACATTCCCCTGTGTGTTCGACAGAGAAACTATGACTACCACTTGCAATGGACAGCTACCGCAAGGCGCGAACCAGCACCAGTGGCAAGTCGGGCACCTTATCCTAGAACCGCAAAACATCAAGGTCCCTCTCAACCCCACGTCCTCACCAAGATCCATCGTGACAACTCCCTTTAAAGCACAGCCGACACTTAGCAGCCTAGGCGGACTGGGTTTAGCTAAAACCATACAGTACACTGGAGTATACACTGGGTCTATCAAACTACAGTCAGGTTGGTACGGCGGTGACATTCACGTCAGCGGTGCGTGTCCAGAGCTTTACTTTGACATGGACTTCGCGTTCAACAACGCGTTTACATCTAACGGATCTCAGGAGACTCGCTTGTCATGGTACGCTTGGGTCCAGGGTGACAAATTGATAGTGGACATGCTGTACGTCGACGAGATTGCTGTACCTACCCCGGCTAACACATAAGTCTCGGACGCAATGCGTGGCACTCGCACAAGCGTAAGCTACAGTGCAAACGATCTGGCATCCTCAGAGATCACAATCAATGGTAACGTCTACAAGTACAGATCTAATGAACACGGACGATCGTCTACCATGGAGCCTCGACGGTGTCCGGTTCTGACGCTGGCCATGGCGTGCAGCATCGCGAGCAATTTGGCCGAGATAGAAAAGGAGCAGCTGGGCAACGTCACAGGCTTTTTCCTCGCGTCTTCTAATAAGGATTCTGATCACTTCTACATTGCCGGGAATGTAATGGGGACCAAAGGACTCCTGAATGTGAACTACAGAGCCGCAGTAGTCAACCCCGCCGATCCGGCGTGCCTCGAACTGCCTATATACACACTATCACAATGCGCCCAGAGAGTCTACGGTGTCGAAGACTGTCTGGCGAGTCCCGCGTCCGGACCTCAGATCGGGCCTCTGATGTACATGCAGAGCTGCGACTTGGAGGGTCAACTACGTGACAGCTGTTAGATTTGTATTGTGATTGTCATTTATGCTTAGAAATATCTACTTATATATTCTTAGAGTTTTATAATTAGGTGTAGATTGGTAGAGGTTTGATCCTTAATAGTCTGCAAGCTTTGTGTGCATTCCAGAGCTCTCTGACTTTCACACCCACATTTTAGGAGCATGGGAGAGGTCGTACCTTGTTTTATTGTTTTATGGTAGGATAAACGTATCTATATCTGTTTTAGGCTAAGTGCCTTTTGTTTAGATGGACGGCTCTGGGGAGTCTTCCTGGGATACACACAGATACACACACACACACACACACACACAAGGTATTCTTTGTTCACATGTATACCTATGTAAGCCGTTATATGTTAATGAACCTATGCATATTCATGTAACCACAATAAAAGAGCAGTGTTACGGGGGAGCGGACGAGAGCAACTGGGGTCAAGCGAAGGAACGGCGCCTGTCCAGTTCTCTCCCATGCACGTGAAACATGAAGAATGTTGCCTACTCGTGTCTTGTGTGAGGAATTGAGGTGTTATTTTTCTGCCATTTTTATTATTTCATTTTATTAATTCCATTTTTATTATTTTGCTATTGCTATTGCATCATAATCATATAACAAGCATCTGCATTGACGCATTTATTAAGAGTGATATTGCATTTGGATGTTTAAACATATTGGCACCCAATTAAGTTTTTATTACAGGTGCAGTTATAACCACTTTACACTGTTGAGTTGAATGGCCAGGCCATTTATAATCTTAAATGTTTATATGCAGACGGCATGGTGAAAGAAAAGGCCCCACGCAGAGTAACTCTGTGCCAAAATAAGACAGGAAGTTACATGTTTTTGAAGTTACATGCTTTGCAGGAAGTGAAACCAAAACCAGAGTCTGAGCGAAAGTTATTCTGAGGAGCTAGTCGGCAGGTGAAATGGGGTGCAATTGTGGTTAGCACATAGACATACACACACACACACACACTTAGTTAGAGGGATCATTTATAGGGGAAAGTTTAAATTGTTTTGCTTGGGGTTGCTTTTAGACTATATTAGGGGGAGCGAACATATTGGCAACTTTTGAAACTGTTGGAACTTCTGTTATGAAAATGATTATAATCATTTATACATAATTGCATTTTGTGCTTATTAAAGAGCTGTCGCTCCTTGGTCAAGTGAGGGTCAAAAACTTTTGGTTGGCGTTATGATCAGCCAATCTACTGTGAGTTTGACTGGAGCTGTGGAAGGATCGCAACACACGCTTACAAGACATGTATATCAGGTTATTTTTATGATCTTTTATTTGTTTACATTCTTTGATTAAGTTTTAAGTAGTACCATTTAAGTAAGACATTTATTCAATATATTACACATCAGTTTCAGTTGTGTATGTGCTGGCCTTTGGGGAGAAGGTGAGAGGTGAGACAAAGTGCAGCTGCGGTGATGACATAACCACATACATACATACACATAGTAGTAGGCTCATTTTGTGGTAAAGAGTTCAGATTTAATTCTGCTATAACTGTAAGAGTGTCGGCGTACGCGACCAAGCTGTTTCAGGAAACTGATCTGCTGGTTCCAGCGATAAGCGACAGCGGTGTGGGGGAAAACATCTGCATGGAGGCGAAGACGCGATGTTCTTTTAATTGTGTCTCAAGTTGTCAAATAGAACATTTGTGGTTTTGAAGCTGATGTACTGACGCAATGAGGGGGCGTCACAAAATATACTCTGATGCATATAAAACTGTAGTTTGATGTTCGGAGGATGAGATTGTGGGGCTGTCTGCTCATAGAGTCCGCTCATTCTCCCACGTGTGTCTTTTCATTAAAATCATCATCTTTACTGACAGGGACTAGGAAGAGAGAACATATTTCTCCTGTTTTGGCTTCCCTTCATTGGCTTCCTGTTAAATCCAGAATTGAATTCAAAATCCTGCTCCTTACATACAAGGTCTTAAATAATCAGGCCCCATCTTATCTTAATGACCTTGTGGTACCATATCACCCTATTAGAGCACTTCGCTCTCACTCTGCAGGCTTACTTGTTGTTCCTAGAGTATTTAAAAGTAGAATGGGAGGGAGAGCCTTCAGTTTTCAGGCCCCTCTTCTGTGGAACCAGCTTCCAGTTTGGATTCGGGAGACAGACACTATCTCTACTTTCAAGATTAGGCTTAAAACTTTCCTTTTTGCTAACGCATATAGTTAGGGCTGGACCAGGTGACCCTGAATCCTCCCTTAGTTATGATGCAATAGACGTAGGCTGCCGGGGATTCCCATGATGCATTGAGTTTTTCCTTTCCAGCCACTCACTATGTGTTAATAGACCTCTCTGCATCGAATCATATCTGTTATTAATTTCTGTCTCTCTTCCACAGCATGTCTTTCATCCTGTTTTCCTTCTTCACCCCAACCGGTCGCAGCAGATGGCCGCCCCTCCCTGAGCCTGGTTCTGCCGGAGGTTTCTTCCTGTTAAAAGGGAGTTTTTCCTTCCCACTGTCGCCAAAGTGCTTGCTCATAGGGGGTCATATGATATGATTGTTGGGGTTTTCTCTGTATTTATTATTGTGCGATCTATTGTACAATATAAAGCGCCTTGAGGTGACTTTTGTTGTGATTTGGCGCTATATAAATAAAATTGAATTGAATTGAATTGAATTAAATGAGATGATAGTTTCCACTACCAGCAAAGAAAGAATGGATGAATAAATGAATGAGTGAAAGAGGAAAAACTGACTGATTGGTAAAAGCTGACAAAAGCCAACAAGACTTGACCACTACTCAAGGTTAACCCCCACCTGACAAAGGTGCAGATAAATCTATGTGTGTTTCTTTTACAAGGAGCAGGAAGATGATAGCACCATCCTAGGTTGCATAACGATTTAACCTTTTATAAATGCCACTTTCTGTGTCTTTGCATCTACCAGGGGTGTTATTCACTACCTTGTGTTGCTCACAGAGGTAACTGTGAGAAAGTGTGTATACACCTGCGCAGCGCTAACATTTCTACAGCATTACAGTTCTTCATGTGATTTGATCATGTGATTTATACCAGGATAGCTGGTTGATGTTTTTCTACGACAGGATTTCTGGGTTTATGTGTGAAGAAAACTGTGTTTACAGGTTATGAGTTGGTGATGCTGTTACACTGTGTTGTTGGGGAAATGTGAATCACGCAGAGTCACTCAAATCAAATACTGACAGCATTCACAGTTAAAATCACTCAAAATACACTTTCATACGAGTATTTTGGACATGCCTTCCATAATCAGAAAGAGCAAGTCAAAAGAAAAAGAAACTGAAACCTCTCATCATTCTCACAGCTTCTCACCACACACACATAACTGAAAAAATAAAACACACCAGCATTTATGGCTCAAGATATATACATCTATCAAAATTCAGTCAATTACTATACATCCACACTAATATATTCAAACTGTATTTATACTCTCGTAATAAGCAAAACCAACCTCTTATATACAAGCATTTAGCAAAATTGGCAAACAATAGTCATAAAGCTCAATACTCTCGAAACTGAAACCACCCTCTCTGCGCGTCACCGCTCCTCATTTGCATTTACACACACCATCAGTGCACATCCGGCTGTGCATTGCTGACACAGAGACTGATCTTACTCATAGATCTCATATTTTATATTACAGATGTCTTTAATTACAACTGCACAGATTTTTCTAGGCCTCTTAAACCTATATAATTTCGACAAATTTAATAATAACGGTCCAACCGATCAAGTCCCCGACTTTTTTGCGACCAATTTTAGCCAGTATTCCGTCCCTGACGGTGGCCCGATTACTAATGCCCTAACCAAATTTATCGTAGCCAAAAAAGCGCAAAATAGGAGACTCTAACTCCTAGCAATTTCGGAGGCTCCCAAGTTCTCCCCCGCTGTCGACGGTACTATCCCTACTCTTCAGGGTAGGTCAAGGGTCAGCGTCCTGCCAAGGCGCAAGCGTTACCAAGGAGAAAAATGCGCTTCTTAACAGACGCCGCTGTCGTTCTAGAAGAATTTAGAATAATTTGAAACAACAATCTACATCTGAACCAGGATTAAGATTAAGGACAACCCTCAACAGTTTTGGAGATTCCCAAGTCCCCCTCGAATGTTGCCCGAAACTATCCCTAGTCGCCGCTAGGTGAAGGATAGATTTCTCTATCCAGCAGGGAGCGTCACCTCCGAGAAACTTCTTAAGGGTTGCATAACCAATGGGAATTGAACCCACAAAATGACCAAATTCCCTATCATTCTAAGTTCACTTAGCAGTCCAACTGCTTTCTCTTTTCATTCCTTTATTCTCTTTACTCAGTACTGTCACTTATACTTCATTATCATTACTTCAACCGGTAAACCTCATGAAAACTTCACCAAACTCAAAACAGACATTCACCAGTAATTTCAGTGAGTAGACTTTAATTTGTCATATCCAATCTAGCACATTTTGGAAAATTCAACAGGTATGTGCCTTACCTTTGGATAAGCCGGCTTGTCTCTCACTTTCAACCACTGACTCGTATCTGCCCGTCCAATCACCACGGACCCCGGATCTCTCAAAATTCCCCTCTCACCGGAACGAGCCCCCAAATGTCAAGGTTCAAAAATGTTGAGGAGGAATCCATAAATAACCACAGATCCGGTCCGGTGTGCAATTAGACGGCATTTTAATGAATACACATGTGTGAGTTCAACAACCCAATCAGTATTGAACTGCTTTACCATATTCAAACAACGGTTTTATAGGGTTAAGATAGTACAGCCCCCTTTTCTGTTGCTAGGCAGATTTAATACAGCATACGTCAACTCAAAACCACAACGACTTTTAACATAGTCTAAAACAAACATCTTCTTTGTGTCGAAGCCAGATGCTTCCTGTCTCCATCCTCGCTGTCGCTTATCTTCTGGGACATCTGGTGTACTTCCTGGAACAGACTACCACGTACACCTCGACTTTGCAGTTATAAACTCTTACCTACTAAATGAGTCTATCTGTGTGTGCGTGCACGTGCGGGGGCGCGTGCGTGCTGTGTACTGCGTACGTGTCGTGACCTCTCTATTTGTGTCTGTGTGTGTGTGTATGTCTCGTCTGTCTGTGCGCAGATGCTCTCTGCACCTTAGTTGACCTCAACTCAAGCAACCCGGCTAGGGTCATCCTGTGTGTAATGATCTTAACTTCTATGTAAAATGTATAAAACAACTGTTTCAATCTAATACAACTACTTAAAGCTTAACTCAAAGATAAATGCATAATAAACACCCTACTCTTTGGCTTGCACTCACTCTGCTTTCGGTTTCACTTCTGCAAGCCTTTCAGAAGTGTTTCCTGTCTCTGCCCTCTACACAGAAACACTGAGATCATAGAAGCATTAAAAACATTTAAAATTATAGATTCAACTCCACAGTTTAAAGTGGTTCTTCTTGGGCCTGTAATAAAGACTAATATAATACCAATACATTTGAACATCTGAATGCATCTAAATGCAACATCACTATTAACATGAAATGGTAATGATGATTATAAAAATAGCAGCCAATAATAGCAGTAAAATATTCTACCCCTCCGGACAGTTACTTTGATGATGTGAATAATATGTGAGAAATTTCCTGTGTTGAAACTAGTGTCACTTCTTTCCACAGCTATGGATGGCTAACTTTATGGTCTTTTTATAGCACCTCTGGAACCTGTCAATTTGTGCCTGACCTCCAGGATTGTCCATGTGTGTTGCTAATGTTTGTTTTTCTAAGAGTGCATGTAGAGGATTCAGCAGAGACGGACAAGTAACATGAGAAAGCAACTAAGAGATGCAGTGTTTGTGGAATAGTTTGATGTGGGGCTCATTAGCTGGCCACTACTCAGCTCCTAGTGTTAAATACATGGAGTGACTTTGCTTAAGGGAAGTCACCGATTACATTAATGTTAACTGAGCACATGGGATGATCCATGTCTGAGGCAAATTATGCCAATAATTGTAGTTTACTGATTTGAGAAAACCTGCACATGATACTTGTCCTGCTGATGCTGAATGGTTTATTACTCTTATGATACAATTGTTTACAAGTATGAAGTTTGATTTTACTTCCAGGTCTTGTTTTCCAGGCCACGATGGTGTGTATGCAGGCTCCAGACAGAGCCAGGTTTTAAGCAAACTTAATATGCAAAACACGCTAACATCTTTTATTGCAGGGTTACGGAGCTGCTCCAGAGGAGATGCCCTGATGTTGCCTGGGACATGATCTAGCTAACCTTTTTCTTTCAGACAGGAATCTAGGTTTGATGAGTTGCCTCATGGGAGTGTCCATGCGTCAAGAGGAGGGGTCCAGAATTACAGAGTTACATGAAACTATGTTTTCTATGTTTTCTAAACTATGTTTTTATGATTTTTGTGTGATTAACAGTTAGTCAACGGGTATTAAACCTATGCAAGTGGTGCATCCATGTTCAGATGAGGCTTTGATGGTCCATAAATGAAGCTCACTGAACTAAAGAATGTGGTTTGATGATGATTGACATGCTTTCCAAGTAGGAGTTTTTCCTCCTAGCAAGGAAATACAGGTGCAGCAGTTAAAGTATTGCTGAAAGGAATCTCCTGAGAAATCTTCTGAGGCCCAGTGAGAAGCAACCCATTCCAGGCATAGCTGACAGTCCAGGCAGTGGTTGAGGTCGAGCTGTTTGGGGCCCATCATGAGATCAGATTCCACAGCCACAGCAAGGACCACGAAGCTGCGTTGGAATGAGAGCTGTGCCAAGGGGGCTTTCCAGAGGCCAACAGAGGAGATTGTGGATGACAGACGGGCACCTGAAGGATGAGGGGAGCGTGCCAAGCTCTAATCGACAGCGCAGGCGGAGTCCAAGGATGGCATCATGATTCTGTGAAAAGCACAGGAACCAGAAGCTATGGTGGTGATGACAGCAGTTTCCTATGAACATCACCTAATGCTGTGTCACTGTACTGTGCATACGATGGCACACTGATGACTGCTGGGATCATAACAATAGTAAAGATAACTGGATCCAGCACCCTTTCCACAGAGGGTTTTTCCTGCACAGGATGGACAATGGAGGAGTCATATGTATCCCCCTCGCAGGACGGAGGCCTGAAGTGAGGTGATGGGGGTTGGTAGAGGCCATAAAACTAGAGTGCTGAAGAGGTCTGCAGCTTTCACGATAGCTGAGACCCATGTTGACAAACGGCAAACTCAACTGGTATGTTTGAATGTCTATTCTACATACATTTGGACTCTGGTCCTATGGACAGTGATGGAAACAACTGGAAGACACGTTTATGACGCCCTGTAGAACTTAAACCACTCTGCAGAGAGACGTGTGATTTACATGTCTTGCAGAGGAGCACCACCAAGCTGGAGTGTTTTTGAAAATGTTAATTTCTGTTTTGACCATTAGCAATTCATTTGTTTGCTCGTAGGATGCAGTTTACCATTGGATGAGAACTTGGATAACTTCTAATATATTTGTCAGACTGTGTACATTGACATATGCTGAGTATAAAAATGTTTGCATTGACACTGTCAGACATGACGTATTCATAACTGGGTACTTTTCTAGCATAATTGTCAAAAGGGGGGAAATGTTAGATTTGTATTGTGATTGTCATTTATGCTTAGAAATATCTACTTATATATTCTTAGAGTTTTATAATTAGGTGTAGATTGGTAGAGGTTTGATCCTTAATAGTCTGCAAGCTTTGTGTGCATTCCAGAGCTCTCTGACTTTCACACCCACATTTTAGGAGCATGGGAGAGGTCGTACCTTGTTTTATTGTTTTATGGTAGGATAAACGTATCTATATCTGTTTTAGGCTAAGTGCCTTTTGTTTAGATGGACGGCTCTGGGGAGTCTTACTGGGATACACACAGATACTCACACACACACACACACACACACACACACACAAGGTATTCTTTGTTCACATGTATACCTATGTAAGCCGTTATATGTTAATGAACCTATGCATATTCATGTAACCACAATAAAAGAGCAGTGTTACGGGGGAGCGGACGAGAGCAACTGGGGTCAAGCGAAGGAACGGCGCCTGTCCAGTTCTCTCCCATGCACGTGAAACATAAAGAATGTTGCCTACTCGTGTCTTGCTTGCTGTGTAATTACATTGCCTTCAACGTTCCAGCGAATAGGGTTAAGCTATAAACCTATCAACAGCCTTCCAGCATTTACTGTGTTTTAAGTGATAGTAGTGATTCGCATGTGTATAGTCTTTCTTATATCAATGTGTAACTACACCATTCCGTATAATGTGTTGTGTGTGTCTAAAATAAAATGAGTTATAAGCATTCTGCGATGATTTTGTTCTCTTTTTTGTAACACCCAATGTTTTCAAGTAGTGCTACACGGTTATTTGAACAAGACGTAACTTCATAAATACACAGTCCTTGATGTCATTACACATAATCCTGTGCTGTTGGCTGAGGTGTAGTGTGCCCTGCAGTCAGCGGACACCGCACAAATGACACAGCGATAACGGCCGTTGATTTCCACGAAACCATAGCTGTTCTTTGCGAGAGCCTCAGGGAACGCGATCTGGCCTCTCCTGTAATGTTTGTAGCCTAGAATGAGACGTAGGTTGGCCCGTTTCCCTTGGAATCTCTGCTTGATGTACGGACAAAAACCTCCCTCGTTGTACACATGGTAAATGTGCTCGCCCAGCAGTGTGTCGTTTTCAACAAAGTCCTTTACTCGTATGCAACACGCATCGCAGTTGCGATCGTCCACGGTGCCCGATATGTGATGCATATTGGCTGGGTCCGACTTGAATGCGCAGTCCGTCCAGAATGGAGATTCACACGTGGGTTTAAATTCCCCGGTTTGCATGTCGCGGAACACAGGTCCATCCGTGCTGGATGCACGAAACCCTTGTTGAATTGCACATTTCCATGTAAGGCGATCAAGTGGTTTTCGCGACCTTTGAATTTAGCTTTAATGTATCGACACCGAGCGGACCGCTTCCATATGTGCTCTTCAAATTCATTTTGCCAGTCTTGTATCCGGCGAGAATCACATCACAGTCATTACATTTGTACGTGTCGTAGCTGTGGGGTACCGGTGTCATTATGGTACTGTCTGCCAGTATCGGCTCCTCCGACGGACTGTTGAACCACTGGTTATTATCCGTGTGCATTACCACAACGGGTTCTCCTTGTATTATTTGAACATGAGGCGCGTGTAACCTAACCTAACCCTGAGTTTCAAAGATGAATATAAGGACGGAAACCTGTCTATTCTGATAACAAGACTATGCTTACAGGATGCGGGTCCATACGAATGTGACATACCAAAAGTGGACTTTCAGACTAAGATTACGCTGATTATCACAAATAAGGTCCTGTTACAACCAACAGCTGCAGATACCAACGAAGCTGCAAGATATGCATCAGGGAACCTGACGATATTACTGTGTCTCGGATTGGTTTGGATCCTATGAAACTGACACAGATGGGACCCGGAGCTTAATCTACATTTTGTAGTGGTCAGATTCTATCAATTGTACTCGTGTATACCTTAATTCATGTTAGTGTCATACATTATACATTGTCTTGTGAACAACAACACTCGCTCCGACCCAGAGCCAGCGTGTCCGACCCAGAGCCAGCGTCTCCGACCGAGACCGTATCCTCCCCGACCGAGAGCCATTTCTCTCCGATGGAGAGCGTATCATCTCCGACCCAGAGCCGGTGTCTCCGATCGAGAATAAAGCCAGCTGCCGCATGTTGTACCACAAACCCTGTGTTAGTGCTGGTTGTATTGGTGTGAAACCATGACCAACAACGTCACAGTGCCTGGAAAGAAATACGATGGTAATGTGTATGTGGCGGGGGTGTGGTTTGCTGGCCTGCTGCAGAGGAGGGGTGACACGGAAGCGGGGAGGCAACAGGTGTATGGGACTGTGTTAATGAGGGAATACATGCTTATACATGCTGAAACCCTGTTGTGTGCTGTCATGTCGGGCTGCCGCCCGACGGCCGGGACATCTGCGCCGGGACTGCCCGCTAATGGAGGTCGGTCAGGTGTTCCGCGTCGCTGGGGCTCCAGCACCCGCTCCTGGTCCGGGAGGGACATACCGCATACCGGTAAGGTGTCGAGGGGGTATACGCCATGCTTTGGTGGACACGGGCTGTACGCAGACCCTGGTTCACCAACGCTTGGTTCGCCCCGGGGCATTGTTGGAAGCAGAGTGGGTGGAGGTGAAATGTGTGCATGGGGATGTTCACAAGTACCCGGTAGTGTCGCTGCTGCTGAAATTCAGGGGCAAAACGCATAGAGTGAAGGCGGCGGTTAGCCCGCGCCTGTCGCATCCCCCTTTTTTGGGCACGGATTGGCGGGGGTTCCACAGCTTACTGGTGCATTACACGGGGATGCGTTCGCGGTCTGTGAATTTGTGTAACGTTTGCGCGGCGCTCAGCGGTGACGCGGGGTCGACCGACACTGTCTCTGGGGGGAGGAGTGGCGGGGTCTTCTACGGAAGCCCCACTGCCTCCCGTTGTGCACCCCACCGAAGATTTTCCACTAGAGCAGTCTCGGGACGACACCCTACGCTCAGCCTATGACCAAGTGATGGATACTGATGGTCGCTTTGTGCGCCCTGACGCTGAGCGGACTTACCCTCATTTCTAAATGTGGAACAATCGGCTTTATCGAGTGAGCCGCGACACTCACACTAATGAGATCCGCACCCAGTTGTTGGTGCCGCAAAGCCGCCAGAAAACGATTTTCCAGGCTGCTCATTCGAACCCCATGGCAGGGCATTTGGGTTGTGAGAAAACTCTGGAGCGCATAATGGCCCGATTCTATTGGCCGGGCATTTTGGCCGACGTGCGCTGCTGGTGTGCGTCGTGCCCAGAATGCCAGCTGGTTAATCACTGATAGAGATCCCATTTGACCGCATCGGCATGGATCTCATCGGGCCATTTCACCGGAGTGCACGCGGCTATCGCTTTGTATTGGTCCTGGTGGATTATGCAACGCGATACCCGGAAGCAGTGCCGCTGCACACCATTTCAGCGAAGAGCGTGGCGCAGGCACTGTTTCGGGTCATCTCCCGAGTCGGTATTCCTAAAGAAATACTGACTACCCAGGGCACATTGTTCATGTCGTGCACATTATGGGAACTGTACGAATTACTGGGCATTAAATCTATTCGGACCAGTGTCTACCACCCTCAGACTGATGGGCTGGTAGAGAGGCTGAATAAGACTTTAAAGTCGATGATTCGTAAATTTATTCATGAGGATGAACGAAATTGGGATTGCTGGCTAGACCCTCTGTTGTTTGCAGTTTGGGAGGTACCCCAGGCCTCCACGGGATTTTCTCCCTTTGAATTACTGTACGGTAGTCGGCCGCGGGGGGTGCTCGACCTGATTAAAGAAAACTGGGAGGAAGGGTCGAGCCCCGGACCTGAGAGCAAAACTGCACAGGCTGGGGAGGTTATCACAGGAGAATTTGCTCCAGGCCCAGCAACGTCAGCAGAGCCTGTACAACAGAGGGGCTAGGCTAAGACAATTTTCACCGGGAGACAAAGTGCTTGTATTGCTCCCTTCCTCCAGCTCTAAATTGCTCGCCAAGGGGCAAGGGCCCTTCGTGGTCACACGGTGGGTGGGGGACGTTGATTATGACGTTGCCCAGTTGGATAGGGGAGAGGCAACACAGATTTACCACCTCAACCTCCTCAAAGCGTGGAGGGAGGTGGAAACCGCTGCTCTGGTAAGCCTGGTTAAGGATCGAGATGAGTTGGGGCCGGAGGTGCCAAATTTGACCATTCCCGCCTCCCTCCATTGTGACCACCATCTCACACAGGCCCAGAGAACGGATGTTGCTGCCTTGCAACAGTGCTTTGCTGATGTGTTCTCCCCCCTGCCCAGCCGTACAGCTCTCATAGAGCACCATGTTGAAACGCAGCCTGGCGTGACGGTGCGTTCACGGCCCTACAGGCTGCCGGAACATAAAAGACAAATTGTTCAGCGGGAATTGAATGAGATGCGGAGGCTGGGTGTAATAGAAGAGTCACACAGTACTTGGTGTAGCCCCATAGTT
The DNA here is from genome assembly GCF_001858045.2 of Oreochromis niloticus. Lineage (NCBI taxonomy): Eukaryota > Metazoa > Chordata > Actinopteri > Cichliformes > Cichlidae > Oreochromis > Oreochromis niloticus. Next base: position 4,791,964 of record NC_031982.2, on the reverse strand, counting down.
CTTGTAGTGAAGAAGGATGGGTCTATACTGTTCTGTGTGGACTACCGCAAGGTGAATGAGGTGTCACGGTTTGATGCATACCCGATGCCCCAGGTCGACGAACTCCTGGACCGGTTGGGCACTGCTCGTTTCTTTACGACACTGGATTTGACCAAGGGCTACTGGCAGATTCCCTTGTCTGCAGAGTCCAAGGAAAAAATGGCCTTCTCCACTCCGTATGGGTTGTACCAATTTGTAACACTTCCTTTCGGGTTGTTCGGTGCCCCAGCCACCTTTCAACTCCTCATGGACAGGGTGCTGCGTCCGCACGCTGCGTATGCTGCTGCCTACTTGGATGATGATCATCTACAGTGGCACTTGGGCGGAGCATGTGCAGCGGGTGGCCGTGGTCCTGGAGTCCCTGAGGCAGGCGGGGCTCACGGCCAACCCGAAGAAGTGTGCTGTTGGACGGAGGGAGGTACAGGATCTGGGGTACCACTTGGGGGGTGGGCAGTTGCGCCCGCAAGTGGAGAAGATGGCGGCTATCGCGTCCTGCCCGCGCCCCAAGACCAAAAAGGAAGTGAGGCGGTTCCTGGGGCTGGCAGGCTACTACCGCCGGTTCATTCCGGGGTTTGCGGACCTGACTAGCCCCTTGACCGATCTCACCCAAAAAGGTACCCCAGATCTGGTCCAGTGGTCGGAGCAGTGCCAGGCGGCGTTTGTGCAGGTAAAAAAGGGTCTCTGTGGGGAGCCGCTGCTGTTCACACCTAACTTCTCCCTCCCATTTATTTTGCAGACGGACGCCTCAAACAGAGGGCTGGGGGCCGTTTTGTCCCAGCAGGTGGTGGGGGCCGACTGTCCCATTCTCTTCATCAGTCGGAAACTCACGGATCGAGAGACACGCTACAGCACCGTTGAGAAGGAGTGCCTGGAGATCCGGTGGGCGGTCGACTCCCTTTGTTACTACCTCCTGGGGCGCCCATTCACTCTCTGTTCAGACCACGCCCCGCTGCAGTGGCACCACCGTATGAAGGATGCCAACGCCCGGATCACCCGCTGGTATCTGGCTTTGCAGGCCGGGTACGCAGATGGTCGTGGCTGATTTCCTCTCCCGCTCGCGGGGGGAGTAGGCTCGGCCGGGTGTGGCACTGGCCTCAGTCGGGTGGTGGGGAAGCTGTGACGGGGGCGTAGTTTGCTGGCCTGCTGCAGAGGAGGGGTGACACGGTGAGCTCTCTGGGCGGCACGGAGGCGGGAAGGCAACAGGTGTGTTAATGACGGAGATGTGTTTTTATGTGCCCACAGTGAGATGGAGCAGATGATGCTGGCAGAGAGACGGAGTGGCTGGGTCCGAGGCGGGTGCCAAAAAACCACAGATTATTTTCCCAATAAAAAGACACTAAGCATAACCCGTGTGTGTGTGGGTCCTGTGTCACAGCGTACCTCACCAAAGTAATCACGCAAGGTGCGGGAACCGATACTTTGGCATACGATGACATTAGAATCAAGGGACGCCTGGAGTTTACAATCCACCCTAACCTCAATAAATTAAAACCGTACCCGTGTACACCCGATCATGACCTCACCGCATCGCTGACCGACATCGTAGTGTCCACGCTGAGCGGGAGTGTGCGCTTAGGAGAGAAGTATCACATTATGGCAAAAGGCAACGTTGTGGTAGAATTCTTATGTGTCGTCTACACCGCTGGAGAGGACCCTGATCAGTATGACCACAGCACATGCATAGTCGCTTCTAATTTCATACAACCAAATGCACGATCTTGTCTGTCGTTTCTATCCCAGACTGTACAACCACTACATAAACCAAATAAAGTCTGCCTTCTACTTAACTAGAAAAAGGATCCAGTGAACTTTCTGTTTTGGTATTATGCAGGACGCGTACTCATACAATAGCTGATGACAAAGAATTCAGTTGATATGTGGTAACCACGTTGTTTTATTTTTGTCAACTGATGATTACAATGTGAACGCATACATACATGTAGAAAGTACAAAGATCCCAATGTGAACAGACACATACAAACTAATGTTACAACTCACATAGTAGAATGCAAGTGTGTTAGAGTATGTCTACTTATACATGACATCTTTATTCATATGAAAGCATGTACATGTTATACTTAAAGATACAGCCGGACCGTTTCTCCACGTGCACATTCCAAACAAACAGGAGTAGGACATTCGCAGCTAACGTGGCTGCAAGGCTTGATGTACACCGTTGTTTTAGTACAATCAGCACAGATTACATCTTGTGACACACTGCTCATGCAGACGAACCGGTAAGACGTCCACTGGATGTTACAGTAGAAACACCTTTGTATCCCTGACACTGCCACGCTTTTCAAGATGCAATTCTCACACGCAATGTGTCCACAGTTAAACACACACATCTGTGTCAATTCATAACAACAGGGACACATGTATAGATCGGTAGGCCTCCCGCTTGACACGGGAGATGTCGAGTGCGGTGTTGGTTGGGGTTCGTTGACAGATGCCTCAATTGCCACCTGCAACGTGGACGGTTCATCCGCCGAGTAGCTCCCTGCCGACGGTCCTTGTTCTGGCATGGTCGGCGTAGCAGAAGGCACACGGCGGGGAGTTAACCCCAGTTCGCGTCTGGTAGAATCGTCCATGTGAGGTGTGTGCGTGGTCTCCCGTGTGAAAGGGTCCTGGAAATCATGGCCCGTGGAGTTAGGGCGTCTAACAGGCATGGTTTCGTTGTAGCTCTGGATTTGTAAGCCGAATGTAAGCTCAGTGGAAGACCTTTCTGCATAATCCACATCACTGGGATCAGGGCCCGTGAACTCTAGTGTGTTGATAAAGTAAACAGACCCGCGATCAAGTTCGCAGTCCAGAATGTCTTGAAGTGATAACTTTGGACATAAGGTGTTGTTATTTGGTGGCAACCAGGAGAGGAAGGTTCTTTGTAGCTTCTTGCAGTACGCTAAGAAGTTCCCTTTGGGTACCAATGCATGCACCACCATCAGCGTCTTGGTTCGTGCACCCTGTCCGCATTTCCATTTGCTTACATGAAAACGCTTCATGTACTCGGCCACTGGAAACCCCCACTTGGAGTCCGGGTTCACGGGGCGTACGATACAGGTTATGATGTGCTTATTTGCCAGGGACATGACTGTAGACACAGCACAAGCCTGCTGTTTTTGTGCAGTCAAGATAGGGAGCTTAGTTCTGATAACAAGCTCTCAGTTGGCAGGGGACTCCTGTTCTGAGTTGGGACTCCGTTTTCAGTCGAGGACTCAGTTCTCGGTTGGGAGGGTTCGATCTACCCAGGGCATCCATTGTTTTAGATTACACACAAACCTCATAGACTCTTCTTTCACCTGGCACATGTACATTTCTTCACGTGACTCATCTTGACAGTCCGTTAATCTGTACATGGATCGCAGCGGGTACACACGACGCATATCATTTGCGATACCCGCAGGTAACTTTGATAGGATAGATTTCATCACATCCTCCTTTAGTGTAGCACAATATCCTTGTAATACCCAACCCACATGTCTGATGTAGTCCAATGTCACTTGTTGATCGATGGCAGTTGTTAAGGTTCAAAAATATAGGGAAGGAAACACAGGAGGAATGCAAGTAACCACACTGGTCCAAAGGGTAAAGACGATGATTTTAATGAAATGACACGCGTGGGAGAATGAGCGGACTCCGTAAGCAGACAGCCCCACAATCTCATCCTCCAAACATCAAAATACAGTTTTATATGCATCAGAGTATATTTAGTGACGCCCCCTCATTGAGTCATCACATACATCAGCTTCAAAACCACAAATGTTCTATTCGACAACCTAAGGCACAATTAAAAGTACACTGGCTTCCATCTTCTCCCCGGTGGTTTCCCGTAAGCCAGCTCAGCTCTCGCATCGTGCATCTACTGCTTCATCCGTCAACTCTCACCTACACCCTAACAGTGTGTGTGTATGTGTCTGTCTGTGCGTGCACAGAGTTTGCCTCTGCTCTCTGCACCTTAGTTGACCTCAACCCAGGCAACCAAGCTAAGGCCATCCTGTGTTGTGATGATCTTAACTTCTATGTAAAATATATAAAACAAATATTTCAATCTACTACAACTACTTAAAACTTAATCAAAGCTTAATCAGACGTATAAATGCATAAAAGATGATAATAGCATCATCAAAACTCTGGTTTTGGTTTCACTTCCTGCAAAAGCATGTAACTTCAAAGACTTATAACTTCCTGTCTTCTTTTAGCACAGAGTTACTCTTTCACCCTGCAGTCTGCATAAACATTAAAATTATAAATTCAAAAGCACTTCGGGTTATAAATTCAACTCAACAGTTTAAAGTGGTTTTTTACTGGACCTGTAATAAAGGCTAATATGATACCAATATGTTTGAACATCTGAATGCAATATCAATACCTCTTGTATCAATACTTCTTGTATACATATGCTTGCTACATGATTATGATGCAACAGTAATGACAGTAATAACAGAAATAACTAAATAATAAAAATAGACTTAACAAAAATAAAATAATAAATGGAAATAACAAAAATGACAAAAAATAATACTTCGTTCTCAACACAGTGTCAACATTGCGCGTGCAACACCTTGGTCTTTGCACAATAGTTGGTCTCAAATGGTTGTCGAAGTACGCACGTCTATCTGCAAGAGTCCACAGTCGACAAAGTGCAGAGCAAATACAACTCCCATTATCCACATCAGCCAAGTCCGTGCGAGCCATATAACACGATATCCATCCTACGCGTTCTCTAGATATCTTATGTGTGTGATCGCCATGCGTTACGAGTATGTGGGTTAGCACTTTGTTGTGATAGAAATGGAGCAGTAGAGTCTGACCCATGATTCTAATCAGCCAAGGTGGAATCTTGTGCGATTCCCTTACGGTGTCTGGTATGTCGCAGACGAGAGTGACCGAAAATGTCTTTACCCACAACTCACGTTTACACCGAATGGTAAAGCCCAAAAGGTGCAGCGCGGCTGGTTCGTTCAACATACACCTCAACACTTCACATATCATTACAAAGTTGATGATGTAAACAGGCAATATCCTTAGAACTCCAAAGTTCGAAGTCTTACACTGTACTATGTTGGGTGTTGCGGCACTGTAAACTAAAGTCACATCGCATTGCAAACAAACCCCACCGGTTGCTCCAAGAGTGTAAACCCACTCCTCTCCTCCCATATCCATTTCAAAACGGAATGCCAAAGTGCGATGGTGTTTCGCTTCGCCTCCCCACATTGGCCAACGTGGTAACATGTAGCAAGAAAGGTTGGAGCTCTCGGTCGGGAGACACTCGCTCTCAGTTGGGGAGACACTCGCTCTCGGTCGGGAGACATTCACTCTCAGTCAGGGGAAAGCAACCGGTTACAAGCCGTTTGTGAGCTACATACATGTGTATCACACTCCATTTCAGGCAACATACAAAGTATTTCTGGCACAATGATCCACCGATTAATCTTGGCTACACTGGCAGCTATCGCTAGGTCCACTAGTGAGCATTCCCTCATGTATACGTACACGTACATGAACAACCCACCCGAAGGCACACACGAGTTTTCCTCAGGCAGGTTTCTAGACGGGCGTTTGATCGCATCTTACAACAGTGACACCAAAGCAAACTGTCCCAAGGTCAACTGGATCTGAGACATTCCATCTATGTGGAACATGTGTACCTCACCCAGAGAAAGGAGACATCGATGGTTCCAAACGAACACTGATGTTCTTGCTCGAAGGATGAACCTGTCATCCAGCGACAATCATGTATTGCAATGGATCCACGGATGTAAAGCATCGAAAGACACCCGTGGTCTGTGGCACTTTGGCAAAGGCGTCGATGTGTACATGTTCGACGGTCTGGAGTTTCTTGGACTTGACTATAAATCTCGCGCCTTTGTGGGTTTGGATGCTGCCGGTGTGGGGACTGTGACAGCACGTAAATGGAATTTAGACTACGCGATGTTTGCTAGCACCGTCACCTTCTACAAGGGGTGATGCATGAGACATCTAATGGAAATGAAATCAGTGGAAGACACACTTGCGTCTAGATATACACACCACGAACCAGTTGCATGTACTACAAGTGTGACCCAGAATTGCATTCGTGCTATATGCCAGGCATCGGGACTGTATTACCCTGACGAACAGTACAGTTTTCCAGGCTGCAGTTGTACCGAACGAGAGTAACACTGTGCGAGTACTACTTGACGATGGACTTTATCTGAGAGCGACCACTGTTGGCAGTCCACTCTCTGATACAATGTGATGTGAATGTAAATGTGAATTGTGACTTTATCTGAGAGCGACCACTGTCGGCAGTCCACTCTCTGATACAATGTGTGATGTGAATGAATGTAGAAGTGAATTGTCCCAGCTGAACATAGACAATCGCGCGTGGCATCTATACCTAAACCGACCTTGTACACAACGGATGTGTGTAGATGTGACACTTTACCAATTGTCATTTGTCGAGTGATGTGTCTTGTAACTGCTTGTACTCATATGTTAGAATGCTGTATGTGATGTGTCGACGCAATAAAGACATTTATATCATTTTTAACATCTTGTTTATTTCGTACATTGTACACAGGTCAAAGCAGTCGCAAGTCAACAGAAACAAATCCTGTCAACCAAATCATGACAAACAGCAAAAAATAGCAATCTACACTATATGTACAGGATAATCCGGTTCGGGCAGTCTTCCGTATGTGTTACACGCTTCTTCGACCGTGACTTTAGTCACAGGCTCCCTAGCATCGTCCTAGTGCCTTTGTATGGCCAGAGTGAGCACTTGCTTGTTTATGTATTCTGAAGCGTTGAGTTGCAGTCCCACGTTATCCGATAATGTCTTAGCCGCAGGAATCAGTCGTCTCACGTCGAGTCTTCCCCTTAGAGCTCTGAGTAAATAGTGCAGATGTTGTCTTTCCAGCTCAGCCGAGTCCAACTCTTTCTTCAAATTCTGATACTCCTCTGTGCGATCCGCGGCGAGAGCGGCAGTTATGCTTTCCTTGAGCAAAACGATGTTGGCGTGCAAACTCGATATGTCTCATGATACTGTGTGTATGGCGACATCGAGGTGCACCTCCTCTTTCTTTCTCATGAGTATCAGCGTATTTTCTTGTTCCATTGGATGCATGTACAACGAAGTGAAAAAGTTCACTCCGCAAGAGAGCAGTACATCCGTCAGACAGCACACGGCCTTGGTCAGCCTGTCTGACACTCCGGTTCGCCAGCGAGGCATCGTGAGCGCAGCACAACCATCGTTTCGCTTCGGCCGTGGCTAGCACTGCAGTATGCGTGAGTATCGCGTACTCTCGAATATGCGGTTGAAGATAGGCGTGATGAGCCGGTACGCACTGTGAACGGGGCTGTTGGCGATTAGCCCGGTGTCGCTGATTCTAGGCACGAGGCGATTGACCAGACCGTTCGTTGTCTTGTCACTGAAATACTTGAGTTTCTTATCCGACGTGAGGCCCATGCTGTAAGTACCACAGAAAGCCACCCCTAATTCTTTGTGCATGATGTCCGTAATCCGTTTGTTTCCACTGGCCCTCTCAACCGTGTCTTTGAAAGGGTCGTTCACGGCATCCAATATGCCTTTGTCTAAATCTATGACGATTTTACAGTAGTCGATGGTGGTGGTGGTGAATGACGTTGGGTAACTTCGGTTGGCTTCATGTCCATTTGACAGGTTGAACGCAACCATGTAGGAGAGCACAGAGTTGGTTCTTTTGCCAACAATTGCATTGAATAGGAACAACACGCCGTGTATGAGATCCTCCAATTGTACCAAGATCATACGCTCCTGAGATGTCAAGTCGGAGCGCCCTTCTTTAGCCAAAAGCGCTCTGTGTAGCGCAGTCGTGCAGATGGGATCGGTTAGCAGAGACCAGTAGTTTCTGGATGTTGGCCACTCTGCATTGCCCAGCAGCGTAGTTAGTGCGAAGGTGTTGGCGAACACCTTGCGCCTGACTGTCAACATGGCCTGGATGCCAGGACTGTGTAGTAGCGCGTGGTCGATAAACTCCAAGGCCGAGACTACGCTTTGCGCTTGCGTGGTTTTACCGAAACATGTGAGCAACTCACTTCCGATTTGGGCTATTTCGTTGTCGATGGAATTCATGCCCGAGGAGTTGAACAGCGTGAATCTAGGTCTCATGAGCCATCGATTGTCTTGTGGTATCGCCATATGTCACATGTCGAACTCCATCAGAGATGCGGGGGTTGTTGGTCTTCGCGTACCAGTCTCTAGTCTTCGCCAACGCGATCATTGCTGCTCTGGTGATCGGTGTGCGGTCTCCGCCGGTCATCAGAGAATCCACCTCGTTTTGCAGATATCTCCTTCTCTCAGCGGTGAAAAGTTCCTTGGGGTTCCCTCTAGCGTGAAGACTACAAAGCGTGATTTCTACCACGGCCCCGTCGTATCTGTGCAGAAAGGTGGACAACGGTGACCTCTGCACCACGTGTTTGAAGTTGAGCTCATCCGTGTCCTTGGTGTCGAGCAAAGTGTACAGATTCAGTTGAGCCACGGCGGGAGCGGCGCACCCCACCGTGAAATACTCCCACTTGAAACCTTCCAAATTGGAGAAGGCTTTGTGCTTGGTGGACGTGTTCCTACTCATGCCGTGTTTAATTTGCACACCGTCCATATGTACAATGGGTATCTTGTCGGTTGGCCCGCCGCCCGACACTATGTAATTCACCCTGCTGGACTCTTGATACAGAGACCCTTCCATGAAAGGCAGGCCTGTTCCCAGGGAGCTGTGGTGTGCTACTTCTTTCATCACGAATTGGTGGCCTCCGGACGCCTTGACCGTTTCGTTTTCCATGATGTACACCGCAAACTTCGGTGAGAGGATGGTGTCCTCTGTCACTATGTGAGAGTGTAACACACCGGAGTGTTTCTGTGACACTATTCTAAATAAGCTCTCGCCCATAATCACAACCTTGGGCTTTTCGCTCTCTAACACTCTCCTGGCGTTTTCCAAAGCACAAACGAACTTGTCAGGCTGTATGTTCACCATGCCACACGCGGCCGGCCGTTCTGGTCTGCTGGGCGATTCTGTCAATTAGCGTGGGCTGAGTGGCACAATACTGTAGGACTTCGAGCGTTCTCGTCAGTTCCCAGGCCGTGCTAGCCATCTCTAGCTCCCTCGTTATGAGGTTGGTCGCCACCGACGGCACCGTCACGCTCAGTAGACTACCGAATTGCATGGTCACCACTTTGGACGTGGGCCTGAATTTTTCACTGTGCACTATAGACTGTACTCCGTTGGTGATTGTGTCATACGTACCATGCTGGGCTTCTCGTTGATCTGTGACTCTGTACTCTCTGAAGAATTTTGTGCCAGTGGGCACCTTGTCGTCGGGGATAAGCATTTTGTACACGAACCCCGCCAGCAAACGGCTCGTGTCTCACTGTTGTCGGAACAGAGTCACTCCCATGTGAACCTGGGACATCAGCAGAGTTGCGTCCGTGACCACGCTCGTGTTGGTAGCAGAGGGTCTGATCATTTTGTCGACAATGTATTCCGCAAATTCGCTATTTGGGTTTCTCAGAAACCCGGGGGCTCCGATCAATCTGGCCTCAGCTTCCACCGGTTTCAGCTTGTAGCTGCCCGGGTCCATTACCACGATGTTCATGTCTGCTTGTTTGTTTGTAGATCCTATGAGGTACTATACTATACTATACTATACTATACTATGAAGGAAGAGCGACCAATCGCCTTGATCTGTGTCCTACTTGGCCCAACGGGAAGTCGCTGTAGAGCCCGAGACATTTCATGGGAGCATTCATTGCAATACATTAATAAACTCGAATCACCCCCGTGCCGCTTCAGCAGTTTGTTCACCACAACCACATCTGCGGTGGCCTCTATCGCGTCTCGCTTCACTCTAGTACACAACTTCAATGCTCTCCACCAAAATTCCTTTGGGTCGCTCCAGTTGTCGTCGTCTTCGTCTTCACTATCCTCCAATTCCTGATAATACTCAGCCCCGCCACCACCCATGTAACCTCGCACAGTGTCCCTGTTCTGACACAGGCAGCAAAGCACTCTGAATAACATCCACACCATCCCAAATCAGTAGTAGACGGTAGTCCCAGGCTCGTATTCGAAAGTAAGTAATAATAAGTATTTGATAATAGCATCATTAACCGGAGTATATATATATTTCTTCCGGCGCCCTCCATGTGCAGCAGTCTGTTACAGCAGCTCTGCTCATTCTGAGTTTCTTTCTTTCTCATCTTTCTTTCCTCATAATTTTTATAACTAACGTATTAGCAATTAGACTCTGCAATCATGCTCTACCGTTTTGTGTTAGTCCTGGTCGTTTTTCTTAGTTTTTTTCAACTTTTTTCACCCGTGTCTGGGGACCCAGTGCAGGGATCCTTTGTTTACAGTAGGGATCAGCTGTTAGCACTACATCCTGCAGCGGTACTGCTGGCGGACAGACTTGACATTCCCAGCAAGCTGAGGAAGAAAAGACGGAGGTGTCGTGCTGGGAAGGAGCTCCGTCGCCCGAGAAGGAGACGTTATCGACCATCTCTTCCTTATGTAATCATTGGAAACGTAAGATCTTTGCCCAATAAGATGGATGAGCTCACGTCGCTAACCTGGTCACAGAGGGAGTACCGGCAATGTAGCATCATGATGCAGGGGAGACTCCAGAGGTAAGTGACGGAAGTGACGGACAAGGTAAGCGACTCATGTTGTAACTGACGTCAGACGCTGGAGATTTTGGCGGAAAATTAAAGCGAATGGTAGTTTAGAATTGAACAAATTCCTTTAAGCTTCAGTATTACCAAATACACTTATCAATTGTCTTATAACTAACAACATTTGTCTAAATCATCTCCAACACCCTGGAGAACAACGGGGAGAGTTTAGAGGCTCTTCAAGATTACATCGATCAGTGCTTTCAGGATCTCATAATGAAGAAGGCTCAGAGTGCATCTTCCCTGGCCAAATCTGAGACGCCGTCATCGAAAAGATGTCGCCCGGCAGATTCCCCCGGCACAACATCGCCAGCCGGCAAAGATATTGCCGACATACTGGAGTCAATCGACAAAAGATTGTCCAGTTTCGATGCAAGGCTGTCCTTGGTGGAGATTCTTCACCGGGAATTTAAATCCTTGCGAGAATCCCTGGAGTTCAGCCAGCAGCAGGTGGAAACACTCGCTGCTGAAAATGCCACGCTAAGGGAGTCGGTGAAATGTCTCACAGACAATGTTACCCAGCTAAATAGACGCCAGGTGAACTCCAGGAAGCCCTGATAAGCATGCCCAATAATAAGGCTCCAGGTCTAGTCGGCTATCCTGCAGAATTCTACAAAGAATTCTGGACGATTCTAGCACCAGTTTTTTACAGAACGTTGTTGGAAATCAAAGAAAAGGGCAGACTTCCATCAAATATGAATTCTGCAAACATTAATCTGCTGCTAAAACCAGGCAAAGACCCTGTATATCCCTCAAGCTATCGTCCAATATCCCTTATACATGTAGACCTTAAAATAATCTGCAAAGCTCTCTCAAAGAGATTAGAGAAAATAACCCCCCTCTTAATTCATCCTGACCAAACTGGTTTCATAAAAGGTAGGCACTCATCAACAAATACACGTAGATTACTTAATTTGATAGACTACTCATACAGTAAAAACATTGAAACTACAATATTTTCTTTAGATGCAGAAAAAGCATTTGACAGAGTTAACTGGAAATTTCTGTTTGCAACGTTACACAAATTTGGTTTTGGAACCTCTTTCATTAACTGGTTAAAAATATTATACAATTCCCCAACAGCTTGTGACAAAACAAATGACCAAACATCCTCCAGCTTCTGTCTCCTGAGGGGCACCAGGCAGGGATGCCCACTGTCCCCTTCACTGTTTGCAATTTTTATTGAACCACCAGCAGCAGCAATTAGACAGAATTCAGTAATTAAGGGCATAAAATGCAAGAACGTGGAACATAAAATCAGCCTTTATGCGGATGATGTGTTACTTTTTCTCCAAAACTCACAAACCAATATCTCTGGGGTGATTGAATTGATAAACTCTTTTGCAAGAATATCAGATTACTCAATTAACTGGTCAAAATCTATAGTCCTTCCGATTAATTGCTCCTTCCATAATTCTTCTTCTACACCACTGCAATCGGGAAATATAAAATATTTAGCTATTAATGTTTCTCCCAAGCTTGCAGATCTGACTAAATTAAAACATATCCCACAAGAAAGTAGAAGGCGATCTGGCTAGATGGAAATGTTTACCCATATCACTCATGGGAAGGGTTGCCGCTATAAAAATGATGGTCTTACCAAAAATAAATTATTTATTCTCAATGATCCCAACTAAACCGCCACAAGATTGGTTCAGATCTCTAGATTCATATATGTCCAAATTCCTTTGGAAAAATAAACCCCCACATATAAGCTTAAAAACACTACAAAAGACCAAGGATAAAGGAGGATTAGAACTACCTAACTTTCAGCTCTACTTCTTAGCCAACAGGCTTCAATTTATCTCAGGATGGCTAAAACATACCCTCTTAGATGAACCTTGGCTAGATGTAGAACAAGCACTTTGCAATAATCTAGAGATTTCAGACCTACCATTTATCATATCATATTCCCATAGATCATCGTGATGTTGTTTATTATGTTGCTCTTTTTTTTCTTCTGCTTGTTTTCTCTTTTTTTCTTTCTCAACAGGTGATCCAGGTGATTGATATATGTATTTTTTTGTCTGCTTATTTTGTTGGTTTTTGTTTTTTGCCCTTTATCCCCGTCCCTCTTCCCCGCTGTTTTTCTTTCCCTCTCCCGTTTCTTTTCCCCAGTCAAGTCTGTCCCGTATTTAGCAAGTGAAAATAAAATAAAATAAACAATAAAAGGTGAATCAAATAGACCATTATGGCAAGGCTGGGATGGTCCATTTGGTAAAGTAAATCCGTTGGGCATCTTTCTTTGCCTTTAGACAATAATTCTGATGGCAAAAGAGCCAAATGGGACAGGCCAAAAAAAAAAAAAAAAAAAAAGCATCATGATGCTAACGGAGTCCTGGCTAACATTGCTAACTCCTGACACTACCGGGATTCCAGCTGCTGCAGGCGGACAGGACGAGAGACAGTGGTAAGAGGAAAGGAGGGGGACTGGCAGTGTTTGTGAATGACAGATGGTGTAACCCTGGGCACATCACTGTGAAAGAACAACTCTGCAGCAGAGACATTGAGCTGTTAGCTGTTAGCATGCGTCCGTACTACCTGCCCCGGGAATTCTCGCATGTTATCACGATAACAGCGTATGTCCCCCCCTCGGCCAACGCGGATGCAGCCTGTGACTCTCTCCACTCTGTGGTCAGCAGACCGCAAACGCAATCTACGAGAGCCCTTCTCCTAATATCAGGGGACTTTAATCATGTCTCACTGGACTCCACGCTGCCCACCTTCACCCAGTATGTGAAATGCCCAACCAGAGACAATATAACACTGGAATCACTGTATGCCAATGCTGAAGAGGCATACAGTTCATCACCTCTCCCTCTCCTGGGCAGATCTGACCACAACCTGGTGCACCTTGTCCCTGTGTATGAGCCCTTAGTACGCAGGGAGCCACCAGCCATCACAGTGCAGAAATGGTCGGAGGAGAGCTCTTAAGGATTGTTTTGAGTCGACTGTGTGGGAGGTGATCTGTGATGACCACATAGAGGACATCAACAGCCTTGTGACATGCATTACGGACTATATTAATTTCTGTGTGGATAACACCGTACCTACCAGGACTGTGCGGTGTTTCTCTAACAACAAACCTTGGATTACCGCAGAAATTAAAGCTGTCCTCAAGCAGAAGAGGAGGGCCTTCAAATCCAAAGACAAAGAGGAGTTGAAAAGGGTGCAGCGAGAGCTGAGGGGACTGATAAGGAATGAGAAGGACAGCTACAGGCAGAAGATGGAGAACCAGCTTCAGCAAAACAACGTTGGCGAAGCCTGGAGAGGCCTCAGAACCATCTCGGGCCACAAACATCAGAACTCTCTGCCTGGTAGGGATGTGAGGTGGGCAAATGAACTGAATCATTTCTTCAACAGATTTGATTCATCCATGAGGCAGTCTCCAACATCGGCTGCAGACTCACCCACTCCCACTACTGCTGTTTCACCTCTGACACCTCAGACACTTCACACCTCCTCTACTCACCCTGCTCACTCCTCCCCACCACCAACAACAGCATCCAATACACACTCAACACAAGGCTCCAGCCTGTCTCTCTCAACCACCCAGGAGGGAGGGAACTGAGGAGGATTAAAGCCAAGAAGGCAGCGGGCCCAGATGGCATCAGCTCAAGGGTCGTCAGATTCTGCGCGGACCAACTGTGTGGGGTGATGGAGCGCATCTTCAACCTGAGCCTGAGGCTGGGGAGAGTCCCACAGCTCTGGAAAACCTCCTGTGTTGTACCAGTGCCAAAGACTTCACGCCCCAAGGACCTCAAAAGCTATAGGCCGGTGGCTCTGACATCCCACCTGATGAAGACCCCGAAGCGGCTGATCCTGGCTCAGCTTCGGCACCTGGATTTTGGACTACCTCACCGACCGGCCACAGTATGTGAGAACTCAGGGCTGTGTGTCGGACAGGGTCGTCTGCAGTACGGGGGGCCCACAGGGAACGGTTCTGGCTCCGTTCCTCTTCACCATCTACACTGCAGACTTCTCCCACAACTCCACCCAGTGCTTTCTGCAGAAGTTCTCTGATGACTCTGCAATAGCCTCATCATGGCCTCATCACTGATGGGGACGACAAGGAGTACAGAGAACTGACACAAGACTTTGTGGACTGGTGCCAGCTGAACTACCTCCAGATTAACACCAGTAAATCCAAGGAGCTGGTGGTAAACTTCCGCACGCACAAACATCCTCCACTGCAATCACTGAACATCCAAGGTATGGACATTGAGGCTGTGGACAGCTACAGGTACCTTGGTGTTCATCTGAACAACAAACTGGACTGGACTCATAATCCAGACGCCCTCTACAGGAAGGGTCAGAGCAGGCTGTACCTGCTGCGGAGACTCAGGTCTTTTGGAGTGGAGGGCCCACTCCTGAAGACCTTCTATGACTCTGTGGTGGCCTCAGTCATCTTTTATGGTGTGGTCTGCTGGGGTGGCAACATCTCTGCTGGGGACAGGAAGAGACTGAACAGGCTGATTCGCAGGGCCAGCTCTGTTCTAGGATGCCCTCTAGACCCAGTGGAGGTGGTGAGTGACAGGAGAATGGTAGCTAAGCTGTCATCCCTGTTGGACAACATCTCCCAACCCATGCAGGAAACTCTAACAGCACTGAGCAGCTCCTTCAGTGGCAGGCTGCGGCACCCATGTGTGGGACTAATAAAGGTCATCATATCTTATCTTATCTTATCTTATCTTATCTTATATAATGGTGAAGATTAAAGCAGATCCCAGCCATCGTCATTGTGTCGGAGCGTGTGCTTGTGGAGAAACAGTTAGCAGAGGTAGCGTTGAGAGATAGGCTGTGTTCGCAAGCCCTTTACAGGTTTAGAAGGAACGAGCAGCGGTGTAAACGAGACGCATCCTTCCTCGTTGACTACAGAGATTACGGGTTGATATCAATTCATCACGACGTTGAGTCTTGGATTTACGTGGGCGAGGATCCTCAGTTGGCCGTAGCTGTGGAAGAGATTGTCAACACGTTCAATCCGAATCTGTCCATAGAGTTGCTGTTGCACAATGTGTTGGGGAGTATCAAATTCAGTTCTTTTGAATTCTTTTGGCGACAGAGAAAGACTGGACTCAGAGTGGTCAAAACTTTAAAAAATGATCTTTATTTTACATTTCTGGAAATGGAGACCGAATGCATGAAGACATAAGCTCCGGTCTGAAAACAGTAGCAGCCAGCCTGGTTATATAGTACTGCAGCACGTCACATATAGTTTCGATAAAAACAACTCCTTATATGTTACTAGTTCCTCTTTCTTCGTGTCTTATTTCCTGTGCAGCTCTGCACTAAACTTCCCCTTTCTAAAGTCTGTTGCCAGGGTGACCTGTGACCCTCTGACCTAGTTTTTGTCTCGTCTGGGCTTGGTTTCTAAAGGCCTCTCTTATTAAATTACATAAAACAATATAATCAGAAAATAAGCATTAAGAATATATATTTAAATCCTAACAGGAGCAACAACGAGAGTGCCACATGCTTAGTTCGGTACTTGGTGAACTATTACTCCTCGAATCGCGTGTGCCGGCCTGGTCACGGCTGTGGTCGATGGAGTGTTATATCGTCACATACCAATGTGGTAAAGCTGTTGGACTGCCGGGTACACGAGACGGTCAAATGTTGGGCCGCACTTTTCCGTAACATCATAGCCGGGTTGACGAAGGCGTCAGGTCTACAAGTCTATACCAGCAGGGGAGCGGATCGATCGTCGTTGACACACTTGGCAGATGCCATTTTCTCAGCTCGCGGAGACCAGACACTGGCGGCGGGTTTGTTGGTAAACTGCAACGCATCGGGGAGACCGTTCCTGGCCAACTTGTCTCATTTCATGACCGCCAACAACACCATGGATATGTTCGGGTTGCCGGCGTCCGAGTTGCCCGACTTTTTACTGCGATCCGGAGTCGGCGGTACGGTCTCGGAGCACAAGTCAGCTAGCGTGTCGTATAGCTTGAGTAAGATAATGGCGACCATGATCTCCGAAGGACAAGAAGTTCTGGTCGTGAGAAAGTTTTGGGAAGACGTGGCACGGCGACCTCGTGTGGCAGTGCATGAGTTGAAAAAAGCGTGTAAAAATAGTAAGTTGCTGCAAATGGCCTAGCTCATAGCAAGAAAACTCGGGGGGGGGGGGAGGCAGAGGGGCAGGAGGACAGTGAACCTGTCACAGAGGTAGGATTGGACATTAAACTGGTGTGCAGTTTACCCATCCACAGTGAGCGTCGTTCACTTGGAGGAGACGTTGAGTATGTGGACAAATTTCTGGTGAAGCGCGCTCTCCGGTTTCAGTCAGTTCAACAGAAGACATAACACGATACAGTACAATAACAGAGACACGGTGCGCGAGTTGGAATCCAGCTCCCACGTTCACACTTTCCACTCAATGTTGGTGACACTTTTGAACACGTCCGGCTTAGTGTTCGCCAACAGCTTATCCGGGTGAAAACTCGACTCTTCGCTCACGGTGAATGACGTAATGCTCACGCTGGACTCGCTCCATCCCGTAGTGTATGGGCTACTGTCCCTCAGTCCCTGCAAACAAGTAGGGACTGAGGCCTTCCGATGTGAGATGCACACACCGCGTTGGCCCACCTGAGGACCAGGAGTATTTTATTACATCAACAGGCAATTACGCTGCTTCTCCTGAGACGGATGCGATGGACGGCAGTCGTCTTCGTCAAAAGGTCGATCGCGGTCATGACGGGTTCGTTGAACTCGCTGTTGGCGTCACACGGCAACATATTACACAAGGTACCGATAACAGCCGACTGCATGTAGGCCATAACATTGTCGCACACTAGGCATTCTGCTATTTTAACGCCCTTCTCGCCGGTTTGCCCCCCCATCAACTGCAAGGCGTCAGTTTTGATCATTGTAAGTCTGTCGCCCATCTGAGGCGCCACAAACCACAGTTTCCTGGAGTTACGTTCTTCTAGCTTCCAGCCCTGTACGCAGTTCAGAATGCTGTGCTCCATCCATTCGAGATCACCAGAAGTCAACACACCCTCACCCTTGTCGTTTAACTCGTACCCCATGAACAGCCTGTAACAGGCTACCCTGGGTTCGCACCCCGCGAGTGGTTTTCCATCCGCCCTTTTCTTCAGCCTACCGGATTGCGTAGCACGGTATGAACTAGGCTTCAACAGTGTAGCTGCGCACAGGGGGTGACAAAGGTTCATTTCCAGGAACACAGATGACGCCATAATGTTCATAATATTCATCGCCATAATAGTAGCCAGGTCCGTCTCCGGCAGTTGGCTGCTCACGAACACCACCATAAGCTGAATGAGATACAAGTATAGCATTCAATTCAATTCAATTCGATTTTATTTATATAGGGCCAAATCACAACAAAAGCCGCCTCAAGGCGCTTCATAAATTATCATATGGTAGCAAAAGCACTGCATACAGTTTGTAGACTGAAAGAGAAAATGAGTGTTGTGTTTCTAAGAATCTCTGATAAAGGCACTTTGAGAGAAAAAAGGAATGATTGGGACAAATTTAAAGAAAAAAAAAAGCTCCTGTAGCCTACCTAACAGAGCAAAGAGCAAAATCTTAGTCGTTATAGAATTTGTCTGGATTCAAATCAGCACAAGGTTCACTACTCTCATGGTTTCAGGTGTTGTTAATATTTAGTCAAGCCTGCTAGGTTCAAATGACTAAATGTTGTCTTCTAATAAATCACATTTTTGTTCATATTTTTTGATATATATATATTTTTTTTAAGCAAAAAAAAAAAAGTCTCTGTGTACACTGCAAGGACTCTCTCTCTGACACAGGCCACGGAAGAGCGCGTCCTCCAGATCGTCATTTACCTTGGGTATACTCTGCAAGGCCAAGAAGTGCTCTGCGTGGATCTTCAACACTTCATCGGGGAACAGGACCGGTAGGTACAAATGGAAGACGACCGGAGATTCGAGGATCACCGGTGCGATAGACCTGATCTTACAAGGTTACACGATTCCACAGTCATGTGGTCCGGTCGGTACGCAAAAGGGATGTTGCTGCAGGCGTGCCTGGAGTGTCTCAGTTTGGCTTGCCATTATAAGCAAAAGGAGACAGGTTCCCCTTCGACCTTAAGGTCCGAGCTTATAAAATGTTTGTCTGCTAAAACAAACGTCCCGATTGTCGACGAAGTCAAGGCCGTTTGCTTGTCTTTGTGGCGCACTCTGTCGTGCAGCCTGGTCGAGTGCACGGGCGAGTCCTTATCTGACAAATCCACGCTGGTGCAACTGGCTGGCTACTGTGAGATTATTCTGTTATCATATGTTACCATATATCTGTAATCAAAGTAGTTGAATTATGATACTGCTGTAGATCATATTATACCCCTTAATATAGAGTGTGTGATCAGTATGTAGTTTTAGTTTGCATTATACTTCTGACTTAAAAGAGTGTGAAAATCATTAGATCTATTGGATTGACCTGTATTACTCGACACTGTTGAATGTGTTACACTGTTTCTTGACATTTCATACTGCTGAATCATGAAGAGAATGTTGTGTGCAGAAGACCTTGTGCCGATAATAGAAGAGACGACCACATTCCATACCCCCACCTTTACAGAGAGCAGAAAGACAGGGAGCCGAGGTCATAACTTAGGCGCCGTAAGAGAGAAAACATGTGAATGTTTAGGCTTTTTATGACTAGGTGGGGGCCACTAGGGGCTATAAGAAGCTGAGTAACCCGTCACCATTTTGAGACATGCTGTGACCCTCTTCAAGCATCTCTCCCCATCATGATCATGAACAACATAAGTTGAGGCTGAATTCCAGTGTGTTAAATGAACTGCTTCTAGCAAGATACTAATAACATACTACGTTGAGTCTAGTTGCAGCTGAACTGCTTCTAGCAAGATACTAATTACATACTACGTTGAGTCTAGTTGCAGCCCACTTTACCTTCCACATTTAACTTTGTCTAAGACTGGCTTCTGTAGCAATAATACATTAGAATCTTTGGAGATGCGGCCATATGTCCAGTACATTGAATAGAGGTTTTGAAGTGGGTTATGGTGTCGGTTGAGTCCTCGTTGATGCGGCCATGAAATTAGTATGAAATTAAGGTTAAGCAGATACTGGCTTACGGTGCGGTTGAGCGCCGGCAACGCGTAAATGCGAAACACGTCCGTAGGTTTTGGTTTATGATACGGCCGTGTTCCGGTGATGCGGCCGTAAGTGCAGTAGTGAGGGGTTGCTGGTTTCAGCACATTGAAAAGAGGTTAGACGGTGGTTTATGGTGTCGGTTTTGAGCCTCGAGGGCTGCGGTCATAAAATTATAAGTAAAATATTTACTTCACCCCGATTAAAGGTAAAGTAGACGCTGGTTTATGGTGTCGGTTTTGAGCCTCAGGGACGAGCATCACTTCTGTTTTATGATGCGATTTTGCCCCGTGGTGGCGGTCATAAGCGCAGTGAAAGGGGTACATGGTGTATGGTGCGGTTGTGCTTCGGAAGAGTTCTAACAGTTGAGCTTAGAGGTTTCTGTGTAAATTTCCGCTGATGAAAAGCGCTCTCTGTGGGTCTCACTGCTGGTGAGGCGCGCTCTGGGCGTTGTGTGTGTGAAGCGCGCTCTGGGTGCTGTTCTGTGTGTGAGGCGCACTCTGGGTGTGTTTCCGTGTGTGAAGCGTGAACACAGTGACAGTGACGGTTGATGTGTGAATAGGAGGACATTAGTGCGAAGAGAATGCTTTAAGATCAAAGGTTGACGCCTAGTGTACCTGTGGAAATTAATTTTGCCCTGGGGTTGGCTCCCCCACCGTACGTTGGACGCGGCGTACGGACCAGCGGCGTCTGGAGGTCCAGGCTTATCACCTGAGAGCTGAGGGCCCTCAAACGATAACAGAATAACACTGGTACGGCCATGTAAACACGGGTTCACATTTATTCTGGAATAGAACAAGAGAATGCTTTGACATCTAAGGTTGAGTTCTATATTAGTCGAAAAACAGAGGTTAGAGTCCTCGTTTCAAAAAAACAGAGGTTAGAGTCCTCGTTTCAGTGACCTTTCAGTGGTTAAAATTGTTGTGTGCCTGTCCCCTGATAGCGTGAAATTACGAACAAAGAGGGAATTTGGAGCCACATAGAGATAGACGGGCATAATTGGGTGTATTACTCTGTGGTGTAATAAAAAATAATTAAAAAAAAGGAGAGAGAGAGAGTAAGAGGTGTGTAGTGGAGAATTATTGAGGAGTAGAGAGAGGAATGTGTTGGGAGACTGACGTGCAGTTTGCGCTGTCAAGGTGGGCGTGTTGCCTGCTTATCTGTTTAACAGTGATGAAAATGAAATTAAATAAATCTCTTAGTGTGTTAATACAGGAAGCTACGGACCTGGACCAACTGCCCCCACAAGCACAGCGGCCGAAGCAAAATTATAGTAATGGGAACCACACCCAGCAAGAATCAGCAGCTGTGAAACAGACAGCAGCGAGGAGAGAATTAGAGGAGAAATTAAGAGAAGTTTTAACACAAAATTGGGGCCAACAGACTTGTGGAGGTTGGGAAGGCGTCCGGAGCATCACAACAAAAGGTGAAACAAAAACACACACGAGCAGAGAAATGTGAGAGAAAGGCTCCTTTTAAGGTAACGCCTAGTTTGAGAAAAAGTTAAAATTAACCTGCCTACAAATGCACACACATGCAATGAAAAACAGCTTACACTCATGAACATGTGAAGATTTTCCAGCAAGGTTAAAGCAGCAAAAATTAACATACACCTGTTTTTTGTTTTTTGTTAATGATGAAGTTTATCCATTACTAACAAATAAACCCTCTAGATTGCAGGACAACAATTTAGCTTCAAAGAAAAAGAAAATAAAGAGACTGGTATGACCAACTAGTGATGAAATAACAAATTTAGTGGTTAAGAGTCAAATTGTGAGATGTTTTCTGATGATTGAACAACACAAGTGATTACTGACGGAAAGAAAATTCTCTTTTGTGAGTAAACATGATCTTAAGAATTTGAACATGTGCATGTTGTCCTGTCAACTTGGTGGGTTATGAGTTAATTATATCGTGAGAAAGAGAAAAAAAAAAAAAAAAGGGGGAGAGAAGGCTGACACAGGGCCTGGCCCGGTGTTTCTCCCCTCTCTTTGTAACACAGCCAACACAACATCATTTTCCTGTTCGTACACTTCTGTTTGTTTTGTTTTGTTTTTTGTTTTTTCTCTTTATGTTTAATTACAGGCTGCTTTGCCGGCCCTGAAAGCCGAGGCTGACCTGGACTCCTGCTCTCCCCTCTACGTGACCCTGACCAAATGCTGCAACAGCTGGACCCACAACAACAACCTGAAAATGTCAACAGTGCTGCAGGAATGCGATCTCATGCAGCAGAGACGGAGAGCACTAAACCTAAGGCCCGTTTCACTACACGGGGGAAAATTCCCAGACTGCGTCAGCTGACAGAGCTGTGACGAGACGCCCGCCAAGCCCGAATGAAAAGTAAGGCCGAGCAAAAGAATGCTGACCTTGATAACTCTGCATTCACACTGTGCAGGACAGTGATGGACCAACACGGCAGCGAAAATGGGCGTGACCGAGACCGAAGGAGCAACTGAGGTCAAAAGGCACCTCAGAATGGATAAAAACACAGAAGAAGATGCAGGTTTCACCTACGGCGAGCATGGACATTGGAGAAAGGACTGCCCCAATTGTGGTCAGAACCAGGATGGACAGAACTTCGAGCAGCAGCAGCAGCAATGGTCGCAAACAGACTGAAAAGGAGGAGGGCAGGACCCCAGGACACGCTTCAGGCCGTGGTTTACCCAAGACACCAGAACAGGAAAGTGATGAGCACAAACACACACAAACACACACGTCTACATACACTGACTCAGAATGAAAAGAAACACACACATGAACAGATGTGCACTCGTTGATTGAGTGAAAAAGGACACACACACACACACACACACACATTGAAATGCTGATTCACAGAGAAGTGATCCACACACATACACATGCACATGCACACGCTTGTGCAATGAAGAGTGATGCGCGCACACACACACACACACACACACACGCTGATGCAATGAAGAATGCTTTGCTAACAAATGCTTATGCTGATATGCAAAATGCTGCACACAAATATCCCAATACATAATTTTTATGAAGAGCCATTGATTACCATTGATTACTCAAAATGTGTTTTATGACACCCAGAGGACATTTATGTAGATTTTAGGGGTAAGGTCTGAAACAGTTTGGTTATGAAAACAATGTCTGTGCGTGATATCTGTTTATGGCTCAAGGCCTTGACTGAATTCTTTGCTGTGCTTCACACAGCCTGATGAGGAGCAGTGGCACAGCGTGAAAATGATGAACTAATAGTGTAAGTTTTAGGTCGGAATACTGCATTTTCTGTGATTGAGATTTAATTCAAGGAGGAACAAAGGTGCTATGGTACCTGAGGTTCTCATTCCCACACAATATTGTCCCGGCAGGAAGTAAAACGTTCCTGTGAATTTCTGGTTGATTTTTTGATTTTGCTTAGCGCTAGCTTGATTTTAACAGTGAGCTTTGGGTTGTGTTCTTTCTCTAACTAAGAGAGAGATGATTTTATGTTTGGACATGTCTGCAACGGGCCCTAGTTTGTGTTATTTTATTAGTATTTTGTTGGTTACATCTGTTTTCGTT
Organism: Oreochromis niloticus; assembly: GCF_001858045.2. Taxonomy (NCBI): domain Eukaryota; kingdom Metazoa; phylum Chordata; class Actinopteri; order Cichliformes; family Cichlidae; genus Oreochromis; species Oreochromis niloticus. The sequence goes on along the minus strand of NC_031982.2, from coordinate 4,768,600 downwards.
TTTTGTTACAGTGCACTAAGATAAGAAAATCTGAGAGGTGTGATCCACCGGTGGTGATATTTTGTGAGTTCATGATTTAACAATCAGCTCTTTAAACCAGGCCTGAAAGATTGAGATATAAAGCGCTATAAAATATTATTACTGTAAACAGTTGCAAAGTGTGCTTCTCCATGATTGTAATTGGCTTGAGAGAAATTCACTTATAGGGGACACGGATCACGTGAGAAGTCCTGAGTCTAAAAGGATTGCAGCGAGTCAATCCAGTTCAAAAAACAAAGAATTGTTTTCTTTTTAAAATGATGACGTCATCTTGCTGGTGATGGATGCTCGAATAGGTTGCGCGTGAGATTCCATTATCAGCAACATTTGGTATGAATGGGTGTGAATGAATGCATGTGACTGGACTGTGATGGACAGACTAAAAGTTTTGACTGACTTGATACTGAGACAATGACTGCACGAACTTTAGGATTAGTAAATGCCAACAAACAATTCACGTAGCCGGCAAGAGAAGGGTGGATCCTTCGCTTTGTTTTGTTTTGTTTTTGCAGGAGCAGGAGGATAAGAGAGACTGAAGAAGAGACGGTAGCTTCACATGAGAGTGTGGAACTGCAGACTTTACCCTTTGGTTGCTGATTTTGAGTTCTGAGACATGATGTCACTAACCTTCTCTTTTAATTTTTTAGCTCCGATGGATTGACACATGGGAGTGTGTCAAAAAGGGGGAAGTTGAGTCTGAACATCAAACAATGGTTTTATGAACATTTTATGACTTTATTTGTGTGTTTAATAATTTAGGTATGGTAAAACTTAAGCTTATAGTGTGTTAGACTTAGAAATGGTTCATTAATTTTTGATTTCTTTTACACACACATAAATTATGATTAGAATAAGTCCCTGGGTCAGAGAGTCCTGAACATGATATTTTAAACCAAATTTGCATCACCGGAAGAACAATGGATAACAACATTAGATTATCAAGGCTAGGGAGAGAGGTGTTTTGGTTTTCTGTCTCTTGCAGAGAAAGGAACAGACACCAGACGAGGTCACGGAGATATGAGGACCCTTCACAGCAGAGACAGATGTAGGGACTGCCGAGACAGCAACTGGGGTCAAGTGTCATGGCGTTTGGGCTCCTTGAGAAGATGGATCCCATAAATACAGCAATAACCATGAAGGGGTTGGCGAAAATCTAGGAACACCAGACCAACGAGGTTCGAGAGGCTCTTGGTAAAAAGGGGGACACGGCGGTGACCCCAAAATACACAGATCTTTGTTTGAAATCGGGGCAGAATAATCCCCTGATCTGTGCAACGACTAAAGGGTGGTCTAACCCCGGAGGTCGAAGAAAGAAGCTGAGAATCACCCAACTGGAAGATACTGGTAGCTGCAGCAATAAAATAATGGTTAAAAGCTCCTTAGACAGAGGTTCTAGTCCGAGTACATTTGAAAGGTATAAGGTGGCACCAAAAATGGGAGTGGGAAACTGTAGCACCAAAATAAAGCTGTGGGAGAATTGGGGAGTGATGGGAGTGTCATCTGTAACTGCTGTTATGGTTGTAAATCTAATTTTTCTTGCATCTGAACTGCGTAAACACAGAGGTCATCCCACATATGGTCCACCCGTTAAAGGGGGACAGAGGGCCTCAGGACCAAGAAGAGCTGGACCTTGTAACGCTGGAGTGTATGTTATAAGTGATCTCTTTTTTAAGAGATCAAAAGGGGGAATTGTGAGATTATTCTGTTATCATATGTTACCATATATCTGTAATCAAAGTAGTTGAATTATGATATTGCTGTAGATCATATTATACCCCTTAATATAGAGTGTGTGATCAGTATGTAGTTTTAGTTTGCATTATACTTCTGACTTAAAAGAGTGTGAAAATCATTAGATCTATTGGATTGACCTGTATTACTCGACACTGTTGAATGTGTTACACTGTTTCTTGACATTTCATACTGCTGAATCATGAAGAGAATGTTGTGTGCAGAAGACCTTGTGCCGATAATAGAAGAGACGACCACATTCCATACCCCCACCTTTACAGAGAGCAGAAAGACAGGGAGCCGAGGTCATAACTTAGGCGCCGTAAGAGAGAAAACATGTGAATGTTTAGGCTTTTTATGACTAGGTGGGGGCCACTAGGGGCTATAAGAAGCTGAGTAACCCGTCACCATTTTGAGACATGCTGTGACCCTCTTCAAGCATCTCTCCCCATCATGATGGTTCTTATGCTCTTAAGTGTTGAATTGTATGGAAATAAAATATTGTTGATTGAGCATTTATACACTGAGTATTGTCCTTCCTTCAGCCCAAAGATTAAAAGAACTGGGATTTTAACACTACGAAGGTGTAATACACTTCGGTTAAAGACAATATTGCTTCCAACCCCAAGGCCGCACAGGGAGACTTTGGCGCGCGAGACATTCGCGATCACACAGCTGAGCCCCTTTATCGTAGGGCGGAGGAACGAGACCGAAGAATGTACGAATTGCACGAGGACCACGACCATGATGTCATGGTCCTGAGTCTGTCTACTCAGTGTTTTGTGTTTCTTTATATTATTTCCTGTGCTTGTTTATCCTGTTATCTTTGGTTGAGGTTTGCCATTTGTTAAGGTTTTGTTCTGTGCCTGTCTGCTCCCACTTCTGTGTTCCCTCCGTCTGTCTATGGTGTCACTGTGTCCGCTCGTGAGTCTGCCTGTCTAGTTCAGTGTCCTGTCTGGTTCTGTGTCTGTGTTTCCTGTTTTATTCTGAAAGTTCATGTCTCATGTCAGTGTGTTCAGTTTTACCTCTCCCCTGTCTCGTTAGCCTCATTTCTCCCAGCTGTGTCTCCCTCCTGTTGCCCATTCCCTGATTACTGGTGTGTGTATTTAAGCCCTGTGTGTTCTCCTGCCTGTTGCCGGTTCGTCTGTGTTACTCTGCGTCAGTCTGCGTTGCTCTGTGTTCCATGGTTCCTGTTCGTCGTCTGCGTCTCTCTGCCTCTCATCCCTTTTTCGTATGTTCCCAGGTCTGTTATGTTAGTTCTCCCAGTTTAGGTGTCATCAGTTATTTGTCATACTCCACTGCTTGTTGGCCACTACTCCACCCTGTAAATAAACTTCACCAGCATTTTCATCCACTGCTTGCATCTTGGGTCCTCCTTCCTCCAACACCACACGGCTCGCCTCAGCAGCCGTGACATTACGAACCGGCCACAATAGACCCAGCAGCATTCAACCCGCCCAAGGAACTCCGGGAGGATATACTTTACTCTGTGGACAGATTAATTAACGTTTGGCTGGAGCACGAGGGGAGGGAAGTTCGCCAAGCCATAGCTAATCGGCTACAGCGCTTGGTTTCCGGTCTCCCCTGGCTGCTCAGCTCACTTCACCCGCTCGCACAGGGTTTCATTCTGAACGAGCTCCGTCTTCACCCCCCGACTGCTACCACCCACCCTGCAACTCACGCTTCCCTGTCTGGTCCGACGGAGGATGTTCTGCCCGGCCCGTCAACCCAGCCTTCAAGAGGGAAACGGCGCTCATGCCGCCGACGTTCCTCGCCACAGTCGGACCTAGGGATTTCTGAGCGGCCGGCTGTGGTGAGTGGACAGGACAATATTATTGGTCTGAACTGCGGGCCTGTTTACTCCGGGGTAATGTGCTGTACGGCAAAGGACAATGACTGTTTATCGCCTCAAGCTCAGTTAGCCGCCCGGCCAGAGACTCAGTTAGCCGCCCGGCCAGAGGCTCAGTTAGTCGCCCGGCCAGAGGCTCAGTTAGTCGCCCGGCCAAAAGTCCAGTCGCCACCTCCACCACATTCAGCCTCACAATCCATGGCTCAATTACAGCCACAGCCAGACGTATTACAAACCATGTTACAATCCCTAGCCCAGTCAGTAGCCCGGTTGGCAGAAGAATCATTAGCCTTATCATTCGTTCAGTCCCCAACTTCTCCACCATTATTGTCTCAACCTTTACTTCAGTCGCCCTCAGCTCAGCCACCTGTTCAGCCATCATCTTCACTGACTCCTCCTGTACAGCAAGCTAGGTTGATTCAACCCGAGAGAAACCGTTGTTCACCCATTCGTTCCAGGCAGAGAGAAAAACCAAACAATCCTGTAGACATTCCTCAAGAGCTGGCCAGTTCTGAGACTGAGATACACTCCAGGGCCTCCCCAGAGGCTGGGTTTCAGCCCCCAGCAGACTCTGGACCCCTGGAGGTTAAGAAGCCAGCAGAGGACTGCACCCAGCCGTCGCTGCCTGAGCAGAGTCAATGCTCTGTGCAGCTGCAGTCTGCTGTGTGTTTGCCAGAGGCCCGTGTGCCTGCTGGTTCTGTTTTGTCCCTGCCAGAGGCCCGTGTGCCTGCTGGTTCTGTTTTGTCCCTGCCAGAGGCCCGTGTGCCTGCTGGTCCTGTTCCGTCCCTGCCAGAGGCCCGTGTGCCTGCTGGTCCTGTTCCGTCCCTGCCAGGGGCCCCGGTGCCCACTGGTTCTGAGACTGTTTTAGCTGGGGGGCCCGAGGAGCCCGTCCAGCTTCCGTCCTCGTCAGCTGGGGGGCCCGAGGAGCCCGTCCAGCCTTCTGCCTCGTCAGCTGGGGGGCCGAGGAGCCCGTCCAGCTTCCGTCCTCGTCAGCTGGGGGCCCGAGGAGCCCGTCCAGCTTCCGTCCTCGTCAGCTGGGGGGCCCGAGGAGCCCGTCCAGCCTTCTGCCTTGTCAGCTGGGGGGCCCGAGGAGCCCGTCCAGCCTTCTGCTTCATCAGCTGGAGGGCCCGAGGAGCCCAGCCAGCCTCCTGCCTCGTCAGCTGGAGGTTCAGGAGAACCTAGCCAGCCTTCTGCCTCGTCAGCTGGAGGGCCCGAGGAGCCCGTCCAGCCTTCTGCCTCGTCAGCTGGGGGCCCGAGGTGCCCTTCCAGCCTTCTGCCTCGTCAGCTGGAGGGTCCGAGGAGCCCGTCCAGCCGCCAGCTGCAGCCTCATCACCCTCGCCAGCTGCAGCCTCATCACCCTCGCCAGCTGCAGCGCCAGCTTCATCAGCGTCGCCTGCAGCGCCAGCTGCAGCCTCCTCCTCATCTGCTTCAGCGTCGCCTGCGGCAGCAGCCTCATCCACGCCACCTGCAGAAGCCTCCTCATCTGCTTCAGCGCCGCCAGCAGCAGCAGCCACATCGGCGTCACCTGCTGCAGCGCCTCCGTCTCTGGCTTCCACGCCGCCACCAGCTGCAGCCTCAGAGTCTTCATCCTCGCCAGCTGCAGCCTCCTCATCAGCTGCATCACCCACACCGTCGCCTGGTCCAGCTCCAGCTTCACCCACGCCGTCGCCTGGTCCAGCTTCAGCTTCATCCGCGTCGCCTGGTCCAGCTTCAGCTTCGCCCGCGTCGCCTGCAGCAGCCGCAGCTTCATCCACGCCTGCAGCAGCCGCAGCCTCTGCATCCGCTTCGCCTTCGTCTGGTCCAGCCTCTGCTTCAGAAGCCTCTGCCTCGTCTGGTTCAGCCTCTGCTTCAGCTGCCTCTGCCTCGTCTGGTCCAGCCTCTGCTTCAGCTTCAGCTTCCGCCTCGCCTGGTCCAGTCTCCGAGTCTTCCGCCTCGCCTGGTCCAGCCTCCGAGTCTTCCGCCTCGCCTGGTCCAGCCTCCGAGTCTTCCGCCTCGCCTGGTCCAGCCTCATCGTTTGCTTCGCCATCGCCTGATCCAGCTGCAGCCTCGTCCTCATCTGCAGCGCCACCATCTCCGGCTTCCACGCCGTCGCCTGCAGCGCCACCATCTCCGGCTTCCACGCCGTCGCCTGCAGCGCCATTCTCGTCTGGTCCAGCCTCCGAACCTCCAGCTTCGCCTGGCCCAGATTCAGCATCAGCTCCAGCGTCGCCTGCAGCAGCAGCCTCCTCGTTGCCAGCACCAGCACCAGCTTCAGCTACGGCTTCGTCCTCGCCTGGTCCAGCCTCCGCTTCAGCTTCAACGTCTCCTGCTCGTCCTGCTCGTCCTGTCCGTCCTGCTCGTCCGGTCCGGCCGCTTTCCAGGCCAATGACTGGACGTCCTTGCCGTCGTGGACGGCCCCCTTCCGGGCCGATGATTGGGCATCGCCGCCACTGCCTCCCGCGTGGCCGGCCTCCAGACTGCCTTCGTTTGCCTCGCCACCGTTGCCGCCAGCACGGTCGGCCCCCAGAACTGTTTCTACACCGTTGCCGTCCACACGGTCGGCCCCCAGAACTGTTTCCACGCCATTGCCTACTGCGTGGCCGGTCTCCGGACCTGCCCACTGCCGCTGCCTTTCGCATGGTCGGCCTCCGGAACTGAACTTTTTGGCCTCCTGCGCTGTCGGCCTCCGGGTCGGCCCCCTGAACTTGGCCATCTGGGCCTTTTTGGACTCTGTCCCTCCGTCCTGGACCCCCACCGCCCGCCCTGGTCGGGTCGCTTTCTGTTTTTTGGTTTTTGTTTTTTTTTTTGGGCAGTTTGTGTTTCTGTTGGGCTGTCTGGAGCCAGCCCTTGAGGGGGGGGTACTGTCATGGTCCTGAGTCTGTCTACTCAGTGTTTGGTGTTTCTTTATATTATTTCCTGTGCTTGTTTATCCTGTTATCTTTGGTTGAGGTTTGCCATTTGTTAAGGTTTTGTTCTGTGCCTGTCTGCTCCCACTTCTGTGTTCCCTCCGTCTGTCTATGGTGTCACTGTGTCCGCTCGTGAGTCTGCCTGTCTAGTTCAGTGTCCTGTCTGGTTCTGTGTCTGTGTTTCCTGTTTTATTCTGAAAGTTCATGTCTCATGTCAGTGTGTTCAGTTTTACCTCTCCCCTGTCTCGTTAGCCTCATTTCTCCCAGCTGTGTCTCCCTCCTGTTGCCCATTCCCTGATTACTGGTGTGTGTATTTAAGCCCTGTGTGTTCTCCTGCCTGTTGCCGGTTCGTCTGTGTTACTCTGCGTCAGTCTGCGTTGCTCTGTGTTCCATGGTTCCTGTTCGTCGTCTGCGTCTCTCTGCCTCTCATCCCTTTTTCGTATGTTCCCAGGTCTGTTATGTTAGTTCTCCCAGTTTAGGTGTCATCAGTTATTTGTCATACTCCACTGCTTGTTGGCCACTACTCCACCCTGTAAATAAACTTCACCAGCATTTTCATCCACTGCTTGCATCTTGGGTCCTCCTTCCTCCAACACCACACGGCTCGCCTCAGCAGCCGTGACACATGAAGCCGATAAAATGGTCCAAGCTCGTATACTCCGCGACGAGAAAATCCTATCACACCAAGCTGATAAACGCCTTTCAGGTAGTTAAGACTCTGTGGCATCTGACGCTAACATTAGCGTCCGAGTGGGAGCTGAGTTGTTATTACAAACTGGCGCTCGCGTACACGACGGACACCCCGTTGGAAACGGCTGCGGGCTGCATACCCAAGCTATGTGAAACCATCAAGACCTTTCACCTGGAGCACTTTCAACGGCTGCGGCAACTGCCCCCCGAATTTCAGATGCTACTGTATGCCATGCTAAACTGCCACATCAACTGGGTCGACCACAATCACAAGCAGATACTGCTCATAACCGGAGCGCCAACCCTGTCTGTGCAGCCAAGAGTCGAAGGCTATCTCAGGTGCTCCAAGTGCCTGAAGAACCAAACGTTCCATTCCTACGAAGTCAAAGGCAACCCCAGGAATATAGACGTGGAATTCGACTTTGAGTGCATGTCGTTCGGGTCTTCATACTGCGCATCTCCGATGTTCAATGTGCCGCTTAGCACCAGAGACGTCAATACGTGTACATTTACTGAGATGAAACAAATGTACATAGCAAGCCTCAAATGTACACAACCTATTTTTTCTGAAGTACTAGTGGACATCGAAACGCTATACTCCCAGTGCGTAAGCTGCAAAACCCTCAGCCGTACCTAGGACATGGCCGCAACAATGGAAACCAACCTTGCCGTAATGAAAGCCGTCACTGACATGCTGTACACCAAGCTGCTAGATACGATACGGAGACACTATCCGAACGTGTTCGACGTGAAAGCCTGGGAAACGGAGTGTGCTCTGCAGGGCTTAAGTGCACGCAGCAATTTGATGTTGTATCTAACGGTTATAAACAACATGGGTGTCAAGGACGAATTCGTCAATGAACTGCTGAGAGTTCCACATCAACGCGATGGAACCACCCCCCCCGATGGCACAGCGTGCACCACAGAAGTCTTAGATGAATACGACCTAGAATCCGATCCCACGTACATGATGAGTTTTACGTGTAACACTACACGGAGCTGCATGTTTGATATTGAATCACAGGATTATCAGGATAGCGAGGATTGTGAGTGTTAAGGTTCATTTTGAGGACAAGAGAGATGTGGGAGATCGGAATAACACACTGACCCAGTCAGTTGGAGTCAACGAATGATTTAATGACACATGTGGAGAGATAAACCCTGTACGCAGACAGCATTGATCTCTATCTCCAAAACTTCAGAACACAGTTTTATACATCGGGGTATTAGAACGCCCCCTCTTGCGTAAATTACATGGATACGTCAACTCAAAACCACAAATGTTCTCTTTGACAACTTGTGACACAATTAAAAGAACACTGGCTTCCATCTTCTCCCTGGTGGTTTCCCGCAAGCCCGCTCAGCTCTCGCATCGTGCACCTGCTTCTTCATCAAACAGTCATGTACACCAACATAAAACTGCAACCCTAGCAAAACAGATTAAACTTTCCCCTATAAATGATTCCCTCTAACTAAGTGTGTGTGTGTGTGTGTGTGGTTACGTGTGTGTCTATGTGCTAACCACAATCGCATCCCCTTGGAACTTCCTGGAAACAAAACCTATACTAATATGAACTTCACATATAAAAACACCCTTTTTTTTTTTTTTATTCCCCCTGGTTTTCCCTCACTGACCACATCAAGGGAATCTATGTTTTTATTCAGCCATTAATCCAGCTCACCTGATTCATCACTGAGCCCAACCGTCACTGGCATCTGATAGTGTGGCACTCCAACCTCTCTCCACCCTTAGCATGTCCAACGCCATCCTAGTCTGGACTGTGAAAGGTGACTTTAACGCCGACTGTTTCGACAATCCTGTTTTACTGCATTCTCTGGTCAGATTAGCCAATGTCTGCACACTAGTATAAACATACTCCACATGGTCCACATTTTACTGCGTGTTATTTTACCATATTATAGGTTCTAATGCTCCATCCTTCTGTGGTTCGCTAAATTATGTTTATCTAGATCTCCACTCTGTCTCTTCATTTTGGAAAATGTTATGCTTGTTGTCAAGATTTGAAAAATCTTGAGTTAAGTTCTCCCAATTCTTTCAGCCTTTGGGCTAAAGCAAGGACCACACTTTTGAACATAAACCATCGTAAAAGCCTAAACATGCACATTCTCTCTCTCACACGGCGCCTAATTAGCGGCCCCGGCTCCCGTTTTATCTCCTCCTGATGACATGAGCCAGAAAACCTCTCCGGTATATTTCTGCTCTCTTCTAGTACAACAGTATTTCCTCTTAAATCTAAGGCCCTCGGTCTCCCTTTAACGAGTGGACCACATGTATAATAACTTCTATGTTTGCGCAGTTCAAATGCAAGACAAACTAGATTTACAACAACAACAGAGTTTAGGAGAAGTTTTGTTTGGTGTCAAATTATAAGAATTTAAATGAAATCTATGGTGTTATCACCCCCATCGGGGCTTACCTTTCCCACTACTGATAATATTTCTCCCTCGAATATTCGCAATTACCCTCCTTTTGTTGGCAAAAAGCTGTTGGTGTGGTCAAGTGGGCGCTATAGGAAACAAAAGCTCAGGACAGAACAGTCATCAGTCATGTACTTCATACAGAATTTGCATATATCATGTTTTCATATTGATCCTCTGAGTCTAGTGGTACCATTTAATTTGAATTTCTAAAATACACGAAACACAACAGGTTTTCTTTCTTCACTTTGCTCTTGTCCTTTTCCAGTACCACATCCTATCATATGCCCCTGTCGGCTATATTCTACTTTTTAAATTCCTGACCGTTTCAAGAAAGAACCTAATTCACATGGACCAGTGTGTGTTATTACATATCTCCATTTAAATGTTAAGTCTTCAATTTCCCTGTTATTCATAGATATTATTAAAGTTTTTTTGCTTTTTCACTATAAACGTTAATTGACTTTTTACAGTGACCTGCCATGGTTAATAATAACATGTTCAGTCATTAGTAAAATCAAACCTTTTCTCCACTGTAGCATTTAACATTCCCAACAACATAATGTGATACATTAATCGAAACACAGCTAATACCACACAATTTTCTTAATGCAACCATCAGTAACTCAAAATTAGCAACTAAAGGATTAAGTCTGCAGCTCCACACTCTCATGTTAAGCTACATTCTCACCCCCCAGTCTCTGTTATTTTTCCTACAAAAACAAGGCAAGACAAAACATCCACTCTTCTCTTACCGCCTGGGTGAATTGTCTGTCGACATTTATTAATCCTCACCTTGGTCCAGTCACACACATTCGCTCCCATGCATTCACACAAGATTTTTTTTTTTTTTTTTTTTTGCTAATCGCGGAGCGTCCTGTGCAAAATCAGATGCTCCACAATAGCAAATTGAGCTCATTCATTTGTTTTATTTTGTTTTTTCCTTCTAAGAAAATAATTCTTTATAGTTTTGACTGGATTGAATCACTACAATCCTTTTAGACAGAGACTCACAGCCAATCCGGTCTCCTCCTCAGCCAATTATAATCTGTAAAGCCCACCTTATGTTTGTTCTCCCAAGAATTTTGTCAGCGCTGTTAGTTCATGCTCTTCCAGGCCTGCTTAGAACAAAAATGAGAAAAAAGAGAGCTGATTATTCGCTCATCAAAGTACAAAACAAAATCACCTGACAGGTTCTTTAAGTGCACTGTTACAAAACTAATGGGCCCCTCTTAGACATGTCCAGGTTTATTAAAACTCCCTCTACCAAAAACAACAGCCTCAATGTTCTGACTATTGTCAAATTTGTACATGTTTTGTTTGGTTAGTGCACTGGCCCTTTAAGAGAAAGGCATGGTCTGTGTGCGGACAGGGGAAGTGTAAAGACTCAGACAATCGACTGATTAATGTGATCTATGCTGTGAAAGGCTGATAAAAAGGCATTCCCTGTGAGTATGCGTTATTGTTTGGCACTTTATGTTGATTAATAGCAGTTACTTAGATGCTGTATTACGTGTGCTAATTTATGGTTGTAGACAGTTGTTTGGTGTTAGCATTAGCACTTGGTCAAGCAGCTCCTCAAGTAATTATTTTAATTTGACACTCATATTCACTGTATTTGTTGTTACAGTTTCACACCTGCCATATAAAGCAAAGTCTAAACCCACTCTGGCGTCAGTGACTTTTGTGTGGAGGTGTTTAACTCCTGGATAGTAGAAAGTGGTTCTACAAGGCCAGTACAGTGAAAAGGGACACACTACACGACGATGAAGACTGCATTGTTACACGCTGTATCCAGACCAGCACGACAGACGCAGTGACACCAAGTCAGCATAAATGCACATTCAATCAGCTTAAAGATGGAGAAAGAAGGATATGAAGTAAGATCCACAACGTCAAAGAAATCTAGCCACTCTTCCACTGCAAGCGTAATGTTAGCCGCCGCTACTGCCCGTGCTAAAGCTGAAGCTGCCCAAAAAAGAGCTGAGTTTGCAAAGAAGGAAGTTGAATTTAAAATAGAAAGAGCCAAATTAGATGCAAAGCTTGATGTTCTAGCAAAAGAAAGTGAAGCTGAGGCCGCAGCTGTCTTGGAGTCTGCTGTTGCAAATTTTGACATGAGTGATGAGCACCTGAGCTTACCAAAGGAGACACAGAGTTCTCATGAGCGAACTACAGACTATGTCAATATGCATCAGGCACGCAGAGATTCAGTCAAATCAAAGGACGTCAAAATAGAAAAAGGCGAGTATGCAAATCGACCTAAGCCACCGGACATGTCACCGGATGAACTGCCCTCAGCACCAAAGGACTATGGCTCCCTCAGACCCCCTGATCAAAGACATTACTCACCTGAAAGGCAAGGACAACAGTTACGCTCTGTTAACTATCAGCAGCACCTCAGCCATGTCTCACCAGGGTTTACACCGCCCTCTGCTGGACGTTTTCAGTACTACCCTCCAGATCCAAATTCCTCTAGGGACTCTAATGAGCTTGCCAAATATTTAATGAGAGGTCAGTTGTTAACCTCTGAACTCACCAAGTTTGATGACAAGCCGGAGAACTATCTATCTTGGAAGTCATCTTTCATCAACGCCATTGACACTCTAGAGCTTAGGGCGTCTGAACACATCGACCTCCTTGTGAAATCACTTGGCCCAGAATGGTAAATGGTAATGGCCTGTATTTATATAGCGCTTTTATGGTCCCTAAGGACCCCAAAGCGCTTTACATATCCAGTCATTCACCCATTCACACACACATTCATACACTGGTGATGGCAAGCTACGTTGTAGCCACAGCCACCCTGGGGCGCACTGACAGAGGCGAGGCTGCCGGACACTGGCGCCACCGGGCCCTCTGACCACCACCAGTAGGCAACGGGTGAAGTGTCTTGCCCAAGGACACAACGACCAAGACTGTCCGAGCCGGGGCTCGAACCGGTAACCTTCCGATTACAAGGCGAACTCCCAACTCTTAAGCCACGATCGCCCCAAGCCACCAAGCATGCACATCGCATTAAAGCTGTAAACATAACAAACCCAGCTGTGGCATTAGAGCTAATCTGGGAGAGGCTAGAAGAAATCTATGGGTCGCCAGAAGCCATTGAAAGTGCTCTTTTCACCAAACTTGATCAATTTCCTAAAATAGGGCCCAGAGACAATCAAAAACTAAGAGAGCTGAGTGATCTGTTGCAGGAAATAAATGCAGCAAAACAAGAAGGGTACTTGCATGGACTCTCCTATCTCGATACAGCGCGAGGTGTCGCTCCCATTGTGGATAAGCTGCCATATGGGATACAAGACAAGTGGATGATGGAAGGCTCACACTACAAGCAGCGGCACAAGGTGACCTTCCCTCCATTCACGTTCTTCTTACAGTTCATACAGACACAAGCAAAGGCACGCAACGATCCAAGCTTCAATCTGCTGTCAACCTGCAACTCTGGAGTTAAAAGGGACAAGCTTGGAGATGGTTACAGCAACAACCGCAGGTCAGTTTCAGTGCATAAAACCAACGTTACGGCCATATCTGAGGAAGGACTGGACAAATGTTGTCCTGTGCACAACAAACCTCACGCCTTACAACAGTGCAGAAGTTTCAGAGAAAAGCCAATTCAGGAACGAAAGGCAATATTAAAGCAACACAACATCTGTTTCAAGTGCTGCGCTTCTAACAAACATGTAGCTCGCGACTGTCAAGCAGAAATCAAATGCTCTGAATGTAACAGTGATAAGCACCCAACAGCTCTGCATTCAGATGTTCCTCGCTTTCCCAAAGCTCTTCAGCCCCCAGAAAGTCACGGCGGGGAGAAACAAGAGCTACAGGAGACTGCAGTTGTTTCAAGTTGCACTGAGGTATGTGGGAAGGATTTTCTGGGAAATCTTGCTCAAAAATATGCCTGGTTAACGTTTATCCTGCCAACGATCCTAGTAAACGCCAGAGAATGTATGTCATGCTAGATGACCAGAGTAACGTTTCACTAGCACGCTCTGAGTTTTTTGACATGTTCGAGGTTAATGGTAAGACAGAGCCATACACCCTCCAGACATGCAGTGGCATAGGTCTCACTTCTGGCAGAAGAGCCTCTGGGTATATGATAGAGGCAATCGATAGCTCCCTCGCTATTCAGCTGCCCATGTTAATCGAGTGCAACATGATTCCCAACAAAAGAGAGGAAATTCCCACTCCCTCCGCGGCTTACGCACACAGTCACCTCAAAGGCATAGCACACAAAATACCACCCTTGGACAGTGGTGCAGACATTTTGCTGTTGCTTGGAAGAGACATTTTGAGAGTTCATAAAGTGCGCAGTCAGATCAATGGTCCGCACAATGCACCATACGCACAGAGACTGGACTTAGGCTGGGTGATAATAGGAGATGTGTGCTTAGGCTATACTCATAAGCCTTCCCAAGTCTCCACCTTTAAGACTCACGTTCTATCGGATGGAAGACCAACTCATTTTTCCCCGTGCGAAAGCCACTTTACTGTCAAGCCAGACACCAGTCTTTTAAATCGACACTTAGTACTTGGTGGTTCAAACATAAAGGACAGAACACAAAACAGAACTATAGGAAACAATGTTTTCTGCCAGACCAAGGATGACAATAAGCTTGCACCCTCCATGGAAGATCTGCAGTTCCTGAATATCATGGACAATGAGTGTTTCCAGGATGAGTCACAAAGCTGGGTGGCTCCATTGCCGTTCCGCCAGCCCAGAGCATTGCTGCCTAACAATCGCCGCTACGCACTCAGTCGCCTCAAGTCACTTGAACGAACTCTAGACAAAAACCCAGAAATGAAAGCTCACCTGATAGACTTTATGCAGAAAATGTTGGACAATGGGCACGCGGAGCTCGCACCCCCATTACAAGGGAACAAAGAGTGTTGGTACCTGCCCTATTTCGGAGTATACCATCCTCAAAAGCCGTCACAAATCCGAGTGGTATTTGACTCCAGCGCGCAGTTTGAAGGTATGTCGCTCAACACAGTGCTGTTATCAGGACCCAATCTGAACAACAGTCTATTAGGCGTGCTAGTGAGATTCAGGAAACATCCAGTTGCAGTAACCGCAGATATCCAGCAGATGTTCTATTGCTTCCTGGTGCGCGAGGACTGCAGGGATGTACTGAGGTTTGTCTGGCACAAAGACAATGATCCACAGAAAGAGCTCGTGGATTACAGGATGTGCGTGCATGTATTTGGAAACAGCCCTCGCCTGCTGTAGCCACATATGGTTTGAGGAGGGCTGCGCAAAAGGAGAAGCCAAATACGGGTCAGATGTTCGCCATTTCATTGAGCGTGATTTTTATGTTGATGATGCTTTAAAGTCTGTTCCCACCAAACATGATGCTATCGACCTCCTGAAACGGACACAAGACATGCTAGCAGACTCAAACCTTCGCCTCTTAAAAATAGCATCAAATAAGGTTGAAGTGATGGACGCATTCTCACCTCAAGACCGAGCCAAGGATCTCCAAAATCTGGACCTGTTCAAGGATGAACTCCCAGATCAGCGCAGTCTTGGAGTAAAGTGGAATATAATGGAGGACTATTTCACTTTTCACATTCCTCACGCTGAAAAGCCATACACACGAAGAGGAGTCCTTTCAACTGTGAACAGTGTGTTTGACCCGCTCGGGTTTTTGGCCCCAGTCACCATTCGAGGACGTCTGCTTCTAAGAGAGTTGTCGCTACAGACAACAGAGTGGGACTCACCTCTCCCAGAGGATCTGAAAGGCAGATGGATAGAATGGCAACAGTCCCTCCAATGCCTCAGCAAAGTCAATGTTCCACGCACTTACACTAAAATGTCACTGTCACAGGCTAAATGTGTAGAACTTTGTGTCTTTTCAGATGCATCCATGAAGGCAATATGTGCAGTTTCATACCTCAAGGTCACCACTGGGGATGGCAAGACAGAGGTTGGGTTTGCCCTAGGTAAGGCACGACTCGCTCCACAGCCAGAGCTCACTGTACCTAGGCTCGAACTCTGCGCCGCAGTAATGGCAGTTGAAATGGCAGAGGTCATATGTGAAGAGATTGATCACCCTATAGACAAAACTAGTTTCTATACAGACAGCAAGGTGGTTCTTGGTTATATTCACAACCAATCCAGACGCTTTTATGTCTATGTAAACAATCGTGTGTGTCGTATTAGAGAGTCAACTACTCCAGAGCAATGGCATTTCGTTACGACCGACCAGAATCCTGCTGACCACGGCTCACGATCAGTTCCAGCTGCTGAGTTAGAACACACGACATGGTTCACAGGTCCAGCGTTTCTCCAGTGCCCTTCATACATCCATCTAGAGCAGACTGATTACAAATTGCTGGACCCAGACAACGACGCAGAGGTACGCCCAGAGGTAAAGACGCTTTGCACTAACATAACAAAGGAAGTTTTGGGCTCAGGACGTTGGGAGCGTTTCTCCACATGGTGCTCACTTCGGAAAACCATGTCAAACTTGATTCACATCGCACAATGCTTTTCACAATCAAACGTTGACCCAGACTGTAAAGGATGGCACATTTGTAAAACGGCCATCACCCCAGAACTGTTAGATCAAGCAGAGACAATGATCATTAAAAATGTGCAGTTCGAAACATATGCAGACGAGATAAAGCGGATCTCTGAAAAACAGAACCTCCCTAAGAACAGCCCGCTGGTAAAACTAAACCCTGTGATTGGAAGTGACAATCTGCTGAGAATTGGTGGTCGCATTAATCGTGCGGGGCTGGAAGTAAAAGACACCAACCCTGTAATCTTGCCAGGCAGTCACTACATCACTACCCTCCTTGTACGCCACCACCATGAGAAAGTAAGCCATCAAGGCAGGCATTTTACAGAGGGCGCTGTCCGAGAAAGTGGCTTGTGGATTGTAGGAGGGAAAGGATGCATTAGCAGAGTCATAAGTAAATGTGTGACATGCAAGAAGCTGAGAGGGAAGTTTGAGGAGCAATTAATGAGTGACTTGCCCGTAGATCGCCTCCAAGTTGAGCCCCCCTTTTCTTACGTGGGCATGGACATGTTTGGCCCATGGGAAGTAACTACAAGGCGAACAAGAGGGGGACAAGCAAACAGAAAGCGGTGGGCAATATTATTCACGTGCCTGTGTACAAGGGCTGTCCACATTGAAGTAGTGGAGGAGATGAGCTCTTCAAGTTTCATTAACGCACTGAGGCGTTTCTTCGCCCTCCGAGGACCCGCAAAACAACTGCGCTCGGACTGCGGCACTAATTTCATTGGTGCTCACAAAGAGATGGCCACAAATGCACCAGAGAAAGACAAAGTGCAACACTTTCTGCAGGACCAGAAGTGTTCCTGGGTTTTCAATCCTCCCCATTCTTCCCACATGGGGGGAGTATGGGAACGGATGATTGGTTTAGCACGGCGAATACTTGATAACATGCTGCTGCAAACTGGTCATGTTCAGCTCACTCATGAGATTTTGACCACATTTCTTGCAGAAGTCACAGCTATATTAAATGCACGACTGTTGTTGCCAGTATCATCAGACCCAGAACATCCTCACATTCTCTCACCGGCGATGCTGCTGACACAAAAGACTGGAGTTGTACCCACCATCTGTGATGATGTAGGACCCAAAGAAATGCTCAGAAGCCATTGGAAGCGGGTTCAGTTCCTTGCAGACACTTTCTGGAGCAGATGGCGCAAGGAGTATCTGCACAGCCTCCAAATTCGTCAAAAGTGGCACCACAAGAACATTGACATTAAACAGGGAGATGTCGTTCTCCTCAAGGACAAACAAACAAGAAGAAATGAATGGCCAATGGGCGTAATCGTAAAGACAGTTGCGAGTCAAGATGGAATCATCAGAAAGGCCGAAGTTAGAGTTGCTTCCAAGGGAAATGTTAAGACTTATTATAGACCCATTTCTGAAATGGTTTTTCTGTTATCTAGTGATGTTTAGATATCTGTTGTGGTATCCCTAAGATACCAGGCGGGGAGTGTTCTGACTATTGTCAAATTTGTACATGTTTTGTTTGGTTAGTGCACTGGCCCTTTAAGAGAAAGGCATGGTCTGTGTGCGGACAGGGGAAGTGTAAAGACTCAGACAATCGACTGATTAATGTGATCTATGCTGTGAAAGGCTGATAAAAAGGCATTCCCTGTGAGTATGCGTTATTGTTTGGCACTTTATGTTGATTAATAGCAGTTACTTAGATGCTGTATTACATGTGCTAATTTATGGTTGTAGACAGTTGTTTGGTGTTAGCATTAGCACTTGGTCAAGCAGCTCCTCAAGTAATTATTTTAATTTGACACTCATATTCACTGTATTTGTTGTTACAGTTTCACACCTGCCATATAAAGCAAAGTCTAAACCCACTCTGGCGTCAGTGACTTTTGTGTGGAGGTGTTTAACTCCTGGATAGTAGAAAGTGGTTCTACAAGGCCAGTACACTCAAAAATCTGAAACAATCTTAAATTTCACCCGTTTAATGCACCCTGTACCTCATCAAAAGCTGCACCTTTCTGCACACAACAATGTCCCCCTTTAAGCACTGTGCCATACTTAGATTCAGCATAAGATATAAGCCCATTACAACAACGTATCATCACTAAATTATACATTTCCTGTCCAAATCTACACCTCTGAACAGACCTGACCACCGTAATCAATTATCCTGTTACTTTACCATTATATTTGTCGCCCAATAATCCTCCTCAGTCACTGCTCTGTTTCCTCACCTGAAAGCCTCAGTCACACACGCACACAGGAAGCTTCATCGTCACCACTCACTCCAGCTAATTTGCATACTGAGTCATATCTCAACAAGTTAACTTGACAAGAGAAATACATGTTTAAACCTTATCACATTATTCAATTATTTTCTTTCTATACTAATCACTTGCTTTGATCAATCAGTGCAAGAGCACTCCTAAGTCACTCTTATAAAAACTACTTTAATCACTTTTCTTTTGTTTTTTCTATAACTCACTCCCCTGTCATACAGCTTCTTTTGAGTTATTCCTCAACTCTATTTTATCCAAGTGTATTTTTTTCAACATTCACACCATTTTAACACTCATGAAATTAGCAAGCTGATTTAATTACATGTGTTTGTGTTCTTAGCCAAGTTTAATCACTATCTATGCATTAATCTTCATGAGCTTGTCTCTGTAAGGTTAGTGCGTTTTCTGTTTGTATGTGTGGTTTTTTTTAAATGTTTCTTTAACTGTGTTTCAGACTCCTTATAGACAGGGTGTGTTTTCTCTCTTTGGCTCATCACTGGTCATTGTTAATGACATTTCCCCTCTGCCTCTGCCCAGCGGCTTTACCCTTGAAGTCCCGTCTCCACCAGTGAGTCCGAGCTCACACAGACTTAGGTCAAGTAGTCGTGACTGTGCCTGCCTTAGGTGTTCCCAGGATTTTCAGGCGGGATCTTACCCATCATGGGCTATCCAGCCTTCCATACTCACCTGATACAGGGGCCAAATGGGCAAGAGTGTTATTAGGTCTAGGGGACACACTGGTTCTGGAAATTAAAGGAGTGTAAACTGCTTTCTTTATTTCATGTGTGTATTAAACTTTCCAACAATAATTTCACATGTAACAATTTGTGTACGTGCATTTTCAATTCATTAATGTAATTGTTAGTTCTTCTATTTATTTCCCCGTCTTTCTCTTTTCTAAAACATATAATTAATACAATTTTATTACTTTCTCTTAAGACATTCATTCGCTTCATCTTCTTAGAGTTTAACTCGTCTGTTTCTCTCTGTTAGCTGTCTTGACACAGTCAGCTCCTTTTTATGGGCATGCAAAGTTCCTCTCACAACCACCACTTCCTCTCACACACAGCAGCACAGTATTTTCTGTCTCTCTTTCCTGTTTCTACAGATTAATCAAACTCTTGTTTTCCATATTTACAGTCTATAAACCCTCTTTAGTTAACTAAATCTTCGTCTAAAAACAATACACCCTTATTTCATGCACACTTTTAAATATTCTAACCTCTTTCAGACATCATGAATCGTCTCACACACACTGCCTTTTCTCTCAAACTTCCACCTTTTCACTCACTCTACTATCAACCTTCGTGTTATTATTACCCATTTATTATTTGGCACACATCACGCAGAGTTACTCAGATCAAATACTGACAGCATTCACACGGTTAAAATCACTCAAAATACGCTTTCATACGAGTATTTTGGACATGCTTTTCATAATCAGAAAGAGCAAGTCAAAGAAAAACAACTGAAACCTCTAATCATCCTCACAGCTTCTCACAGCACACACATAACTGAGAAAAAAAACTAAAACACACCAGCATTTATTGCTCAAGAGAGGTTACTACAGGAAAATATATAGTGGTCTTAGGTACTGTACAATGCACTCAATATATATATTAAAACACAGTGAATTACTATACATCCGCAGTAATGAATTCAAACTCTATTCAGTCACAGGCATTTGAGAAGATCTACAAACAATAGTTATCAAGCTAGATAACACACGAAACCGAAAGCAACAATCCCCTCATGCGCTCCGCAGCAGCTGCCTCATTTACATGAACACACACCATCTAAAAATAGAAGTCAACAGGCAGTGCACTGCTGACACAGAGACTCCCTTCACACAAAGATTTCTTATTTTATATTACACAGATGTCTTTTAATTACAACTGCACAGATTTAGGCCTCTTAAAACCTACCGAATTTCGACAAATTTAATAATAACCGCCCAGCGGAAAACTCCCTGAGTTTTTTGCGACCAATTTACCGTTTATCGGTCCCGGACCGCGGCCTCATCTCTAGTGCCCTAACACAATTTAAAAGCGTCAACCAACTCAACCCCTGCCGAAAAGCCCTATTTTGGCCTTCCTCAGCCAAGACCTTCCCGAAGTTTTAAGTCTTAAGGTTACACGCCCGAAACTCGGTTTCTACTGACCAAAAACTGCACAATGCCGTCCCGGATGACAAACTGGTAGATACCAGTGGCTATTTTTGAACCAAGGTCCCAAGTCATTGGCCGGTGCCACCGGGGATAACCTCACGCCGGAGGACCCTTTCCCACGTCTGGAAAAGGGAGGGAGGGGGTTCCCACCCCTGAACTTGGTGCAGTCCTAGGAGCCCAGCTCCCGTCCTAAGATAATTTAATTAATTTGAAAACACCACCCAAAATCACACAAGCAATTCTATTGATGTCCAAGCCCGGCTTTATATTCAATTGAGACTTAACTGTCACAAACTCTCACCAATTACCTATCCTACTAAATTCACTTTGCAGTCCAACTGCTTTAAATACACTTATTCTCTTTACTCTTTACTTATTTTCTCTTATTCTCTTTACCCAGTACTAACATTTTCAACGTTTCATTATCGTTACTTCACTTTCAGATTTTCACCAAAATCAAAACAGACATTTGCCAGTAATTTCAGTGAGCAGACTTTAAATTTAAACAGCCGAATTTGACACACTTTGGACAGAAAATCAACAGGTGGTGCCTACCTTTTGATGTATGCCGGCTTGTCACTCACTTTCCACCACTGACCGCTGCCTGTGCGCCTGACACCTCGGACCCCTCTCCGTCCTGTTTTCCACTTCCCCCCAGGACGAGCCCCCAAGATGTTGGGTTCAAAAATATTGGGAAGAAAATACAGGAGGAATGCAAGTAACCACACTGGTCCAGAAGATGAGTTCAAGCGATGATTTTAATGAAAAGCTCACGCGTGGGAGTCACACCCTGCAGAACATCAAAGGTGTATCTCTCCGACAATGAACAGACGAAAGGTTTTTATAGGGTTGGGTGAATACATCACCCCTTCATACACTAAGCAGATACAATACTTGCATACGTAAAATCAAAACCACAGGCCCCCAGTTAACCTTTTGACACATTTTAAAAGAACATTAGCTTCCATCTTCATCCAGGTGCAGTGCCCGCAACCGCCGCCCCAACATAGCTGTTAGACATCCTGTACTTTCATCAAACCGTCACGTACACCCACAGAAAAACCGCAACCCTAGCAAACATGCTTAAACTTTCACCTACAAAAATAAACCCACTACTATCTCTGTGCGCGTGTGGGTGCGTGTGGGTGCGTGTATGTCTGTGCATGTGTTCCTTTCGCCTCGCACCTTATTTGACCTTTCTGCTTATGTAACCAGGCTGAGGCCCTCCTGTGTATTATGATCTTAACTTGTATGTAAAATGTATAAAAATGTATTAAACAAATGTTTCAATCTAATACCACTACTTGAAACTTAATAAAAGGTATACATAGATAAAAATAATAAAAAACAGAATACAAATGTATTGTAAGCGTGTGCAATCCTTCAATAACTCATGTCATCCTCACAGTAGATTGAAACCCTCAAGAGACGACTTCTTGAGTCACAACTCCTTTAAAGACACAAAATGCAATATGTGTAGAGTAATCATAGGTGCACCTACAATGACAAATCCCCATTTAATTATACTGACACCTGTAAATAAAGTAAATTAAGTAAATAAAAATTAACCTGAAATTAATGCAAACTTTAAGGTAATACCAATAAATGCATCAATGCAAATGCTTGTTACTTGATTATGGTGCAATAGCAATAACAAAATAATGAAACTGGAAATAGTAAAATGTACTGATAAAAATGAAAATAAATGAAAAATAAAAATAAATGAAAAATAACCCCTCAATTCCTCACATTCCCTCTGATGACCTCTGGAAAACATCCAGAGGTCACCACACTGGTTGTCGTGTCACTCTCACATAAGCTTCTAAGTCATCCATCTCTACTTCACATATTGTCAACTCATATGGGTCATTCTCTGTTTCTCCACTACATACACAGTTAACCTCCAACAAAGACCCTATTACTCGTGTAATTTCAATCTTACAGGATGCTAATAGCAGCATGGTTGGATTTCTATATAATTTTATCCAGCCTAAAATTTATTTATTTATTTCCAATAAAATCTTCTTTAAATTTTGTCCCTAAGTACAAATCTAGTTCAACTTCTCACAAAGTTGGTACCAAACTAACCCTAACAAGTCCACTTTATTGCGTGCTCATATATGCTCTTCTAGCAGAGCTGTTTTAACAAAATACACTTTATTTAAACTTCTTAATTTATCACTCTATCAATCTGTCACGCTTATTAGTGGCTCATATTTTGCTTAAAGCATATGTCTGAATTTGATCACAGAGACAGAGCATCATTCAGCACTTCAAGCTGACAAACTCCAGTTTCTCTGTATCAAGACAGCTCATAAATCTTTACCAACTCTCTCCTGATAATGTCATATGATTTCCTCTAATTAATTTACCGTACCCTATAAATTTAGACTATAACTTAAAACTTCAAATAAATTAGTATGTCCTATTATTTTATACACTCCTTAACTCACAGTGATTAATTAGAAATATAAACGCTCATATAACCTCAGCTTAGACTACAGTTTGCTCCATTTAAACACCATATGCTATAATAAAATCAAAAGGTAGCGGGGTTCAGTGGAATATTTATAAATTTTTAAGCTTGAAAAGGAAACTTAACCATCCAACATACATGGCTTAAACCACACCTTGCTTGAATCAAAAACACTTTCAAACTCACACCGCAATTCCTCATCATTCAATCACAGCAGTGAAACAAAACTTCATTCACTCTCTCATACTAAATAAAACCAGCATTTGATTATAAACAACATTTGCAAAGCATTATTATAAAATTCGATAACACGCTGAGCAAGAATGAAACTCCTTTGTGCACTCCACCACAGCCACCTCATTTGCATACACCCACATCGTCTAAAAACTAACCCCCAGTGCTGCAACACGCGCTCAGGCTCACCAGCTGATCACAGACAAAATTCTTTTTCACATTATATTACATTATTACAATGACGTCCGACAATCACAACCACAAATATCAGGCCTGACATTTTAACACCACAAATAATTTTGACAAATTAAAATTGACAAAAAATCACGCAGAATCACTCAACTCCATCGCTGTCGTGTTGGAGACGACAGCGATGCCGCCGCGGCCTCTGATACTAAGCATGTTGGAGACGACAGCGATGCCGTCGTGGCCTCTGATAATACACAGGATGTCCAAATCCAGATATCCAAAGTGTCTGAGCCGCTGGATGTGTTAGATGTGACAAGTGATATATCTGTACAAGACAAGGAGATAGACTCTCCTGCGCAGGAACGCACAGACCTTTCCGAACAGGGTGTAGCGCCTCCTGCCACCGCATCTATCACAGACCTTTCCGACCAGGGCCACTGCGGCTATCATAGACATGGACAGTGAAGATCTGCCAAAGGTTGTCATGGATGACAGTTAATGTCATGTGTTTGTTTCCCTATAGACTATGTGCAATTGTGTTCGCCTGTATGTCATATCATTGTTGTTATTTCACTGTGCATACAATAAACTGTTTTTGTGTGATACGAACCGTGTGTGATTATTGTACACCTTATGCTTTGTGTATGATGCACAATGTGCCACGTTATTCTCGCACGCATAGCGTTATAGGGATTGTGGAGTTACAAACATGGATCTGAGTCAAGTGGGCGATTGGAGCGGAGCGTATCATTTGACGGTGCGTTTGGCCCAACAAACCTCTAACATACAACTCGTAGAATACTTTTGGTCTCACATGGTCGACATCGAGAAAGTGATACCGAGAACGGTTATTCTCACAGGACCGAGGCATCGGTTTTGCGGATACGAGATGTGCTGCATCGAACGTGTGTCGTCCGTGCAGGCACAGGAGAGGCACTCGTGGATCCACCACATAACACCGACATAGTGTTTGAATTGTATGAGAGTGTGCTAACGGCAGAGATTCGGTCACTTAGTACAGAATAGACCCCTATGGATGTCAACAAGGGTATGCCGCAAATCGGGCGTAAGAGAAAGGCCTTTCTCACCATGAACAGCAAAGGAAATGTGACCCTGACACAGTGTGTAAAAGTGAATCATCACCCCAACCACGAAAGCCCAAGACTACATCAGCGGGTTATAGCTTTACAACGTCTGGGTCCCAATTAAAGAATGTTTCATTCTTTGACCAAAAAACGTGTATTGTTGGTAAAGCTGAGAGAAAGAGTCAGGGTTTCACACTGGGAGACACTGGCCGACTCGACAAAAAGTACATCGGTGTACTGAGTTGTATAGTACACAAGGTGTTAAGTTTGTATAGTAGGGTCATACTTGTGAACTTGGGATCAGAATCGCCGCTGTAGCATCTTTACGAGATGTTGACACCTGACAACACACACAGTGACACTCGCAGTCAAACTGCATCATGTCATTGCTTACAATTCACTTCCCTGGCAGAAATGTACCAGGTTGCTTTGCTGGTATGTTGGTCTCCCTCGGGCGTTGTTAAGGGTCCGAAATTGAGGACGAGAGTAAAACAACGGTGGTCCAGAAGAGCTTGGTCAAACAATTGATTTTAATGAATACACGCAGCGTGGGGAGATGTAAACTGCAGAACATCAGTTGTAAATCTCCGCCCAAAAATACACTTCGGACTGCTTTTATACATCAGGGTATTATAACGCCCCCTCTTGCATTTACAAGCACATAATTTGCATCTTAAGAACATTATTTGCCTCTTCTACAGACAATGATCAATTTTAAGAGATAAATGCAGACACAGGAGTTTCTGGCATCCTTTTCCAAATATGGTGATGAGGTCCCCATGGACTTGTCCTCCTTCTGTCACCTGTTGTCAAGTAAACTCTAGTGCAACATCTTGCTGAATACACTCAGCATATAAGCTTTTAAGATTATAGATTTAACTCAACGATTTAAAGTGGTTATAACTGCACCTGTAATAAACATGTTAATATGTGATTATGATAACACCTGTAATACAAATTATAACATAATGCCAGCAGCTTCAATAAATGCTTTGATGAAATGATAATTAATGCAACGATAAAGATGATGGTTATGTAAAATAATTCCTTTCATCCCACAATTCCCTCTCTTGACGTCTCTTTCAGAGACGTCACCACACCGTTTTCTTGTGTCACTCCTCGACCCACTCTGTCACCTCTAGATCCATTAATGGCATCATGGGCACCGAAACCACCATTCCCAGGTCCACTGCCTTCGCTCTGACCCTCTCTAGCCGTCCTCTGACTCAGCAAATCAGACAATAACCTCATGTCATCTAGGTGGTCCAGTAATAAAACGCCAGCTCCCACTTGAAAACACTTCATGCTTAAGTGGTCTCTGCTCCTTTCCTGGGTCCCTCTCTAGTGGAAATCTTCTCCTGTAAGGGATAGAAAACAAACAGCCTCTCTCTGCTACACCTCACTAATCTACTGTGTTCATCTCATGTTCCTTTAATTATTCAAAGTTGGTTCACAATATCATGTTCTGGGCTTTATCCTTTATATTAACTTTACTTAATCTCAATACTCTTTATGTGTGTGAGCAACGCTTTTAGTTCTATTAAACACACCCAGGGTAAAATATACACCATCCCCCTGTCAGCCTAAATCTCCGCTAGAAAGCACACTTCAAAATTTTCTATCAGGATTTACGCCTCTTTTTGCTTCAAACATATACATAACATGCAAAAGTTACTGTTAATGCCAGTTAGACAAGTTTCCATTATCTACAACATTTTGTTTCACCCGTCTCACCCCCACACGTTTCCTGTTCACTTATTGCATACTTATCTTTAACACCTTCTGCCTCAGTAGTTGCTAAGCAGAAACAAAGCAACATGTGTTCCACCTTTACCCCATAAAATAAATCTATGTCATGTTTGTGTCTGTGAGCATGTTATGCATTCATTCATTACACTCCACGCCATCCCTGCAAGTTAGGAGCTATATAGTTAAAAGCTACATCAAGTCCAGGCCTCTGGCCTCGCCTATGTTTAAATCATGTGTGTTTGTAAGCGTGAATGCTGTTTATCCTTCTATTGCTCCAAGTCCCCCGCAATATATCGACTGAGACATTGCGCTCGTCGAAGCTTATGACCTTAAATGGACCGAACATCAACTCTGTTAATGAGCACGATCGCAATGTGTAAGAAAAAATCATTTCTACATATATAATCTCCAATATTATTCATTTGAGTCAGCGACACTTTTAACACTCTCTTAAGAAGCTCTCTCCTCTACCCCAGAAATAAATCTATGTAATATCTGTATGTGTAAGCCTGCATTATAACCCCTTATCCTAGAAATCAAAAAGAAATAAAACCTTTTCTACTCCTAAAATCTTCGCTAGTTTTCCCCAAAGCATATCTTTTATTCAAAAATGTCCCACAATTTCCCTTTAAATTTGGTGTACAACTTCTCATGAACACCGGCATTTTATCTTCTAAACAGGATTCAGTTCATTTTAATCCTTTAACTTAAACATAACAATTTCTGCCCCAGTTTTACCATATCTTAATTATCAAAAACTCCAAAAGTCATAAAATGATCCTAGAACCCATTTCAAATTACCCCTTAAATTCCCCCTTTATATTTGGACACATCAGATGTGTCCAAATAAATAAAAACTCAAAAAACTCAAAATGCACCACCCGGGCTTAAGAAATTAAAACAATAAGGTTAGCCATATCATCTCTCCAAACACCTCAGCAATCCTCCTCTCCGGTAGATCTGCTCCAGCCCTGTAAACCTGTGTTTAAGGAATGAAATCAATTTAATCATCATGTCACATCTCCTCGAACTCCTTGCTCCATTCAAAATCTGGATCCTTGGAACTTCCTGGAAACAAAACCTGTACTTTACGTTTCATACTCAACTCTCCCCCTTTATGATCCAATTTGTGTCATAACAAAAAACTTAAAACAGAACAGTTATCAATCATGTGTTTCTTCAGTTAATGGTAACGTAAGTTATATCAAAAAATGTTTCCCTTTTAGCATTTGTCCTACACCCAACAATATAATGTAATACCATAATCTAACCCCAGTCAGTAGAACAGAAATTTTCTCAAAGCAACTCAAAACTCAGCATCCCCAGAATTAAGTCTTCCACTCGTCCTGCTTATGACAAAAGCAAAACAAAGCATCCCCTTTCTCTTGCTGGCATAGTAAATTGTTTGTCCACATTTAGTCATCCCCACCTTGGTCCAGTCACACACATTCACTCACCTACATTCACACATGATATTTTTACTCATGGTATAGGCTCCCGCGCAAAATCAGATACTCCCCTCTCAGCAAATTGAGCTCATTCATTTGTTTTATTTTGTTTTTTAGAAAATAGTTCTTTATGCTTTTGACTGGATTGGCTCGCTACAATCCTTTTAGACAGAGACTCACAATCTGATCAGGTCCCCACAGGTAGACTCCTCCTCAGCCAATTATAATCTGGAAAGCCCACCTTATGATTGTTCTCCCGAGAATTTGTCAGCGCTGTTAGTTCACTCTCTTCCAGGCCTGCTTCAGAACAAAAATGAGAAAAAGAGAGCTGATTATTAGCTCATCAAAACACAAAACAAAATCACCTGACAGGTTTTTCTAAGTGCACTGTTACAAAACTAATGGGCCCCCTTAGACATGTCCATGTTTATTAAAACTCCCTCTATTAAAATAAAAAACAACAACCTCAAAAATCTTAAACAATCTTAAATTTCACCCGTTCAACACACTGAAAACCTCGTCAAAAGCTGCACCGTTTTGCACACAACAATGTCCCCCTTTAAGCACTTTACCATACTTAGATTCAGCCTAAGATATAAACACGTTATAACAATGTGTCAACACTAAATTATAAATTTCTTGTCCAAATCTGCACCTCTGAACAGTCTACTTTGCTTCCTTTCCTTAAGGCCTCAATCACACACACACACAGGAAGCTCCTCTGTCGTCACTCACTCGAGCTAATTTGCATACTGAGTCATATCTCAACTTCAGGCTTTAAGTCTATTTTATTAAACATTCACACCATTCTATCACTCATAAGATTAGCAAGCTGATTTTCATTGCGTATGTTTGTGTTCTTAGCCAAAATTAATCAATGTCTATGCATTAATCTTCATGAGCTTGTCTTTGTAAAGTTAATGCATTTTCTGTTTGTGTGTATGTTATTGTAAATGTTTCTTTTTTTTCTGAGTTTTCAGACTCCTTCACAATTCTCCACTTAAACAGTCAGTTTGCTCTTTCCCAAATTTGCTAACCCAAATTTTGATTTCCCACCTTAAATAACAGCATTCCTTGTCTTCATCCAGGAGTCATGGCTTGCTTTTGACGTTCAGGAACACACGGCTGTAAACAATTTGACCAAAAACTTGCCTTAACATGTCCAGTCATGTTAATTTATAAATTTCTTCCAACCGCTGCATTGGAGAATTGATCCAGGTCTGCTTTGCGCCTAAAAATAACAAACTGAGACATTTTCATTATTATCATCAGTGGTTAAACGACCCATTTTCTCTCTCTGGTCAAAAATACCAACTTATGTCATGTATGTAAGCATGTTCTTCCTTGCGTCATGTGGTCATGTTAATGGAGTGTAAGCTGCTTTCTTCGTTGCAAGTGTTCGTCACAATAAGGCTTAATTCATTGCATCTTTTCTCTGAGTTCTTGATTCAAACTATGTCACTTCTGATTTATTCCAAAAATAATTTCACATGTAACAATTTGTGCATGTGTGTTTTCTATTCATTAATATAGTTGTCAGTTATTTTCTTTCATTATTTTTACCTTTTCTATTGTTTACCTCTTTGTTGTGATCTAGTGGACATCCCTAAACCATCATGAGTTCAGCCTTCAATTTCAATCCAATTATATCCTGTATTCTCGCACTCGAACTCGTCTGGGCTTCACCTCTGTCAGGAGTAGTAAAATATTATGCTGCTATTATTTGCTGCTATTTTTATGATCATTATTACTATTCCATTAATTATTAATATTGATATTGCATTTAGATGTTTAAACATATTGGCACCCAATTAAGCTTTTATTACAAGTCCAGTAAGAACCACTTTAAACTGTTGAGTTGAATCTATAATCTTAAAATGTTTATAGGCAGATTACATTGCATTATTTGAAAAAGGCTAACCTCTGAAGATAATCTGAGCCTAAAAGTCTTCACGGGAAACTGCAGGTTTGCAGAGTGTGCAGGGCAGGAAGTGAAACCGAAAGCAGAGTCTAAGTGCAAGCTAAGAGCAGGTTATTTTATTATGCATTTATATCTTTGATTAAGCTTTGATTAAGCTTTAAGTAGTTGTATTAGATTGAAACATTTGTTTTATATATTTTACATATAAGTCAAGATTATTACACACATACACATACATACAGACACATATAGTTAGAGAGGTCAAATAAGGTGCAGAGCGAGGGCAACCCCTGCACACCCATATATGCACAGCACATACACCCACACTAGTAGACTCATTTAGTAGGTAAGAAGTTAAGATGTGTTTTGCTGTAATTGCAAAGTTTGGGTGCGTACGTGTTAGTCTGTTCCAGGAAGTACACCAGATGTCCCAGAGATAAGCGACAGCGAAGGCGAGCTGAGGGGAAGCACCTGGGTTCGAGCCGAAGACAATGTTCTTTTTAAACTGTGTCAAAAGTTAACTGAACAGTTGTGGTTTTGGATTGACGTAGGAGATCTTGAGTCTGCCTGGCAACAGAAATGGGGGCTGTACTATTTCACCCCTATAAAGTCTTGGTTTTGACTATTGTAAGACAGTTCAATACTGAATCTGCACAGTATTGGCTCCATGCTGCGTGTATTCATTAAATCTTCGTCTAATTGCACCCGGCCGGATCAGTGGTCATTATTTTGGATTCCTCCTTCAATTTCTGAACCCTAACACCTCCCACCGGTCCCTTTTTTTTTTCACAATGTCCTTGTATGGCCTTCAAAGCTCCAACAAACACAAACAGCTGTTTCTTCTTCTCTGTTGAACTTTTAAGTCTTCTCTTTCAACATTTCTTCAAGCATAGCAAATATGAAACTCAGTGTCCAGTGCTTTTCCACAGTTCTTTATCCCACTGTTCAACTGCCCAGCCTGTAATTCACAGTACATGTTGCATCACGTGCTTTCTTACATGCTACTGCTGGGGTCGTCAGTCGTCGTCAGTGTTTCATTTGCACTATCTTTTGCTTGCTGTTCATTCTTCAAGTCCATGATGTTCTGTCGGTCTTCGTCACGAGATTAACTGTCCTTTTGAGCTTCTTCTCAGGGTCGGGACAAAGTGAGAGGTCAAGCCATAAAATTTTAGCCAAAAACTGGCTTATTTTCCCAATTGTGTCAATCTATCCCTTTTTCCGCTGTACTCAAAGTTCCAGGTTTGAGAGAAGTCCACCTGTATTAACACACTAAAGCATACAATTAATATCCTTTTCATTTCTTTTCTTAAAGCCTCCATTTGCTTCATATGCCTAGAGTTTGTCTGTTTCTGCAGACTCTGTCTTTCTTTGTATTTTATAGCCTACAAACCATCAGCAATTCTACTAAATCTTGATCTAAAAACAATCCACCCTTGTTTCACGCACACTTTTAAATATTGTAAGCTCTTTGGTCATTCACACAATGCTTTCATAATCGTCTCACACACACTGCCTTTTCTCTCAAACTTCCACCTTTTCACTCACTCTACTAACACCCTTCATAGTGTTATTATTACCTATTTATTATTTGGTACAAATCTCACCCAATCACTCAAACATAGTACTCACCGCATTCACACACTTAAAATCACTCAAAATACGCTTTCCTAAGAGTATTTTATCAGGCATGCTTTTCAGACTCAGAAAGAGCAAGTGAAATAAAAACAGTTGAAACCTCTAATCATTCTCACAGCACACACATAAAATGGAAAAAATAAATAAATAAATAAACACCTGCATTTATTGCTGAAGAAATGTTACTACTGAAAGTAATATGTTAGTCTTAAGTATATACAATGCACTCCATATATAAAAAAAAAAAAAAACACCCAGCACGCCCCTGCGGGCGGTTTATCCTTCAAGCTCGGGTCCTCTACCAGAGGCCTGGGAGCTTGAGGGTCCTGCGCAGTATCTTAGCTGTTCCCAGGACTGCGCTCTTCTGGACAGAGATCTCCGATGTTGTTCCCGGGATCTGCTGGAGCCACTCGCCTAGCTTGGGAGTCACCGCACCTAGTGCTCCGATTACCACGGGGACCACCGTTACCTTCACCCTCCACATCCTCTCGAGCTCTTCTCTGAGCCCTTGGTATTTCTCCAGCTTCTCGTGTTCCTTCTTCCTGATATTGCTGTCATTCGGAACCGCTACATCGATCACTACAGCCGTCTTCTTCTGTTTGTCTACCACCACCATATATATATATATATATATATATATATATGTATATATATATATATAACTCAAAACTCAGTCAATTACTATACATCCAGCAACTCAAAACTTTATTTATAACCCTCTAATAAACATAAATGGCGTCTTAAACACACGCATTCAACAATGTTTGCAGCAGTACTTATGAAACCTACTGTGGTTTAAGCAGTTCACAGCTTCCTAATTTGCATTTTCACACACACACCGTCTAAAAATAGCATCAGCACTTCAGCTCAGTGCTGGGTCAGACTCCTTTCACACCAAACCTCTTACTTTATATTACAAAGACGTCTTATAATTACAACTGCACAGATTTTAGGCCTTGTAAAACCTATATAATTTCGACAAATTTAAGTTAACGGTCCAACCGATAAAGTCCAACTTTTTTGTAATCAATTAAGCAGTATCTGTCCAACAGTTTCTGCCCCGATTTCTAAAATCCCTAACTCAATTTAAAAGCGTCCAACGCCCAAGCTCCAAGCTTTGCTACCCAAAAAAGTGCAAATACCGTTCCAAACGGTAAACTGATCCAATCAGTAGCTATTTTGGACCGTCCTCAGTTGTCCACGATTGCCAATCGGACTATCCCTTCCAAAGGAAAATCCTGAGCGTCCCCAGGAAATTTGGAGCGTCACCTCCGAACAATGCACTTCTTAACAGTCCAACTGCCGTTCTAGAATAATTTATAATACTTTGAAACAACAATCAACACCTCAGAACAAGTGTATGACTGACACAGGTCCAACCTGTTTCTGTCCAATGGGGACTCTAACCCACAAAATGACCAATTCCCTATCATACTAAATTCACTCAGCAGTCCAACTGCTTTAAATCCTGTTAGCAGTCCAACTGCTTTAAATCCTCGGCCTCAGTACTGTCATCATCATTACTTCAATTTCAATTCTCATGAGATTTTCACCAAAATCAAAACAGACATTTACCAGTAATTTCAGTGAGTAGACTTAAATTTCCAATGTCCAATTTGGCACAATTTGGAATAATTCAACAGGTAGTGCCTTACCTTTAGATAAGCCGGCTTATGTCAACTCACTTCGACCACTGACTCGTGTCTGCCCGTTTGAGCGCCTCGGACCCTCTCGGTCTGAATCTCCAACTCTCTCCCCCCTCAACCACCGGCCAATGCACCAAATGTTAAGGGTCCGAAATTGAGGACGAGAGTAAAACAACGGTGGTCCAGAAGAGCTTGGTCAAACAATTGATTTTAATGAATACACGCAGCGTGGGGAGACGTAAACTGCAGAACATCAGTTGTAAATCTCCGCCCAAAAATACACTTCGGACTGCTTTTATACATCAGGGTATTATAACGCCCCCTCTTGCGTTTACAAGCACATAATTTGCATCTTAAGAACATTATTTGCCTCTTCTACAGACAATGATCAATTTTAAGAGAAAAATGCAGACACAGGAGTTCCCCTTTCTGGCATCCTTTTCCAAATATGGTGATGAGGTCCCCATGGACTTGTCCTCCTTCTGTCACCTGTTGTCAAGTAAACTCTAGTGCAACATCTTGCTGAATACACTCAGCATATAAGCTTTTAAGATTATAGATTTAACTCAATGATTTAAAGTGGTTATAACTGCACCTGTAATAAACATGTTAATATGTGATTATGATAACACCTGTAACACAAATTATAACATAATGCCAGCAGCTTCAATAAATGCTTTGATGAAATGATAATTAATGCAACGATAAAGATGATGGTTATGTAAAATAATTCCTTTCATCCCACAGCGTCTACGAACTGTACGGTCCGGATCGCATGAATGAGGATATGTATATAATAGTGGTCGAAAACGGTGACCCAGGCCTCAATCCAAGCATCGATCGTGCAACATGTTATTACAAATGTTATTGGAAATGACACGAATAAATACACCTACAACCTACTGGGCATGGGGTCTCTGGCTACCAAGTTACCAACAAACCATTGCTTTATACATAACAGCAGCATGGCGTGTGTGGGACCGGTCAATGTGGCTATCGAGTGTCATGTCACCACAAATGTTATGACGGTTACAACCCGTGATATTGTGTTGGATGTATCTGAATAACGATCACACAGACAGTTTGTATTGCATGTCCAAGTTCATTGACGAATAAAACAGTACGTGATACACCAAGGTTCTTTACTGTGTGTAATTTCCACAAGGATCCACGTATGACTCTCTCTGTGCCAAACAGATCATCAAACCAATGTTATAAGTACATTCTCAGAACTTTTCTAACAGAGCGGCCACAGGTATCACAGGTAGCAGCACAACAAGCAACACAGTATACATGACCGCATTTTGCCAGCCAAACTTTCTGCTTTCCACACGATGCGCACAACCTAGAGGTTACGCCTGTGGTTTCAATGGTTCTCTCGTTGACGTGTTGCTCCCAAACCGGACATGTGATCAGCATATCTTCTTTGTGAGATAAAAAGTTTATGCACTGTTGGCAACACAGGTGGCCGCATTCTAGGTGAATATCACTTTCCTCACGGCAGACTCTGCATTCGTAAGGGTGTTCGAATAGCTGATCCTCATCGGGGGGGGGTTGTTGTACCTACCGTGCACACACACACACAAAAAGAACTATGAATGATCCAGTGTTATATAGCAACACACACACACCCACACACACACACACACACACACACACACAGTTCCTTACCCACAATGCACAGCTGGTTGTGCTGGAACTGACAAATGGGTTTCTCACCCAAGATGTCCGCGTCGTCACTGCCATCAAACGACATGGAGAGTTGACAATCGTCGACAAACCAACCGTCTGCCCTGACCACATCGTTGACCGTTGACCGTTGCGCTTTGTGTGAACTTTCAGGTATTTTCTGTTATGATCAAATGTATCGTTGGATCTTGATGTTGGCCCGCCGGTTAGCATGCCTGGATTGTTCATTGTGTAGATGAGGTTCATACTATGCTCCATTAAACCTATACAAGGAGCATTGGATGTCAGGGACGTGATCTCATTCCACACCGTATCACAATGTATGTCATGTTGAGGTTCATCACATCGGATGTGTAGCAACTTTGTGCCGCCTAGCTGGCTTTCGGTGACAACTGTCAGGCTGTGGGGTACCTGCACAAGGGAAATGTACATAGGTGAAACATAAATGGTTTGCAGTGGGACGACAGACACCAACGAACAAATGAAAACCACCTTACATGTTCACAGTGTAACTGGAAAATAGTGTCAGCATCACAGGCAGTGGTTTTGGCATCCTTCTTCCAACGTTTAACAGTGGCTAGGGAGTTAATGCCATTTACATGCTCGTAGAACGATGATCCGGAGCATGGAGTCGTCAGTATAACATACGTGTGCGACAACGTGTCGCTTTTATCTACATAGGCGTCGAGGATTGTATCAAATGAACCCTGCGTCATAACAGCACAACTGGGGCGCACCCACAGATTTGTCGCTCGGCGTAGAAGTTTTGTCTTGATGGTAGCAGCCGACAGGGTATTGATTTTCATGCACACTACTGTCAAATGTTGTTTTGGCTGTTGATAGGGTTCTGCATCCCACCTTGTCAGACTCCACTTTGTAACGCCTGAATCTTCAGGTGAGCACACGTTAATGTGAGCTTCAGGTTTGCAGCACCATCGAATTGCCAATGTTATGTACTCCATGGTTGTCAGCGAGTAGGGAACAAACCCTACTCACTACTCGGTGTTGTTCATGTTTTATACACTGCAAAAGAGTCTAGCTGAAAATGCACTGTGTTCTCTCTAGACTGAGAAACTTAAGTGTCTCCAGGCTTGATAGTAGCCAGCCGACCTGGATACATCAGCCAGCCGACCTGGACGCATCAGCCAGCCGAGAAACAAAGTCGTGTCCAACCCAGGTTCTCGAGTTACACCTATAAACAATCTAGTTACGCTAGTGGTTACGTAATGTAGTCACCGGACAATACTACACGTTTACGCGAGCTATGGCTGTCCACCATTACCTGACCATCTGGAACCTCGGTCATCTACGCGATCGGTTTAAGAACACATCTTTCACAACCTTCTTGGGCATGGGTCATCACCACGCTCTGCCTCAATACAGCGAACAATTTGCCGATCACCATCAGAGATTGTGTAATAAACTTAGAAGCATGTTATATTCAAAACGGCTTATAGACACAAGACACGTGAGGTCTGCACAAGCGTGCAACACAGACCACGGTCTGGTGACTCTGGCTCCCCGTGCTGACACTATGTCGGTGCTGGCTCACGGATCGGAGACAGATCCCACAGAACGTGTCGTTTTACCCATGGTGCAGCTCTCCGTAGCGCCAACGACACCCAGAGCTCTGGTTAAAAGTCGTCTTGGGCTCAGACGCCAACGCCGGTCTGCGCATTCCGCATTCGGAGAAACCTGACCGGTGCGTTTGAAGATGAGAATATGTACTACATGCCACGTACAAATAAGCAGTACACCTTGCATCCAAGATACGGGGATGTTGGTTAAATGCAGCGTGTGCGCTTTATGAATTCTGCCAGCCAAACCGTGCTCTGCTGCGCTGACACAATAGCGGAAAAGTAGATATATGTAATATCTTGCCAGCTTTCTTGTGTTGACTACAATACACTGAGGGATATCCGGGGTGTGGGATCCTGCGCTTTTACATTCCATCGCATGTAGGGTTTCTAAGTCAGATTTCGGTATGTATAACCCATCTACCCTTGACCACATGTCCCTTAAAAGCTGCAGGCTCATCTGAAGCATTCTCATGTCCCTGAATGAGGCGGCATGTAGGTAGCCCGTGGCAGGCGAGCCACTCATCACCAAGCACTCAAATAGGTTGGCAGTCGCTGTGCCAGAAAATGTGATTTCTCTGTGAGAGTTCATGTCTGTTTACCTGTCGAGAGAGAGAGAGAGAGGCCGAAAGATCGCTTTGGATTTGCTGTATAGCAACAAAAAACCCACCAGCAAGCCGTTGTTATAGTGCGAAGGTGAACAGACCCCAAACCTCACCAATGGCTGGTCCGACAGGCGACGGGAAGAGCGGACGAAACTGTGAATTTCTTTTGGATTTTGTCGAAGGTTACAGTTTGTTTCATGTGAGGACGTTCCGTTATAACGATCTGCAAGAGATACTGTCTATTGTCTCGGAGAATAACCAATGCGGATTCATTCCGGTTACCACTCACGACACGGTGACCGAACTGCACAGATACATAGAAGAAGAAGGTCGTAACAATGTGCAGCTGTTAGCCATCCGTGGCAAGTTTGAAATCAGCCATCAAACGAAATAGCTCCTGGTGTACATAAAAGAACCATCCAGTAAGTACAACTCTGTGGTGGTGTTTCTGATCACTAACCATAGGATCACTGCCCCGTATTCTAAAAAAGCCAACGACCTACTGGCTAATACAAAACGGCTGATTGCACATAACAGCAATCACGGTGCGTTCCTACCCATGTTTGCTTCACAACCACGGCAACAGATACAGCCGTTGCCCCAGGGAACCCACCCGATACTCCATGTACATCAACTACAAAGCTACAGTTCACCCGCAAAACAAAGAACGTGCTCCAGTATGCTAAACAGTTTCAATAGAGAGTACGTCGACTTAGCGGAATCTCAAAGCGCAGTAAACCCGTGGTCCGTGTACAGCGGAGTACCCAGAAATCTGCAGTGCTCCACTGACGTCCAGCGGTTAATATAGGATCCCAGCACGCTGTTGGGCCGAGGCGGGTTCGGTATCATCGTGGAAACCTCTACTTGCACAGTGGCTAAGGTTAACATGTTCCCGGAGATGGCAGACTGGAGCGTACCGTTCATAGAAGATCCGTTTTACAGGTACGCGCACATCGCCACCCAAGTGGAACAAATCGCCATAGGCGTTTCGATGAAGCACCCGAACATACTACGTACGTTTGGAGGTTATTGGTGTGACATACCACGGTACCCGTTAGACGGCAGAGCCATGATCGTGATGGAGAAAGCCCTATTCTCCTTACAGGAATTCATGGCTAAGATGAACAGAGTGCAGACGAATGCCTCGAGCGCCTGCAACGACAGCAACTACGCTCGTACCAGGCACACTGCGCTGATACCCTTTGTAGAATGGGATACATTGAAAGGATTGGAGTACCTACATGCAAGACATATACAGCACCGAGACCTGACGTACAGAAATATCCTTGTGTGCGCCCGGTGGAGCTGTCATTTAAGATCAGCGACTTTGGCACGGCGTGCAGCTACTCGACACCAGACCAGCAATGGGGCAATCGAGTGCACACGGCCCCCGAAGTGCTTTGGTGCTTAAATTCCACCATGGCCAGTGATGTGTTCAGCTGGTATTGTGTCATGTGGGAACTGTACACAGGATCCCCGTTGATAGAATACAGGTCTGCTCGGAAGACGTTCGAATTCTGTAAGAAGACCTACGGGGATAGCCTCTTGAAAATCCTCGGCGTGTACATGCCTTTGGACCCCAAGACTGCCTTTCAAAACCACTACATGAAGTCGTACGATGCCCTAAACTCTGTACAACCAGTACAGACACTCTAGGCCCAGTGCGGACACCATTGCCGGTACGCTGGGTGAAATGGGGCGCAACATTCGCGACAAAACATTTGTCAACATGGGTGTGCTATGTATCACCTTGTTTCCTCAAGAATGTAGTACGCCCGGCGAGTTGTTGAAATTGAACCGTTACACATATTTGAAACAAGACGTATCGGACGCCACGTCGCCGGCTCATGTAATCCCCAGTAATATGCAAGTGGGCCAGTACAGAGCCACGGATGTCATCGTAGCAAATGACTGCGTCCTTGACCACTTGCGAAAACTAGTACAAGAAGAGAAGCTTGGGGTGTTTACACACAAAAGCAAATGGTACTACGGTATGGACGTGTTACGCTTATCGCTGGATTTACAACCTGGTATGTGGTATAAAGACAAAGAAATAGCGCTGTCCAATCACGTTAGAACTGCATGCGCGGAAAAGCGTAGGGCCAGCGAACTGCTGGAATGTAATTTGGATGCGCTCTGCACTGCAGATAGCGACCGCGCGGGGCCGTCTATTCCATATGCAAAAAGAACACAGACCGAAACACAGCCGCGTAACGGTCCCGGCAGACGCAATGTCATGGCTAATGCAGACAAACCCGCCCTTAGCGGCCAACAGCAGAGTAATGCCACGGGACAAGCGCCACCGGGCGTTGTTACAAAGGACAAGACGCAAGGGCTCGCGGCTTACAATGCATCCGCTGCAAAAAAAAATCAGTTGACCATACAGCAAGGCCAGCCGACTCGGCCATCTCCGGCTGAACCCAGTCACGCGAAATGTCTATTCCGTACCAAGCAGACCAAAGGCGAGGGCGACGTCACCATGGTCATTGTCATGAATCCCACAGAGGACGACATTGCGTGTTTTGAACGCAAGGGCATGAAAACATTATGTCGGCTGACACAAGAACACCCCTTGTTGTTTGCCGGACCTAGAGAATCTGTGTACAAGCGAGCTAAGGCTCATGGGCTATACCTGTTTCAATACGGTCAGTTCTTCAGATCCACCAAGCCGATCAACTGGGTGTTGCAACAAGGAGAGACCTTTTATCCGTACTTGATGCAAGTTCTCTTGACATTGAAAGCCGCTGCCGAGAACAACGTGCTACCTACGAACATGTCACCCGATTACCTACTGCTCGGCCGAGAAGCTGTCATGATCGACATAGTGGGTTATCTGAGCGTTCACTTTCCGCAGCCGGACCATCAAGAGTTGTTAGGTGCCCACAGCCCTAGAATTACATCTGTGTGTTTGGAACTGCTTAGTCAGCACGCCCCCGAATCTCCCCTGGTGTCATTTCTAGAGGGATGTCAGTCTTCTCCTTCAAGTTGCCACGACATAGAGTGTGTGATCACGGAGTTGAGCCGGTTGGATGAAACCATTGCTATCACAAGAGTCCCCCTGTTGTGCCATCGCTAGCGCACACTTTACGTTCAGAGAATATTTGGCCGATGTACCGAATTGGGCAGGCTCGAAGGTCGGCAAGGCCGACTTGGATAAATGTACGGCTAAGGTTCTGGTGTGCGGAAATCCGACCCGTCTTCCGTCCACTCGGTTTTCCAAGAATGAGTGTCGTCCCGACGCGTCTCTGGGCTCGGCTGATGTGACACCCGACCACGGCCGACTCATGAAAGATCTCGTGCGAACCACTCTCTTGCGACTCAAGGCTAAGGACAGGGTCTGACTAGGATCACACTAAAAGCTAGCGCTCTTTCAGGAATTCCAAGTGTGGACGAGCTGAAGCGACGTGTTCGAGCCCCTTGACCAACTGTGCCTGTACACACACGATGCGGCAAAGCTATTGTTACTGTTATGAAAATTGCAAAGAATGTCACACTGAGTCCCCTAGCGAACTTCAGCTCCTATCACTACAAGATAATTATACTACTAGTGCGCATCGATGCAAAGGGCACCAGCAGAAGAGCGATCAAGACACTGGACGATCTTTTTAGGAGCGTACTCATTTACTGCACAACGGACTACTGAACAGTTTCGGCCATTTGCACATTATCACAGGATAACAGCATGAGAGGACTGATCACCGTCATTGGGACTCACTGTGCTGTAAACAGTGTATTGCAGTGTCTGTATGCCACCGATGAATTTAAGATTACGCTGACCGGCGGTGGCTGTGGATCTGATTGCGATGATGATGACGGCGATAGGGCCGGCAACGGCACCGTGTCGAGTGAACTGAAGAGTGTCTTGCGGGAGATGGACCGCAACACAAGGGGGATGCTGCCGTGTGATCCAAAGCCACTTCTGGTCACGCTAACTAGATACAGTGACATGCCATATGAGGTTCAACAAGATGCCAATACTGTGTTTAAGTGTATGCTAAACGCACTAGCGGACGACGGCGATCCTAGATGCAAACAAGCATCTGACCTGTGGACTATACAGAAATGACAATCTGCAAAGTGTTTGAAGTGTCACTTGGAATGTGTCTCATACAGTGTAGCAACCAACGTGATCGTATATGTTGGGGGAAAACAAGCCGAACAAGCTACAGGACTACCTGGATGAATACTCTGAATCATTTAGAGCGTTCGACTACCACTGTGGCACCTGTTAATGAATACACGCAGCGTGGGGAGACGTACACTGGAAAACATCAGTTGTAAATCCCCGTCGAAAAATACACTTCAGATTGCTTTTATAACATCAGGGTATTATAACGCCCCCTCTTGTGTTTACAAGCACATAATTTGCATCTTAAGAACATTATTTGCCTCTTCTACAGATAATGATCAATTTTAAGAGATAAATGCAGAGACAGAAGTTCCCCTTTCTGGCATCCTTTTCCAAATATGGTGATGAGGTCCCCATGGACTTGTCCTCCTTCCGTCAACTGTTACTAGGCAAACTCAAATGCAACAAGAAGCTGAATACATTCAGGCCTTTGCTCAGCTACTATTTTACTGTAACAATATACTCAGCATATAAGCTTTTAAGATTATAAATTTAACTCAACAATTTAAAGTGGTTATAACTGCACCTGTAATAAACATGTTAATATGTGATTATGATAACCCCTGTAATACAAATTATAACATAATGCCAGCAACTTCAATAAATGCTTGGATGAAATGATAATTAATGCAATGATAAAGATGATGGTTATGTAAAATAATCCCCGTAATTCTACAAAACCGAATTGAACGTCACTACGGATATCACAGACCTACCCAGAGTCCTGTGTTTTACCGTTGCCAGAGTGCAGAGCTGTGATGCAACCGGAGACCTTCTGATGAACAACAGTGCGATCGATGTGTCAGAAGAACTAGATTGTAGCAGGATGTCCACAACTTCAACTTCACGGTCTACAAAGTACAATCCAAGTATAATAATGTCTCTGACAAAGCATAAGATACAACGGTCGCTTCTTATCTACGCGTACATGTACGCCAAAAACCCTTGGTTCACCAGGCCACTCACACAAAAACTCTTACTGTCGGACCGGTTTTGCACACCGGACAGACCCTGGTAGAACACCTGCAGGTCCCGTGGCCACATATCATTATGTGCACTCTAGGCTTATCGCACTCGATGCAGACAACGTCTGGCTTGACGCTGCCCATGTCCACCGCTCTACAAAACTTCCATTCCACGTTGCACAGAAAACACAAACGCTTCTTCATCAACCTGATGCTCTTGTCGATGCATGTCACACAGCAAACGTGTCCACAGCTTAACATGCACATTGGCTTCCTTTCGTAACAGCAACAACACGCAAGTGGATCAGTCCCATGAGCTGCGTCCGAGTCCCAGCGTTCTCCGGAGTCTGCGCCAATTGCACGCGCCGCTTCGACCTGTCCATTCGCCAGGAAGAGAAGTTGCTCCCGTGCCACTAATAGCGGCGGGCTTTCACTTGCGAGGCCTCGCAAGGTGATCTGTTCCCGCGGTGCTCGATGTGGCTCCCAGACGTCAAGTCGTCGTGGTTGGAGCATATCTTCCCGACCGACCCGGCGTCACTCCAGAGCTTGAAGTACGCTAGATTGAGTCATCTCTGCTGCAGTTAGAGCATCAGTGTACTTGGTGTTGGTTTTGACAGAGTCCCATAGCAACGGTACATCTAGCTTGTACCTTACAATGTGTACACCGAATGTGTTTGTGACGCTACTTGTGCCGCTTGTATCGGTGGCCGCAATCCCTGTGAGGTCTCGATAGATGAAGAAGTAAGGGCACTTATTGTCATGCAGGTCGTGTGCCACTGCGGTTGCAAGTGATGTCGTCGCGATCAACTCGTTCGCCATGTAACCTTTTATCCAGAACACAAACCGGGCCTTTATGCACGACGAGTAGTGCTGGCGTTTATCTGCAGGAGTTACCGCATGTATTACAGTTAAAGTCTTTTCCATATCCCTACGACCTGGGACCGACATACGCCATTTGCTCACACGGTAACGTTCCATGTATGGACATACAGGAGGCGCTTGTCTCCTATCCGGCTTCCCTTTGCGCACAACGCCTGCGATTAGGTGGATATATGCAGAAGGCATGGCTGTATGTGTGTGGGATATGGCGGAGATGACAGCTTGCAAAACAGTGTTACCAGAAATGTCAACCAGTCAAGCCGAGGTTCTGGGGTTTGGGATTTTGTAGTGTACCCCAGGGCTGTTTCTAGGTCGGGACATTGTTAATAATAATAATAATAATACATTTTATTTGAAAGCGCCTTTCAAAACACTCAAGGCCGCTGTACACAGTAGAGTAAAAAGCAACATAAAAGCAAGGAGTTTACACAATCAGAAAACATAAACAAATTTAAAATAGCAGAGTGGAGAGGTTATGTGGGATAACCTATTTTGAACAAGTGGGTTTTGAGTTGGGACTTAAAGAGAGAGAAGGTAGAGATATTTCTTAAATCAGGAGGTAGGGAATTCCAGAGTCGAGGAGCAGAGCAGCTGAAAGCCCTGCTCCCCATGGTGACAAGACGGGGGGAGGGGACGGAGAGTGAAAGGGAAGAAGAAGATCTGAGACAACGAGATGGGGCAGTGATGTTAACCAGATCAGAGAGATATGGAGGAGAGAGATGATGAATAGCTTTAAATGCGTACAAGAGTATTTTGAAATTGATACTGTTGATATAATTGTTGTAGGTTGGGGACTGTTTCTAGGTCGGGAGAGTGTCGTAGGTTGGGAGACTGTTGTAGGTTGGGAGAGTGTTGTAGGTTGGGAAAGTGTTGCAGGTTGGGGCCTGTTTCTAGGTTGGGAAAGTGTTGTAGGTTGGGAAGTGTTGTAGGTTGGGAGACTGTTCCAGGTTGGAGACTGTTTCTAGGTTGGAGACCTTGGTGTTTTGGAGCAAGATTATTTTTTGTTTGTACAAGTGTTATTATCCCAGAAACCAGACAAATAAATCGTACTCTCATCAGTTGTCGTTGTAATATAAATTGTGGTTATGTATACTAAAGATATCACACTGACCAGA
Source organism: Oreochromis niloticus (assembly GCF_001858045.2). Lineage (NCBI taxonomy): Eukaryota > Metazoa > Chordata > Actinopteri > Cichliformes > Cichlidae > Oreochromis > Oreochromis niloticus. The sequence goes on along the minus strand of NC_031982.2, from coordinate 4,724,697 downwards.
GTTACTGTGTTTGACATTTGTTTATTTGTTTCGAAAACATGCAAAAATTGGGACAGGGGAACATCCATACACATTTGTATACAGTTCTGTATTTCTGGCATAAGAATTATACATCACACACTGGGTACATGTTTGTTGTTACACATTTTCTAGGTTGGGGAAGTGTTGTAGGTTGGGAGAGTGTTGTAGGTTGGGAGACCTAGGTGTTTTGGAGCAAGATTGTTGTTGTTTGTACAAGTGTTATTATGCCAGACAAATAAATCGTACTCTCATCAGTTGTCTTTGTAATATAAATTGTGGTTATGTATAATAAAGATATCACACTGACCAGATTTACAGTGTTTGACATCTGTTTATTTGTTTCACAAACACGCGAACATTGGGACAGGGGAACATCCATACACATTTGTATACAGTTCTGTATTTATGGTATAAGAATTACACATCACACACTGGTGTCACGAGTTCAAAATATTGGGGATGGATACAGGAGGAAAACCAAAATAAGAACACTGGTCTGGCCGGGTCAAGTCAAACGATGATTTTAATGCACACGTGTGGGAGATGGGACACTGTACGCAGACAGCACCAGATCTCTCCCCGAAAACCACACAACAATAATTTTTATGAACATCAGGGTATTAGAACGCCCCCTCATGTGTAAAGTAGGTACAATACAATCAATGTTGACAACTTTTAACACATTAAAAGAACATCTTCTTCCCGAGGCCAGATCCTTCCCAGTAATCTTCTAACTCTGCTTATCCCCTGGAACAAACAGTCTCTCCTGCAAGCATAATCAAACAGCTACAAGGCCTTGCAAACTATAGTTCGTGCTGACGTCTATTCCAACGTAGAACAGCTGATCAGATTGGCAAAGTGTGGGACAGGTAAGTGACGGAAGTGGACTGACAAAGTAAGCGACTCATGTTGTAAGCGACGTCAGACGCCGGAGATTTGGCAGAAAATAAAAGCGAATGGTAGCTTAGAATTTAACACTAACCTTAACTCCTTTAAGCTTCAATTATACTAAATATACTAATCGATTGTCCTATAACTAACCACATCTGTCTAAATCATCTCCAACACCCTGGAGAACAATGGGGAGAGTTTAGAGGCTCTCTATGATTTCATCAACGGGTGCTTCCAGGATCTAGTGATGACAAAGGTCCAGAGTGCATCTTCCCTGGCCAAAACTGAAATCTTGTTATTGAAAAGATATTGCCCAGCAGACTCCCCCGGCACAACATCGCCTGCCGGCAAAGATGTTGCAGGCATCCTTGAGTCAATCGACAAGCGATTGTCCAGTTTTGATGCAGGCTATCCCTGGTGGAGATTCTACACCGGGAATTTAAATCCTTGCAAGAATCCCTGGAGTTCAGCCAGCAGCAGGTGGAAACGCTCGCTAAGGGAGTCAGTCAAATGTCTTACTGAAAATGTTACCCATCTAAATATAGAAAATATAAAAATAAAAGACACAGTTATTAATCTATAAGCCCATAGCATGCGAGATAATCTTGTATTTTCTGGTACTCCATAATCCGATGGAGACGACACGGAACCTACGGTGAAATGCTTCACCAAAACCCACCTGAAGCTGCCGAAGGACACGGTAAAGAATATCACATTTGAAAGAGTGCATCGCATTGGGGCCATGAGGCCAGCGGCCGGAAGACCACATCCTATTGTGGCCACGTCAAACAAAAGGAACAGGTGTAGAGTCACAGCAGGGAATTAAAAGGAATGGACTTCAGCGTGAAGGACCAATTCCCAAAAGAGATCCTGGAAAGACGCAAGGTCCTCTTCCCAATCTGACAAGGCTTCATCCAGAATGACTCCCGCGCTGTCATCGCTGTGGACTGGCTCTACATGGATGGACAGCTTTACCATGACCCCGGCATCACTCCGTGGTTGTATTAACTTCACACCAAATAGGAATCCGCTACACTCTTTTCCTATCCACTCACACTCACTTGCATTAACATCTGTATAACTTACCAATATCAAATGGCAATTTAAGTATCATAGCATAGCAGAATTAACACCATCACTCTCTGTCAATGATCTAATTGGAATGTTTCTGGGGTTTTTTCTTCTCATTTTTTTCCTTCTTTTTTTTCCTCTTTTTTTATGCTGCTCACCCTTCTCCTTCGTTGATGCATTCTCTCCACCTGTCTAAGTGGCACACACAGCATACATCATCAGTTATACACACACAAATCTATGGGCACACTAAGGTTTGTTACATGGAGTGTAAATGGAGCTGGCTCCAGAGAAAAAAGGTTAAAAATATTTAACAAACTTAAAAACCTACAGGCAGACGTTTTATTACAAGAGACTCACAGGCCTGTCACAGGTTTGAATGAACTTAAAACACCTGAGTTTCCTAATGTGTTCTCAACTTGTTATAATTCTAGACAAAGAGGAGTAGCAATTTTAACACATAAAAATATTAATTTCACAGTACTCGATACAGTTATAGATCCAGAGGGCAGATTCTTAACCATTAAACTATCTATACTTGACAAAAAGCTATGTATCGTGAGTGTATGTGGTCCAAATGTTAATGATCCCTCAGTCTTCCCAGTTTTTTTCAGTGGACTTTCTGAACACCTAGATGACGCCAGGTGAACTCCAGGAAGTCCTGATAAGTATGCCCAATAATAAGGCTCCAGGTCCACATAGCTTTCCTGCAGAATTCTACAAAGAATTCTGGACAATTTTAGCACCAATTTTCTACAGAACATTGCTGGGAATAAAAGAAAATGGCAGACTTCCACCAAATATGAATTCTGCAAACATTAATCTCCTGCTTAAACCAGGCAAAGACCCTGTATTTCCCTCAAGCCATCGTCCAATATCCCTTATAAATGTAGACCTTAAAATAATCTGCAAAGCTCTCTCAAAGAGATTAGAGAAAATAACACACCTTTTAATTCATCCTGACCAAACTGGTTTCATAAAAGGTAGGCACTCATCAACAAATACATGTAGATTACTTAATTTGATAGACTACTGGTGCAGTAAAAACATCGAAACTACAATATTATCGCTAGATGCAGAAAAAGCGTTTGACAGAGTTAACTGGAAATTTTTATTTGCAACTTTACTCAAATTTGGTTTTGGAACCACTTGCATTAACAGGTTAAAAATATTATTCAACTCCCCAACAGCTTGTGTCAAAACAAACGATCAAATATCCTCCAACTTCTGTCTCCTGAGGGGCACCAGGCAGGGATGCCCACTGTCCCCTTCACTGTTTGCAATTTTTATTGAACCACTAGCAGCAGCAATTAGACAGAATACAGTAATTAAGGGCATAAAATGCAAGAATTTGGAACATAAAATCAGTCTTTATGCTGATGTGATGTTACTTTTTTTTCCAAAAATCACAAACCAGACCCTCTGGAGGAACTGCATTGATAAACCCTTTTGCAAGAGTATCAGATTATTCAATAAACTGGTCAAACTCTACAGTCCATCCAATTAATTGCTCTTTCCATAATTCTTCTTCTCCACCACTGCAATCTGGAAATATAAAATATTTAGGTTTAAGCTTGCAGATTTAAATAAATTAACCCATACCCCACTTTTAATGAAAGTAGAAGGCGATCTGGCTAGATGGAAATGTCTAGCCATATCACTAATGGGAGGGGTTGCCGCTATAAAAATGATGGTCTTACCAAAAACAAATTATTTATTCTCAATCATCCTGACTAAACCACCACAAGATTGGTTCAGATCTCTAGATTATATATGTATTATATAAATTCCTTTGGAAAAACAAATCCCCACGTATAAGCTTAAAAACATTACAAAAGACCAAGGATAAGGGGGATTAGATCTACCTAACTTTCCTGTTAGGTTAGGCTGTGTGCAGGCAGGAGTGGTGGTAAGGAGGACCCAAAGTGCAGACTCTGAGGCAAAAAGGTGAACTCAAAAAACAGCTTTAATGCTGAACTCAAAGTAACAAACTTCCAAAGTGCAAAAATAAACTCAGGCAAGCAGACAGAAACACACAGCATAGTAAACGGTAGATCGCGACAATGACAAACTGAAACACAGGGCTTAAATACATAGAGGGAGCAATCAGGGAATGGGCAACAGGAGGGAAACACAGCTGGGGCAAATCAGGACTAACAAGACAAGGAAGCAAAACCAGATATATTAACATAAGACATGGACCTTCAAAATAAAACAGGAAACATAACACAGACACAGACTCACAGGCAGGCACTACAACAGAGGGAACAGAGACATGGGACCAGGGCAGACACAGACACTGACTGGACACGGGGATATAGCAACTAAGGATACACAGAAACGCGAACTAGACAAGGGGATACAGCTGACAGGGGAGACAGAGCAACTAGAGAAGACAGAGACATAAACCATAAGACAGAACTCAAAGAAACCAAAGACTAGAAATGATAAATAATATAATAAACTCAAAAGCCCTGGGTCAACGACCCAGGCATCCTAACAGTACCCCCCCTAAAGGGCTGGCTCCCAGACAGCCCAAACCAAAACAACCCAACCAGGGTGGGCGGTGGGGGAAACAGGATGGAGGGCTCGAAACAAAAACACAAGGAGCCAGAAACCAAAACACAGGGAACAAAGTCCAAAACAGAACAAAACAACAGCACTGAGGCCCAGGAACAGTCCAAAAGAAAAACAAAAGGGCCCACAAAAGGCGCAGAGGCCCAGGCAACAGCCTCGAAAAGGTTCAGGGGCCGGCCCGGAGGTCGACGGCATAACAGTCCAAATCCGGGCGGTTCAGGGGGCCGGCCCGGAGGACGATGGCCCAAGAGTCCGGAAAAAAGTTCAGGAGGCCGGCCGGCCGGGAGGCACCGGCGGTGACGGAGCAGGTCAGGAGGCCGTCCACGACGGCGAGGACGTCCAGTCATCGGCCTGGAAGGGGGCCGTCCACGACGGCAATGACGTCCAGTCATCGACCTGGAAAGTGGCCAGAAAGGACGAGGAGGCCGGACAGGACGAGCAGGACGAGCAGGCCGGACAGGACGAGCAGGACGAGCAATCAGAGGCCTGGAAGGAGGCCGGCGCTGTAGAGGCGCAGGATGTGGTCCAGACATCGGCGTGGCCGAGGCCGGACCAGGCGAAGGCGAAGACTCGGAGGCCGGACCGGGCGATGGTGGCGCTGCAGGCGACGCCGAAGCTGACG